>NC_034605.1:15096288-15104836 GCF_900095145.1 Mus pahari
GGGAGGCAGAGGCAGGTGGATTTCTGAGTTTGAGGCCAGCCTGGTCTACAGAGTGAGTTCCAGGACAGCCAGGGCTATACAAAGAAACCCAAAACAAAAACAAAACAAAACAAAACAAAACAAAACAAAAAAACTAAATACGTTATCAAAAACAAAAGAAATAAAGAAAAGAAATTACTTATTTTTAGGTTATGCATCTGTTCCCAGTAAAGACTTTTTAAATGTTCTTAATGCAATTAATTACTATATCCCACAATGAAGAAGAAACATTTTTAAATGACCAGAGGAAAATTCAGGATACCTAATTACCCTTGCAAAGATGGCAACAATAAAATGTTGCTTTGTTGTTTTGTAAAAGAATATTGCATGTGTCTATAATATGTGCAATCTGAATTTAATTATATGTAAGCATAGACAGACACCCATACAAATGCAGCCTATACCTACAAACATACATGCTACTGTGGTTCGACAATTCCTCAAGAAGAGAATAAGTGGGGCTGGGAAGAATGACATATCAGCTTAAAAATACCTGTGTCATTGCCAGATATCTGGTTCTTACCCTAACCCCAAGAATTCTGAGACTTCTTTTGTTACCAGATGCACCTTGTAACAACTCAGAGCTAATGGACACATTTTGGCTACTTTATCAGCACCCCACACGGTGTTAGATTGGCTCTTGCTTGTTTAATACTGATTTCTTCATAGTATTTTTAAAAAGTTCAGGAAACTTTGCAATTCCATCCTATAATTTGCTATCCCTACAAAGTATTTATATGAAAACTCTGTATGCATCAAAATAAATGGAATAAAATTTGAAGGAGATAAATCAGATCAGGAAAATAGGCTTGCAATTCTTCTTGAAGAGGCATTGGTACAACGATATTTTACTCATTCACCTCTCTAATGTTTTATTTATTCATATTTGGACTTCCTGGTGCAGTGGACATTAGTTAGACATCTTTCAAAATGTGTATATGGGCATGGACATACACTAATATAAGATAGGTTAGGTTTCCTGGATTTTTAAACAAGACAGCTTAATAATTATAAATATCTATTTAAGTACCTTGTTGCAAACATCTCTTTTATAAGATGCAATACAAGAGACACAGCAAATAATAGCTTTAAGTTATATAACAAAATACAGAGCTGGGGATATCGTTAAATGCCATATAAGCATGAAAAGTATTTTGTTAAAGGAATGACCTCTACGTACATTGTGCCATGGGCACACCTGCCCATACACACACACACACACACACACACACACACACACACAATCTCATACATACACAAAGATTTTTTAAAAATGGCATTTCAATCTATAGTGCTTGCTTTTTCTTTTCTTTCTTTTTTTCATTTACTTTTTGATTGCCTGCTTTGTAGATCCCTAGACACCATATAACACCAGATGCAGTACCATGTATGTGCAATCCTGATGCTCCCATGAGGAGATGAGAGGTGAAGATAGGAGAATCCATCGAAGTTCACAACTGAGCCAGTCTGGCTTACACAGTGGTGAATGAGGGGACCTGTCCCAAACAAGGTGGGAGGCCAGGACTGACACCTAGGTTGTCACCTGACCTCTATGTGCACTGTGTCATGGGCACATCTGTGTACCTACACACACACATACACAAACACACACACACACACACACATACACACACACACACACACACACCAATATTCACTTCTCACATGTACAAAGGTAAACATATATAGCATTTTAATCTATAACACTTGCTTTTATCACTCATTGTTTTGGTAACCTGCTTAGAGACAGTCATCTAAGGAAAAGTATTGAAAACAAAGGTAGAGTTGAGAGCATTCTTGAACAACAACAACAACAAAAAAGACACAAGACTGGCTCAGAGCCATCAGACCTGCAATGGGATAGCTGAAACCGTCTCTGAAAATAAGGGTTCTAGGAAAAACCTAGCAGAACCATTCATTTTAAATACTCAGATATAGAAATTAGTCCAGCGTCCAACCTGTCAGCATCTTGATCCCAGCATCCTGGAACCTGCTTAATTCAAGGGCAAGGTATAGGAAGATCACTTGGTGGAGGACTTTGAAATTATTTTTGACAGTTTTTAATGTACCACATCTGGAAGCAGACATAAACTGCTAATATAAATGGAATGGAGCTTTGCATGATAGAAGAGCATATTACCGGCAACAGAAATGAAACTGAGATTCTTCACCCCAGTAGATGTCAAACCCAGCATAGGAAGAGAAGAGAAGCTTCAAGAAAGACTGCATTCCAAAGTAGGTGAATTAGAGAATCAATTATTAAGTTCTCAATGGAAGGGCAAATGGGTTGGAGCTGAATTTGCCTTTGTTATGGGGACTCCCTGTGAACTAGTGATTTGAGGAAGATGAGTAGTGCTTGATTCCTCTTATAAGAGGCATCCGAAATTGTCAAGTCCACAGAAGTGAGTGTGGAATGGGGCTCAACAGGGGCCAAAAGGAGCAGGTGAGAACTGCTCATCGGAAAGTATGACATCAATGGCAATGTTGCATGAACTAAAGGAAGAAGAAAGAAGAAAGACCCCCTAGAGTTGAATACTGCATTCTCATTGCTTGGGATTGAGATGAGATGGCCCCCAGCTTGGCCCTGGTTGGCAGAGAAACACAGCTCAGCTGGGGAAATAGGAAAGAGTGAGAAGCAGCATGTGGAATCAGGACCCAACACTGCCATGAGGATCTTTATTACGGTTGGGCTGTGAGTTATCTCCAACAGGTGCACATATGGAAACCAACTACCCAGCTGGTGACATAATTTTGTGAGGTTCTGGAAAATTTGGGAGGGAAGCCTAGCTAGGGGAAATTGATTGATAAGGACATGTCCCTTTAGATTGTGTCTGATGCCTGGATTGTTTTTGCTCTGCTTCCTGTCCACAGTGAAATAAAGCAACTCCTCTATGTGTGGTTCTGCCTTCATGATGGTCTGTCCAATTGCTGTGATCACGCCTGAAATCATGAGCAATAAGCCATCCCCCCTTCACATGCTTATATCAGGTGTATTGTTACGGGTCAGCAAGACTAGTCAAGGGCCAGACAATAAAAACCACAAATTAATCTGATATTAGTTTGAAAACAATGCCTTATATAATATCAATACTGATATGATTGGCTATTTCCTTTTGGCAATCAGTCAGTTAGTATTTATTCATTTAGTCACTCTTACCATCAATATTTGGTATATGTCAAACTCTGTCGTAGCTGCTTATGTATTATTTCATTGTTTCTTCAAAACTGTTACGGGTGGGCTGGCTAGATGGCTCAGTGGGTAAAGGTGCTTCTGCCCATATGGTAGTGGTGGGGGAACCACTTGCAAGCTGTTCTTAGTGCCTTGGCATTCACACCAATCCCTGACCTTCACAAGAAAGTCTGTCATAGGTGAGGTTAGGATGTCCATCTCTGTGCTGTCCGTGTTAATGAGCTAACAGTGATATCAACAGTAGATGTGACGTGACCATAGTTAAGGAAGGTACACTCCTGTTGTACAACCCACGCATTTTCCTACCATCATGAAGTTGCTAGATAGCCCCTGAAAAAGTAATCTTGTCTGACTGAAGTAAAGGAAAATTCCTTCCAAACACCCTAGCTAGTTTTCTAAACCGGAAGGAGAGAATACATCTATTTTACACTGGGGATTTAGAGCTCTGCACTAAGGTAGAGTAACCAAAGATAGGGGCTGCTTCTAAGAATATGGAAGGCATGAGTCTAAAACATGAAAGATGATTTGTTTTCATAAGAAGAGTGAGAAGAACCCATGTGACCTGAAACTGGAAGGAACGGTGGAGGGAAAGGAGGGGGAGAGAGAGATCAGCCAAACTCTCATGTATATATGAAACTCTAGTTAAGAAACAGTCTACGGAAATCTGTTACTTTGTATGCTAACTTACATTTTTAATTAAATTATAAAAATTAATACGTATTCTATTTGTATAAAATTTCTATATGTATAAGTATATATATTCTATATGCATAAAATTCTGTGTACAAAATTCTAAATGTATAAAAATTTCATCTGACTTATAAAACTAGAGCTCAGTGTATCTTTGTCGAATATATCTGAGTTTTTAATATCAATCATCAGTTGATCTATACATATACATATACATATATAATGTCAGAATTGTACATATAGTTATCATAAATTTACAGCATTTTATTTTAATGTGTGCAAATTATGTATGTATACCACATGCCAGAAGTAGTCTTCAGATCCACTGGAACTGTTCTTACAGACAGTTGTCAGTTACCATGTAAGTGCTAACAACTAAAAATAGGTCCTCTTTAGAAACAGCAAGTGCTTATAACCACTAGACCATCTACAGAGCCTATGATACATTTATTTTTTGAAACAGGATCTCACTGTGCAGCCCTGGTTGTCTGAAACTTATATACAGACTAGGTTTGCTTCAAACTCATAGAAGATCTGCCTGCCTCTGTCTCCTGAGTGCTGGGATTAAAGACTTATGCCACCATGCTCACCCAATTCTGATACCTTAACCTGTCGGGAAAGTGAACTTCTAATCTATTGTTACTGTTGTTTAGTGTGGCGCTGGAGATTAAAGCCCAGACCTGGACAGGCAGGCAAGTGCTCTAACACTGCACTCCACTCCCCAGCCTTGCAGTCAAGTTATTTTCACACACTCACAGGCTGGTGGCAGCTGTGAAAGTGGGAACGTACAAAATGAAATGCTGACTCCTTTAATATCCCCAAGATGCCTGGTATAAAACAAAAGCAGAATGTGTGGTTTGGCACAAGAACAGAAGGGCCACAAAGTTTTTCTTTTGAGGAGTATGAGACTTCAGACTAGAAACTTTGTTGACAAATCAACTCAAGGTTAAAAACACCTCGTTCTAGTTCACATGGCCAACCTGGTGTGACAGCCATTTACGCTCAGATGAAACTGCTTGTGAAAGGTAAGATGAATACCAACTGGTCCAACTTTAACCAGAACTGGTACAGCAGGTTCACCAGCTTAGCAAGGCCAGTGTTGGCATACTTTATGCTTCAGAGAAAAGATCATTAGCACTTCAATCATTCATCAGATACATGGAAACAGGAAATAGAAATACACTGGGTTAAGTATTGTCTTAGTCACCTTTCTGCTACTCTGCTTTTACCAGACAAAAGAAGCTTGTAGACGGAGAGGGTTATTTTGGTGCACGGTACATCCCATGGTGGACTGGGCGTCACCGAGGCAAAAGCATGAGGCAGCCGGTCACACCATACCACAATACAGAGGCAGAGAGAGAAAAGTAACTGTGCAGCTCATTTTTCCTTCTTCCATATTTAACTTAGGACCCCAGCCCATGGGATGGTACACCCCATATTGAGGGTAGATTTTTTTTTCCCCTCCTCAGGTAAATCTCTTAGGAAACATCCTTATATTTACACTCAGAGGTGTGTACCCCAAGCAATTCCAAATCCCATAACGTGGAATGAAAATTAACTACCACAAGTATATTATATGTAATTAAAATATAGTTTTATTTTTTTTAAAAGTCACTCCCTGAGGGGGGTAGACACCAGAAGAAAGATTAATTGAAGCATCATCATTTCCTAGTAATTATCTAAATTTTAAAATGAGAGTTTAATAATTGGTTCAGTGATAGAGGAGTGCTTAGTATGTGAGGGGCTTTGGGTTCAACCCCCAGTGGTAGCAGCAGCAGCAACAGCAGCAGCAACAGCAGCAGTAGTAATAGAAGAAATGAATTTAACAATAAATAAAATGGGGAATGGGCAGGTAGCTCAGTTTATAAAGTGTTTTCTATGTAAGCATGAAGTCCTGAGTTCAATCAACTATCACCATGGTGGTGTAAGCTTATAAGCTAGCACAGAGAAGCCAAAGAAGGGAGGATTTCCAAGGTTCTCTAAGCTAGACAAACTGAGCTGATCTGTGGTCCCGGGCCAATGACAGAGCCCCATCTCAAAGCAACAACAACAAAACAAACAAGAAAAACAAAAACAAAAACCCAAGGTGGGCCATACATGAAGCTATTAACTGGCCTCGACATGTTCCCCACAAACACATGAGCACACAGGCACACAGACACTATACACACCCAGACTCACAGACAACTCCCACAGAAAGAAACTGTTAATATTGAGAAGAGGAGCTAATTGAAGGTAGTAGATTAAATTATGAAGAGGGAACGTCCTTGAAGAGGCAGGAGGGGGCAGGGTATGCAGACATTGCAGCAAAGGTGGAGAATGTGTTAAATGTATTGGGTATTATTGGTGACTAGATAAAATTACAGTAAAAATCAACCAGAAAAGTCACCACAAATTTCATTTTGTCAAGGGGATAATGAACTATCTCTCTCTCTCTCTCTCTCTCTCTCTCTCTCTCTCTCTCTCTCTCTCTCTCTCTCTGGGATCCTCTCCTAGAATCTACAGTAAATGTAATTAACACAGAAGTGTTTTGTTTTGTTTTGCTTTGCTTTGCTTTGGTTTTGGTTTTGGTTTTGATTTTTGTTGTTGTTGTTGTTTTTCGTGACAGGATTAACACAGAAGTTTTAAATGACATTTCTTTGTGAATGTCTATAAAAGAAGCAGTTTCTGTTGACATGTGTATGTGAGGGATCCTGGATCCAACCCCCAATGGTAGTAGCAGATGCAGCAGTACTAATAGAAATGATAAGTTTAACAATAAATAAATGGCGGATGGGCAGATAGCACAGTTGATAGTATGCTCACAGTGCACAGAAGGAAAGTGCATAATTTCTTTAAAACATGTTTTAAAATTAGAATATCATTATAGTTTTGCAAACTTTTGTCTCCTTCACACAGTATTTCTCTGCCTACGTTTTGCTTTTTCTCCACAGCAGTTGTCATCACCTAACATACAGTGTCCTTTACTCTATTCTTATGTAGCTCCTCGTGTATATAGTTGACCTGCTGTACCCCTATGTCCCTGTGGATTCCACCAGCTATGGATTGAGATATTTGAAAAGAAATTGATTTTGGACTGGACACATACAGACTTTTTCTTCTTGCTATAATTTCCTAAATGATGCCTTGGGACATCTATGTACACAGCCTCTCCTTTCATTTAGGGTTTCTGAGGGAGTCTAGAAATTATATAAAGTATGAGGAAGGACAAGTGTACAAGTCATCGTAAACAGGATACTTGGGACTTGTGGACTGCGGTTTTCCTGGAGTTTCCAGAAATGGCCCCCACAGATGCAGAGTGAGCACTCTAAGGTCTACTTGCTTCTTCTCTTGCCTGTGATGTGTGATCTCAGAAAGACAGATCTACTGGGAATGTAGAGCTGGAAATGGCCCATCTCCTTGCGGTAGGCACTCGGTTAGCCATATCAGGGTGATATGGAGTATTTAGCCACAATCTACAAATAGATTCTCACACTTGAACAGCAGTTCCCATCACTGGCCAAAAGCTGGCATGAAAGTTTCACAAGTCGTTTTTTTTTTTTGCCCATGAGAGCTGCTCTTGGCTCCGCCCTTCCACACAATCCCTGTGTCGCGTGACATTTCTTCTGTTAATGTCTATCAATAATCTTCTCAAGTAGCTCACGATGTTGAGAGGATCATTTTTCCTCAGCGAAACGATGCTAAGAAGTGATGACTTTTCCTTGACTAGCAGACCAGGCACTTCTAAAGTAAGTACCTTAGCCCAAATGTATACAGCAAGCTGGCTTCCTTTATCTTCCTCATAGTCGCAATGTTTAGTTTGGTTCTTCCAAAGTATGAAAATTTCTGTCAGGTGAACCCTCAGATTGAATGCTTATGAGAGTTAGGCCTGGCCTATTCGGGTGCATTCTAGATTTCTGATACTGTTTTTCTATATGCCAAATTGAGGAGTATCATGGAGGACACAAAACAAAGTTTGGAGAGGGAATGAGAGATGGGTTTTCCTATAAAATAAAAAAGTAAAAGACGTCATATTTTAGGGGTGACAACTGCTGTGGAGTTAAAAAAAAAAACAAAACAAAACTTAGGAGGAGAAATTGCATGTGAAGGAGACAAAATTTGCAAAACTGTAAAAATGTACTAATTTAAAAACATGTTTTAAAGAAATTATATAAACAGAGACTTGATTATTTTATACACAATTACAAAGAAATATTATTTAAAATGTATTGTGTACTATAGATTCTAGAAGATGGGAGCAGAGAGAGACAGAGAGACAGAAACAGAGAAAGAGAGAGTTTTCAGTTTGCTCTGAAAATACGAGAGCCTAGATCCAGTGTTCAGAATCCACATAAGAGCAGAACATGGCTGTATGTGTCTGCAATCCCACTTCTGAGGATCCCAAGGAAAGGATATTTGTTGGAGGATTCCTGGGGATCACTGGTCAGACACTGTAGCTTAGTTAAGTCACTAAGAGAGACACTCTAAAAAAGGCCGACCAAACAAAGAAAAACAAACAAACCCAAAACAACAACAACAGAAAGAAAGAAAGAAAGAAAGAAAGAAAGAAAGAAAGAAAGAAAGAAAGAAAGAAAGAAAGAAAGAAAGGAAGGAAGAGCGTGTGTGTGTGTGTGTGTGTGTGTGTGTGTG
>NC_034605.1:15104870-15109411 GCF_900095145.1 Mus pahari
GAGAGAGAGAGAGAGAGAGAGAGAGAGAGAGAGAGAGAAGAAAAGAAAGAAAAAAGGTAGACAGTGCTTGAATAATGACAGTCAAGGTTGGCCTCTATGGACGGATGGGTGGACACACACACACACACACACACACACACACACACACAGAGCTAAAATTACAGTGCCCCATTGTTTTCTTTTTATGATAGCATAAATAATATAGACACAAAAATTAGAAACACAAATGGCTGGTATTTTATTATACTTCCTGTGTGCCAAGCATCCTGTTGACAGGTTTCAATGTACATTCTTAGTGTATCCTTACCCTCAGCTCTGATATAATTCAAAGTTTTCAGTTGAAAAAAAATTAAGGCTGACAAAATTAAGTCACCTGCCTGTGGTCCTACAAAGAAACAGGGAACCAGGAGCTGAGTTTAGGTGTTAGAATCCACTGGGTCTTGAGGAAGGAGTATACACACTTCAAAGAACGAATCAGGCTCAGGATTTCTGCAAATGTCAATCTCTTTTAGCCCTTGATAATGGATGGATGAGATATCACAGATCACAAAATAAAGATGCACATCCATGAACAGACATACAAGACAGAGGTAAATGAACGGACAGAAGAGGCCTTTTTAGTTTATACAGTAGTTTTCAAGTTAGCTGTGGGGCCTCTGCTCAGCTCTGCTTTGTAGAATGTAAACTGGGAAATGGTATATTGCCCACCTCTAGTGATGCTGATATGTGCGTGCGTGTGTGTGTGTGTGTGTGTGTGTGTGTGTGTGTGTATGTGTACATGTGTGTGTGCATGTGTGTGCATGCGTGTGTGTGTATGTGTGTGCATGTACATGCATGTGTGTATGCATGGATGAGAACACATAACAAACTGAACCTGGAGCTGTGCACTGTTTTGTGTGTCATTGTTCCCACCTGGCCATATTCTCAACTAGTCCTATCCCTGTCTCACCCCACCCACCTACTCCCTTTTAGTAGCTAAGCATGAAAGAATATTATATTATACCAGATGTTTCTTGCCCAATAATATGGCTCAGAGACTTCCTCTGACATTGTAATTACAATAACATGTGTTTGGTTTCCCTCCCTCCTCTGTTTTCCTGGCACTCAGTTCTTAAAACCCTGGAATGCCCTCCACTGTGCTGTGTCTTTCTCTATGCTAGTGAGATATTAAGGGAAGGGGGCTGCTGGGCAACTCTTACATA
Organism: Mus pahari; assembly: GCF_900095145.1. Lineage (NCBI taxonomy): Eukaryota > Metazoa > Chordata > Mammalia > Rodentia > Muridae > Mus > Mus pahari. The sequence goes on from NC_034605.1 coordinate 15,106,073, forward strand.
GTGCATCTTCCCAGGATGCTAACCTGCAATTAGGGAGCTCAGACTTACAGCCTTGCCACTCTGCTTCCAGTGAAGAGGTTGATGATTAGCCATTCATTACACATTCGTCATGCCTGAGTACTAAATTCCTCAGGAAACCCTAAGGGTATCACTCAGAGAGCCTTCCAGATACTGAGAGATAAGGGTTCCACAGAGAGCACTCTATGTTCCTTCTCTCTCTCTCTCTCTCTCTCTCTCTCTCTATATATATATATATATATATATATTTATATATATATATATATATATATTTCAGTGTTTCTAGGTATCTGGGTGTCATGTAGACATTATCCACAGGTAGTGATAATGTGACTTCTTCCATTCCAATTTGTGTCTCCTTNGGGTATCACTCAGAGAGCCTTCCAGATACTGAGAGATAAGGGTTCCACAGAGAGCACTCTATGTTCCTTCTCTCTCTCTCTCTCTCTCTCTCTATATATATATATATATATATATATATATATATATATATATATATATATATATATATATATACACTGTGGGGTTTTCTAACTTGTAGCTGTCAAAAGTGTATACAATTGGTGTCTGAGATGGGGGTCAGTGAGGTGGCCCTGAAGTCCCCACTTGTGGGACCTGACTCTCAGCTACTGTCCAATCACTAGAGATTAACTGAGTTGTGGGGCACCCATTTGTCATCCGCTAAAGGACTGCTTGGTTCATGAAGGACATCTCCATATGTTGAGGACTAGAAGCTAACTTTAGGAGACTGTGAGGTGCTTTCCTCCTGTTATTAGAACATAGCTGAGAACAGCTCTGAGGTGGACCACACTGAGAGCTCCCCATGCCCATGAATCCTTTCACAGGCATGGGCCTTGAGCCCTGCGTTAAAGTCTCCCCATGTCTGCTGACATTTACTCCTCCATATTCCCTTGAAGACATTCTCCTTCTTCCACCTCTTTTAATCCTAAATCCCTCCTATGCTGGATTCCCTTGGAGAATGTTCACAACAGCCGAGATTATTTAAAAGCACACACAATTACTTCCTTATCTAGTAAGAGATATCATTGATTTCTATAGCCATTCTTTTAATTTTAGCAGCTAAGCTTGTTCATTCCTCTTTGGAAAATACCCGTTGGTCAGATGGAAGTATAAGTATGTATGTCTTGTTTACAGCATGGTATGAAATGTGTGCACATAATAATTCTGCACGTGGATGTAAGATGTAGCTTCGTCATTTCAGATAACAGCTTAGATGTTGTTGCAGGCTTTGTACATATCTAGAAAATCACATTAAGGAAATCCACTCATTTCTAAAAATATGCTTTTGAGTTTAACATTGGCTTGCAGGAAAATGGGGAGGGGGTGGGGGAGTAACAAATTAATCTCCATTTGTTATCCTCAATTAGCTGAAATTTCCCTATCATTGGCATCAGGGTACAAAGAGAAAATGATCAGGAAAACAATTTATTTCTTAGAAGTTAGGCTGAACTCTACCATACAGGGGAAGTTATCTTCTGGACAGCCAGTTAAAACCCTGAGATGTTAAGGGTTTTGAGCTGGATCTCTGTCCACTGTTCTCTCTTCTTATTCTCCAGCATTTCATTAAAAACAGACCGGCTGAGGAGACCATCTTCTGCCATTGTTGGGAAGAGAGGCCCCTTGGTCTTGCAAACTTTATATGCCCCATACAGCAGAACGCCAGGGCCAAGAAGTGAGAGTGAGTGGGCAGGGGAGCAGGGCAAGGGGGGGGAGTATAGGGGACATTCAGGATAGCATTTGAAATGTAAATGAAGAAAATATCTAATAAAATAAAATTTTAAAAAAATGGACCGGAATATCTAGGGAATCTATTTCATGATTTTTACTCCTTTCTGGAATATGAAAGACTCATTTTAAATCTGTCAGATTCCATTTATACTCTCTTTTCAGATTAGGTTCAATACCTTCATTGACTCTTTGTTCGAAGTCTTCATGCAATAGTCTCTAGTGAATCCGACTACACTGTGGTGTTCAGCTTCCATCTTGATGGAACCTGTTGGCTGTGATAAAACTTGTTGGATTAACTGGTACATCATTTGCAGTGGTCATTATTAAGGGAGAACTTTTTAAAAAAAGAAATAATTATTTTTTTATGTGCATTGGTGTTTGCCTACATGTATACCTGTGTGAGGGTGTCAGACCACAGATGTGAATTGCCATGTGAGGGCTGGGAATTGAACACAGGCCCTCTGGAAGAGCAGCCAGTGCTCTTAACCTCTTCAGCCCTCTGCATAAAAAACTATTAAAAATAGGAAACAAACTTAAAAAGTGTTTCACAGAGAAATTATCTTCTTGAATTCCTGGGATATTTCATGGTCTCAGCACTCTAGAACATTCCTCATTTATCCCTGCTTCTAGAAATTCATGGTTGGGTAGCACCAATAATTGTTAATTGTTTTCCATAACCAATATGAACTTTTTAATGGAACAAGTTGTAATTCACTTCTACATATGAACACTATGTAACTAGAAATCAATCAATAATTGAAACACAAGAATTTTCAGTTATTCTAACATGGAGTTTCTTTCCTGTACGTGGCCAGACTATGGGATATGTGAAGCACAAAAGCTGGGTATTTTTGTAACACATACTTTCAAGAAATCAGTAACCATTTTCGAGAATGAATCCATATCTTGCTACTTATACACCAAAATTGGTTAAGAACAAAGATTTAACATTGTTATATTTATTCTTTTTGTTTGTTTGTTTGTTTGTTTTATTAGATGTTTTCTTCATTTACATTACAAATGCTATCCCGAATGTCCCCTATACCTTCCCCCCACCCTGCTCCCATACCCACCCACTCCCAATTCTTGGCCCTGGCGTTCCCCTGTACTGGGGCATATAAAGTTTGCAAGACCAAGGGGCCTCTCTTCCCAATGAAGAGACTAGGCCATCTTCTGCTACATATGCAACTAAAGACACAAGCTCTGCGGGTACTGGTTAGTTGACAAAAGCCACATGATCATCTCATTAGATGCTGAGAAAGCATTTGACAAAATCCAACACCCCTTCATGATAAAAGTCTTGTAAAGATCAGGAATTCAAGGCCCATACCTAAACATAATAAAAGCAGTCTACAGAAAACCAGTAGCCAACATCAAAGTAAATGGAGAGAAGCTGGAAGCAATCCCACTAAAATCAGGTACTAGACAAAGCTGCCCACTTTCTTCCTACCTATTCAATATAGTTCTTGAAGTCCTAGCCAGAGCAATTAGACAACAAAAGGAGATTAACGGGATCCAAATTGGAAAGGAAGAAGTCAAAATATCATTATTTGCAGATGATATGATGGTATA
>NC_034605.1:15109936-15114760 GCF_900095145.1 Mus pahari
AAGTCAAGTCTAAGTGGATCAAGGAACATAACACCAGAGACACTGAAATTTATAGAGGAGAAAGTAGGGGAAAGCCTTGAAGATATGGGCACAGGGGGAAAATTCCTGAATAGAACTGTAAAGGCTTGTGCTGTAAGATCGAGAATTGACAAATGGGACCTCATAAAATTGCAAAGCTTCTGTAAGGTAAAAGACACTGTCAATATATTTATTCTTAATTTATTTCATTTTAATACAAGTTAAATGTACCTTTACTGAAAAACATAATGAAATCAGTATTCTTAAATAAAGCATTTAACTTACGTATGGTAAAAGCATTTAGGAAAAGATGGAATATCTTATGTACGCACACAATTCAAACTATTTTTAGTGTATTCTTGCATGTAAGAACATGCAACATTTTCCTTTTATTTGTACAATCCTTGGGTGAGTGTTTTCTATTAGTTACCAGGTTAAATATATTAACAAATCTTTTTGAAGTTTAAAGTACTTAGTAGAAAATTCAATTAAAAATTGAATGCCAGTTCCTTTCCCCAGTGCTGTCCATGTGTGAACATGTTTAACCTGTAAAGCATTTATGTTGTAAGTACTAGCATTTCTGTTACACAGCGATAGTTCCAGTGAGGGAAATGAGGAACATGGATACAGAGGTGCTGCCACTTAACAGATCAGGGTTTGAAATCTCAGTATCAGCTCCTCACCTGGGGATTACCACAAGCAGCACTCCACATCCTTGACCTGACCCACTTTTCTTCACGCCTAAACACTCACTAACTCTTTGCAGCAATCCTACATGTCTGACATTACTGAAGGTTTAATTCTTCAGATCTGCTTGCCACAGGTAGGGACTTCACTTTGCTTCCAATGCAGACAGCAATGGTGCACTTCTTTGAACTTCTAGGTACTGGTTGTAACTGTGATTGACAACTTTAAGATTTAAAACTGACATTGCCATGTGGATGCAACTTCATATTTTGTCACTGCACCTTTTTTTGAATTAGACCTATAAAAACCCTACTTCATAAGCAGTATCTCAATGCTGATTTGCAAAGAATGATAAAAAGTCTTAAGGAGACATACCTCACCATTTACAAATTATCAGAATCATACAATACTACATTATACAAATGAAACATAGGTTCCACAGAGAGATTTATAAGAGGATCCTGGGATGTTTGAGACAGGAACATTTATCAATGTGGAGCCCTGGTCCATTCTTAGGAGAGGATCTCTCTCTCTCTCTCTCTCTCTCTCTCTCTCTCTCTCTCTCTCTCTCTCTCTCTCTCCACCCATCCACCCACCTCTATAAATCTCCTTATATGTGAATATGTATATACACACATATACATACAGACACACATATGTATGTATGTGTATATATGTATATATATATACATATATGTATATATATATACATATATGTATATTTTTTCCATTTTCTACCTACTCAGAATAAATGATGTATGAGAGAGGCACATAAACCCTCATATACATATATGTATATATATATACATATATGTATATTTTTTCCATTTTCTACCTACTCAGAATAAATGATGTATGAGAGAGGCACATAAACCCTCATCCATCACCAAGAGAATATTTGTGTGTGTGTGTGTGTGCATGTGTGCATATGTGTACACACTAAAGTAAATTTTCCTAAGTTTTTCTACAATTTTCAGAGTCAAAGGTGAAATTAATATATCTTCTTTTGCTTTATGTTTGTAAGTGTGCGACAGACTGGAAAACTCTTACGTCTTTCATTGTATGAACTACTGTATACCATTTTATTTTTCATGGCAGGTGCTGCCCTAGAACCTAGGGTCTAAAAGACTATGGTACAGTCTCTGCTTTCCAGGAATCTGAACCTTTCATAGCAAGAGAGACAAGCAAATAAGTAATTAAAATACAGTGTGCTGAGCCTTGTCCTTGCAAGAGCATGGTGAAAACAAATCCATTGGCCAGAGCTGGCAGAGAAGTAAGATGACACAGCTTCTTTAGGGAAACATTTGGCAGTTTATTCCTGAGTATTAAAAATGCTCATACCCAGGAACTGTTCTAAGAATGGGTCCTGCTGAATTGGGGTTGGATGCGCACAAGAATTTTTAATGAGGCTGCAATTGTGTATTGCTTATAAAGTCGAGTATTTTCTACAGCTCCTCTCAATAGTATATTAATTGTACTCCATGTCTGATGGATTATTTTTTAAAAATCTGAAAACAGTTTTCTATGAATATTAAAAACTATTAGGGCTAGAGAGTTCATTGTTCTGTAGCACGTGTCAACTGCCTTGCAACTGCCTGTAACTCAAGCTCTAGAGTTCCAACATCCTCTTCTGGCCATCACAGGCACACATATGCACATGCATGTGTACACACACACACACATACAACTGCATGAATAAGCGTTTTTTTTTTTAAATGCTATGGAAAATTCATGTGGTTTAATATCCAATGGAAAAGAGGGTGTAAAAATATGTAAGTCATTCACCAAATTGGTTTTCTGATTCTTAATGCTTGTTTGGGGTTTGTAAAATGTATAATTATTAGTATACAAAAACACCAATGGTGTTTTTTTTTCTCTGTGTGTAGTTACATGGATATTATTTCCCCCCCTGTATTTTTGAACCCGTGTCATTAACCATCAGAAAGCAGAGTTCTGGGACAGCAAAAAAAAAAAAGTAGCGTCTTGTTATGCTTTGGAGAGAGAGTCTGGGTGTGTGTTACTGCAGTCATTGGATGTTGTTTTCTGTTTGTGTTCTTAGTTTTGCTGTGTATTTCATGAACTATAGCTTCATTTGTCCTCTTTCTAGAGTGCCCTGGCCATTACTTATTTTTTCTCTTTAGTTGGAAATATTACTTCTAGTGTTGTCTTTAGGGTTGTTTTAGTGGACATGATTTTTTTAGGCTCTCTGTATCATGGAAAGTCGTTTGTTTTTTATCCTTCTACTGTAGTGAATCATTTTGCTGGGTAAAGTAGCCTAGATTGCAAGTCGTGGGGTCTTAGAGTTTGGACGCATTGTTCCAGGATCCTCTGCCTTTCTGAGTTTTCAATGAGATAAGGTGTTTTTCTAATGTGTTTTTGCTTGTATATGACTTGGGTTTTTCTCTTGCAGCTTTCAATACTTTTTCTTTGTTCTGTATATTTAGTGATAATGTTGTGGGTTTTTTTTTCTTGCCTTGACTAGTTGGGTTTCTGTGTGATTATTATATTTGCATGGATATGGCTTTCCTCGGTTGGAGGAAGTTTTCTTTTATACCTTCCTGAAAAGCTGCTTTATGCCATTGACCTAGGATATTTATCCTTCATCTATGTTTCTAATTTGAAGAGTTGGTCTTTCCATGCTATTCCAAATTTCTTGCAGATTCCATTCCCATACTTTAATTTTTTCTGTAATTTTTGCATGCACTGTCTAATTCTTGTGCTTTATCTTTGAGTCTTGATAATCTACCTTCTACTCCATTCTACCTATAAGGGTTTCCTCCCTGATTTTTCTGGTTGGGTTACTAAGATTTTCAATTTCATCTTTGTTTCAGCATGGAATTTCCTCAATATTTCTATCAGTTTACCGGATTCTGATTTCAATCCTAAATGGTTTTTATTTCATGGAGGTGTATATTTGTAATTTCTTGGCTATCATCCAGATATTTGCTCTTGTCCTCTGCATGGTCAATGAAAATTTTGTGTCTTCTCTCAACGCCTTGAATTTCTTGTCAGAGTTTAAGATTGCTGTTTTAAATTCTGTCTTAGGTTTCTATAGAACATCTCTATAGGGGTACAGGGTCTGATGTGAGACATGCTGTCTTGGCCATTCATACCGCTTTTGCCGTGTGGCATATGAGTGTGGACTTCTTTCTTTGGTTGTATGTCTGATATGTGACTTTGATGCTCCCCATTTCCAGTGGGCCAGTGTAGGAGTTGGATGACTGGGTCTAGGCCAGGTAAACCTGATGTATGACTAGACTAGGTAAAGATGGTTCTGGAACAATTGGTCTGGAGCTAGGCCTGTTGGTGCAGAAATGGTGGCATGCTGAGGGAAGCATGGAAGGTGAGAGATACTTCACAGGCAAAGGGGACTTTTGAATAACAATGACAAAATCAAGGGGGAAGAGAGTTGGAGGGTATTATATGTGAGGTTGGGATGGTGGGCCTTGGAGGATGAGCTAACAGTGGTCTCGACAATGGAAAGAGCACAAATACAGAGCCGTAAGTTGTTGACAATACGTGAGGTCCATCTGACTGGAGCCTGGCTAAACTTGGTAACATTCCTGTATTCATAGCAAACCAAAGACTCCGAGTTCTCCACGTGATTCTAAGATGAAGACTAGCATTCAGGAGCTGTAACTAAGCACCAATGTTGCTTAGGCACTCACCCATCTCCTGTGTGCCTAGGAAGGGACTTGAACTTGTCTTCCTATTTCAAATCCCTACCTCTTTCCATTGCACTTGGCTATCCCTGTGCTATCTCACCTCTCTATGCACAATTCTATACCTGCACTGGAAAGTGGCAATAGAAAATGAAAACACGAAGTCTAATTTAAGTTAGCAATGTTGTCTAGAGAACACTGAAAAACTTCCTGGCACAAATTCTACTTAATACAGGAGAGAATGCAGAACTCCCTGCAAAATCCCTTATCTCTTACCTTGCATGTACTGTCAGGCTCCATGAGAGTTGCTAGAGAACAGTTCATGAAAAGTCATGCAAAACACAAGGCATTATCCTCATCCTTCCATTTTAATGCCTTTTAGTTCATAAAAGGATTTTCATGCTTACTTTCTTTGCCAGTTTTATATATATATATATATATATATATATATATATAT
>NC_034605.1:15114850-15122350 GCF_900095145.1 Mus pahari
TATATATATATATATATATATATATATATATATATATATAGTTTTATTGTTCACTATGCTTTTGATACTTTTCTTTTGTATTTTACAGGAGAAACTAAAACATACTTTCTCTGAAAAAAAATCTTAGCTGATAATTCTATTTTGAATGCCAAGAGTTCACTCTGCTAAAATTACAGCAATACAGTCTTTGAGGTTGGACCAGATGAACTACTGTGAGCTGTCATAGTTTCTCTTAATTTATTTGAACAGCAGAATTGTAAATGCATCAGAAAACAGCTCACTGTAATGTAAACAGACTTTCCATGTGCTGTGTGCAGGAGAAGTTTACTTAATGTAATATATCACATTCACCCATCATTGCTACTTTTCAGTTTATACTTTTATGGTAACAAGCGGTTATAATAAGCAGAGCTGCTGTGTTAAAAATCAAATAGAAGGCTGGGTATTCATCCTCCTGTTGAACAAAAAGGGGGACAGTTCTCATCTCAGACCTTGGTACTTTAATGAAAATGATCCTCATTTTCTAATATTGACTTATAAATGAACCTGATTCCACTCTTCATCTCCACTTCCCACTGCCAGTATCTCTTTTCTGTGTTTTTTTCTCATTTATAAGCAACTTGAAATGAAAGTTATTTCTGGGCTAGGGTAATAGTTCAATGGGGAAAAGTTTGATGTGCAAGAGAAGGGACCCGAGTTTGATCCCCAGCACTCATAAGAAGCAGGATGCAGGATGTACATCTGCAATCCTAGTGTTCCTACTGTGAGATGGAAGGATGAGACAGGTGAATCCCTGGAAGCTCGAAGGTCAGTTAGCCTGACACACGCAGAAGCATAAGACCAAGAGTGTCTCCTCAACACCACATATGTTCTGTAACACACATATGAAGTCACATATACCTATACACATACACCATACAGATAGACATAAGAAACTCATACACCAATGAAAAGGAAGAGCAATTTTTCATTAATAAAAACTGCTTGGCTAGTTTATGCTAGTAATGAACTCTAATAATCCTGTCTTCTTTTAAAATTAATTATTCAACAACCTATCCAATGAATGGGCTAAGGATATGAACAAGCTTTCATAAGATGAAGTACAAATGACCAATAAATATAGGACCAAATAATATCTGGAGAAATGGTCAATATGCGTATGACAAGTTAGTCACCAGGGAATTGTAGATCAAAGCTCCACTGACATTCCATTTCACTCCAGTCAGAAAGGTAGTCTTCAAGAAAATGCCTAATGTCAGATGTTGGTGAAGCTATGGACACAAAGGAACCCTTATGCACCATTGGAATGAGTGCAAACTCATTCATACACCATGGATTGGTATAGAGGTTCAAACAAAACACCAGCATAAATCAAAACAAATTACATCACTTGAAAGTTAGCAATTTAACTAGTGAACAATTTTTCTAACATCTCAAGTGTCACGCGTAGAAAGTGAACTATATAGAAATATTACATCTACTTTTAGTGTCTAGAATGGTATAGATAGTAACCCTGAATAGTGCCTGATGTAGAAAAAGATTCATTTCTATACGCCAGTCACTTTGCTAGCCCCCCTTTTCCAGGTCGTCTCATTTAATCTCTTCAAATCATCTTACAAAATGTTTCCTATCAACAGTTTAAAACATCAGCACTGACATTGGGAGTGTTTGAACAATCCTCCCAGACCATGGGAGTCACTTATCGCCAGGGTCTAAGTTGATAGTTCTCAACCTTTCTAAGCCTTTAATATGACCTTTGAATAAAGGTCCCTCATAATGTGGTGACCCCAACCATAAACTTATTTCATTGCTACTTCATAATTAATTTTGCTAAGATTGTGAATTATAATGTAAATATTTGGTATGTAGGATATCTGATACACAACGCCCCAAGGGGGTTGTGACCCATAGATTGAAAACCACTGCTTGAAATATTGGGTTGGGCTGACAGTCATTACTATCCCTGAGATAGATGAACCTAGAGTTCAATGAACTGATATTCTATCAAGGCAGCCAAAGTGCAGGAAGACGTTAAAAGGATGAGCAGAGCCAGAAACACACATTAATTTGCGATATCTATTAACCTACTAGTTTAATTCATCACAGAGCTCAAAGTTTAGTCTCACTTTCCATTTTGAACTACAAATTCCAAATTTGGTGTTAAGTACCTGTATATTGTCAAGTGGGAGAATATTATATCTAAGTGTTTCTAAGGAAAAAACATGAAAATATATATTTTTCTTCTAGAACTTTTTCTTTAGCTCTTTAAAATTCTTAGGATAGTGTAAGAAAAAAATGTATATGAAAACTAAGAAGAGATATGACTTTTATTCATCTCTTTCTGTGTCTGGTATTTAACATATATATTATATACATTTGCTAAAGGATTTGTTTTTAATTCTGGTGCAGCTATGAATACATGTTTCAATTTTCTCTAAAAGAGAAAAAAGAATCTTGTAATTCCAATTAACTTGTAAATGATCCTGAAAAGGAAATCATTGTGAAATAATTTTGTGAATATTTTAAATGTTAATCAAATTTAAGTTGCTGATGAAATTGATTGCATGCATAGAAGCTTATGAATTATATTCCAATTAAGTAACATTTACAAAATGCAAAAAGTTAAATAAACGAGATGGGAGAAGTTCCTAAAGGGCTTGTCACAGCTGACCACCAGAACAAAAAAGAATAGTGTCATAAACATCATTTTGCATTGTGTTTTATTTCTTTCCTCTCTATGCTGTTAAATGAGTGTTACTGGTATCCTCTAAATAACTTTTTAAAACCACTGTTTACCTAGCCACTCCCCATCTCTAAATGGATATTTTGATTGCCGCAATTTCCCTTACTTATCGTAATACAGGATTGAAAGTGCCCATGACCTTCATCAGACTTAGCAACATTTCAGTAGGATGGGACCTCAAGGGTGGACTTCCACATCATCCCTGTTTTCTCAGAGATTCTGTCAATTTCAGTGCTCCTGGAAGCACCTCATCTGGTCCACTTCATTGCATTTTGACCACCATTGAAAATGGCGTTCTGGGTTGCTTTTCTCAAAAAAAAAAAAAAAAAAAAAAAAAAAAGAAAAGAAAAGAAAAGAAAAGAAAAGAAAAGAAAAAGTGTCACTTATCCTGAACAATGATACACCTGATGATATGTCAACATGGATAGTAGAAGTTTTAAATGAAGTCCCATCCCGAGATGAAGAGTTACAAGTAATTAATGACTGCTGAGAGAAGGAGAATCACTCTTCTTTATGGACAAGTCCATTGCCCATCACAAGTTTTCCAGTCTCTAGCTATTACCCCTAACAAACATACATATGAACAACACTATGGTGGCTAATCATGGTTTTCAACCCATGTCTGTAATCAGTAAAGACCCAAGCAATTGGACAACAAGGGATTTTCTTGATTAGATCACATGAGGTAAGAAGGCTCATCTAAATCTGGGTCACACCTTTTGTTGGCAGTCCACATAAAAGGGCATGGAAGAAGAAAGCTTTTGCTTTTTGACTCTCTGCCCTCACTGTTGCTGGGTGGCTCATCTATCCTGCTTCTGTGACATTCCATGGCTTGTGATGGAACCTGTTTCTTTGGGATTCCAACATTGATAGAAGACCAGCAGCTCTCAGGGACCAGATTAGGACTCCTGAGATTTCTAGTCTCATGAACTGAACAGTGTCTGACTAAAACAACATCAAGTGAAGTTAGCAGGGCACACACACACACACACACACACACACACACACACACACACACACACGTGAGGAATTAGAGGGGAAAGGGAAGGAACAGAAATGGTATAAATATAGTACTCAGGTGTGAAATTCTCAAAAAAATAAAAATCAAATTAAAAAGGAATGTATCAAAAATTTTACTATGATGGTCCTAATATTTCTCTAAGTTTAAATTGTAGTTATTTTTTATTCTTGCTTAGACATTTTCATTCCTATTTAGTAAATGACTGGTCAAATACATTGGTCATTAAACTATACAGTTCTAATTGGTCATATTTTCTTGGCTACTGACTCTATTCATTTAATCCAGCTCCTAATTTTATCTTTTAACTTTGTTCAGGACTTATACATTGCAACTCATCCAACTTTTTATGTGTGTTCTTAGAAATCCAACCTCAATTAAAATGGGTGGTAACAAACTGAGCCTTCATTTTTGATAATAGATCTGTGTAACCTGTAGTTGGGTACTTCGACTAAATTTCTCTTCTTTACGAGTTAACTATTGCCTACTAAATGCTATTCCATAATTAGTGTCTCTGTGGATGGATGGATAGATGGATGGATGCGTGGGTGGATAGATGGATGGATGAGTGGATAGATAGATGGATGAATGAGTTAATAGATGGATGTATGGATGGATGGGCAAATGGATGGATACGTACTTGAGTCAAAGAATGGATGTGGGAGTTGATAATAATGCCTAAAGATATTTGATTTATTAAGAACCATGTAATCACTGTTATAAATAATAACTTGATGAATTACGACATATTCTATTGCTAACCAGATTATATATGCCTGTCTTAGAAAAGGTCAGAAATCCACCTCTTAGGACATGAAAGGCTTGAGAGAGAAGTCAAACTTCTACTTACACCCCTCACTGTAGATGAAGGTTGAACTGACCACCAACCATAAGACAGATATCTGCACAAAGGTCTTGAAGAGTCAATCCAACCTCTGTGAAAATCCCTTCTTACTCTAGATCTGACCATGCCCACCTCATGATCACATCAGGTTTGTTCCCTATGCCTGCTTCTCTGTGTTAGCAGGAAGAAAATACAACCTTCCTCAGAGGGTGCTATGGAATTTAACTAAGGGCAGAGCTGGGCAGCTGGCTACCCACTAGGCACTAACAGCACCAATTTATTAGCTCACTTAGCCTTGACCAAGTATTCATCATTTCTCCTTTTTGGAGCCAGGTAAGTTTTAGTAAATAATTTGCTTCAAACCTGCAGGGGCCAACTCCCCCATATTCTTCTAGTTTATACTATTATCACACACTAAGATAATCCATTCAAAATTATTGATGTTATCTTTGAAAAACTCTAAGGTCTACTACACAAAAGAGAATCATCATTGGTCTCTCTCTATCCCTGAGGTCCTTGCATTCTTCTTGTCATGACCACCAGAGACCATGGGGGAGTTTTCTTCTTGCTTCTCTCTCTCTCTCTCTCTCTCTCTCTCTCTCTCTCTCTCTCTCTCTCTCTCTCTCTCTCTCTCTTCTTTTTTTTTTCTTTTTTTGTTTTTTCAAGACAGGGTTTCTCTGTATAGCCCTGGCTGTCCTGGAACTCACTCTGTAGATCAGGATGGCCTTGAACTCAGAAATCTGCCTACCTCTGCCTCCTGACTGCTGGGATTAAAGGCGCGCGCCACCACGCCCAGCTCTTCTTGCTTTTCTCATTTGCATCAATGACAAACAGCCACCCAGCCCTTCTTAGGATGGGCCTTTCATCTTTCTCTACTTCTCTTAGTTCAGAATGTTCCTCGGAGTTGCTGGGAACAATTTCCTTTGGTCATTTTTATTTTCATCTCATGCACTTTATGGTCTTTATTTGACTGCCATTCTGATTATACCATCCAATCAGTTTCCTCTTAAATTGTCCTTCCAACCTTACATTCCTCCATTCATTTCCTTTTGTCAGGTGTGACCTTTGTCTTCTTGGCAATATCCTACCCACCTTTCAAGCTGTCTTTTCTCCATCGGGGCCTCAAATGGTCTTTCCTGTTCCCTTAAGTTGTTCCAGCACAAATTAATTGCTTCCTCTTTTATAAATCCCTCAGTATTTTATATACTTCTCAATTTATTCAAAACATTCTTTCTATTACAGTTGTGTATGAAATGTCTGTCTTGCCTAATGTCTTGTTTATCTTTGGGTGACCCATTGTACCTAGCAGAATATCTGTGTGTCATTTAACTGTTTTAGACCTTCTGTTCTTCCCTAAAAAGAAAGGAAGTTAAAATATACAGAGTTAAGATACAGTAGGCTTTCAAGGCAGGCCTGGTGCATAGGGCAAGTTTATGGCCAGCGTAGGCTATGGAGTGAGTTCAAGGCTAGCCTGGGAAACCTGGTAAGATTCTGTCTCAAAATTTAAAAAAAGTTCAGGGATTCTGAGAAGCAAAATGAACCCTCAGAGACTTCAGCCTGGTACATGGCCTTACTAGTCCAAAGTTAAGATGATAATTCTTAAAGTAAATAATACCTCTCAAGCCACAGTTGGGGGAAAGGTTTTACATATTAAATGCAGAAGAACTCTGAAACTGGGAAAAAAAGATGTCCATATATTAAGCCGAAGAGTTAAGGGAGTATTTTTGTGGAGAAGGAAGATAACCGTGAATGGCTGCTGAGTTTGCAAACACAGACAACTAAGTTCTACTCAAACCTATTCTACTGTGACTCTTACTGAACTTGAAGGAGTTAAAATTCTATATTGACTAATGCTTAAAATGGAGCCTTTCCTCCATATGTCCATATTCTCAACATTGTTTCAGTATCTCCGTTAAGATAAGCACATTCTGGTGGAGTATTTTGAATTCATATTTTACCACTTTTTGCCACATTCTCCTCAAACAGCTGGGAAAATCCTCTCCCGGCAACAACCTTCTTCCATAGACACTGTGCCGTGATTGACGGAGGTCCACTCCATTTGTGCTTGCATAAATAGCACTCATTGACTATTTTCTCCAGACTCATTCCCTGTAATTATTTATTCAGAGAAATCACTACGAATTTCATATTTATGACACTGCAAAATCTTTCTCGACTTGAACTGCACAAGACTTGAACTCTCATTTTGTTGTGAGACTACAAGGGAACTATGAGAAAAAAGGCAAATTATGCAATCCTCATGTTATCCCTCAATCCCCTGAGCATCTCACACAGCTTACCACCATTCTTTTATAAGCATTCTGAAATTGTGATCACACAAAAGAGGGGAGAAGCACTCTAAAGATTACTTTAAGTGTTCTTGTGTGAGCACAATTACCTCATGCTTTGGTAATTTTATGAAACAGAACAAAATAAGCATTGCTTTCTCACAATAAAATACATACATGCAAGCATCAAGCATACAATTTTACACAACCAAGTAAATAGCTCAATGCTGGGAGGGTTTATGCTTTCTCACAATAAAATTTATGCATGCAAGAGTCAGTATAAGATTTTGCACAACCAAACAAATGTCTCAATGATGGGAAGCTCTATAAAAGTGGTATTTTGTCCTAAGTTGTACGTATGTTTTTAATACCCAAGATTTGATTAAATTTCAGGCATCATCCCTCTGCTCTGTCAATGAGAAATACATCCACTGCTAAGGGGAGAAGGATAAGATGATGATGTATTAGGACAGAGTGACCACAGGTTATAAGTATAAAAGAAGCCAGGATTACCCAACCAAGCTTTTGAACTACAAGAAAAATGTTTAAAATATCACCACGATGAGAGAGCTCTTCCAAGCCCAAAGCAGACTGGATCCTGAAGGTC
>NC_034605.1:15127350-15172665 GCF_900095145.1 Mus pahari
GACACTGTCCTCTGGCAGCTTGTTTCCAGATGCCAACTTTTCCCTCCCTCCTTTCAGGGACATACCCTTATCAACAAGTAGCGCTCACAAGGTCCCCATCTCCTGAATCCTCCCTCCCACACTAATGGAGCAGCAGACTGTTACGATGTGAACACAGCAAAGCTTGTGAAACACAAAAATTTTGGGAGGAGTTTTAAATTTTAACTTTCATTAACTCTTCCTCAGGTCACAAACACTGAAGTAAAGAAGAAACAAAGGGAAGAGAAGGAATCAGGAGTAGGCAAAGCTCAACAACTGTCGTATTAATGAAGGCACACAGAGAAGGCTTGATACTAAACAGACACGAGAGCTCATAGATGTAGTTTAGGAAGTTATATTTCAATATTATGATCTAAGGATACAAAATATATTTAAATGAATCTTTCTCCCTTCAGTTTTGATGACCAGAAAAAACTCAATCTTCTGCTTAAATTAGATTTTTAAATGATACCACAATGATTTTGAGTTTTATAAATTGCTCTATCTTGCTGTTTTTACATCACTTTGTCTGCTGACTATGAAAGCTAACTTTTTGAACTGGATGCAGCTCAGTGTAGTGACAGAGTACTTGCATGGCATGTAGAGGTCCTAAGTTCAAGTCCTTATGCTAGTAAAAGAAGCCTTAACTTTTCAAAGGAAAAGAAGTTGAAGTGCTAGTTTTATGGCCTGTACGTGGTATAGCGTGGGATCAGTGTGAACCCAAACATCTTTGCAAAAGTTTGTTGCTGACCGTCTACATAGGGAGTTCTTCCTATCTTGGTGACACTACAGACTAGCAGTAGCTCACCAGCATCTAACTCAATACAACTTGACATACATGAAGCCCACATTGATGAGGACCAATATATTTCCAAATGAATACAGAATATGAACTGGCTCTTAAATCTATTATATCGAATTAGCAGGAATAGAGATGGGGTGATTTAATGCCCCCAAGAGGTTGTCAACGAATACCAAAACATCCCCAGAACTTTCCCCAGAGATAAGTGGGTGACCACTCTTTGCAGGCAGGATTCCCCATCAGCACCTCATACCCTTTTGTGTTTGGCTCTAGCCCCCACTTGACAGTATCTCTAAACTCTCTAAGAGTCACATGCTTTGTAACTTCTCTCCTCTGACACATCTTCCAGGACAAGAGATGGTTACATATGGCAGAGCATAATGAGCATCAGTGTCACAGAGGTAATTCTGGGATGTTGTTACTAGTCATAGATACTCTCTCCCATATTTGAACAAACACATACCCTAAACAGAAGATACCCAACTTTTCAAAAGCAACATATCTTGGTGCAGTAGTATGAAAATTCATTCATGATTAGGGTACAGTTAGTTAAATAATATTTTAAGACCGTTAAAATAAGGGAACCATAGTCAACTCGATTCTGACAAAGGTTATTGAAAAGTCATTCTCCACCTCTTTGAATCTCTCATTATCACTTCACAACCTGAAATGAATGCAATCAACCAGCTACTGCATGCTCAATGTTAGACTTTATTCTCTCATGTGCAGAACCTGGAGCTTGCAAGGACCATCAAGTTTTCTCTTCATAGTCGAGTCTGGCCATGAATCTAGAGTTTATTTTTGTTCTGACTTAAGTCCACACAGTGGTTTTAAGGGACAGGCTTATTTCCTTCTTAGGAAAAACAGACATTGTATCACATACCCCTACTGACCCCTACTAATTCCATCATTTGGCATGTCTGGTCATATCCACAGATATTTTAATTACTCTTTTATAGCTTTTAAAAATCCTTTCTCCTGAAAATGAAAATCAATCAAGTCTATTTGATCTTCTGCGGGGGGACTGATAGAAGGAAAAACCATGAGGTGATCCTTATCGACCTCGTAAATTTATTTTATGGGGAAAATGAAGTAGGCTGCATAGATTTATTCTATAAATTAATTTCACTTCCAGTGTACTCTAGAGCACTTTAAAGGAATAGTATGAAGCTATTAATATTTTATGAGCAAGTGGATAAGTGAATGAATTTCATTAGACTTTTCAATATATAAGGATTTCGAAGGTCCTCTTCTGTCATCCCTAGGGAAAAGACTCTGCCGCCACCACAGACTGTCATGTGAATCAGAGGCAGGATGAATTTGGAAGAAACTCAATGTGGGAGAAAAGTAAAGACATTAGGCTTTACAATATAATATTATTATCTTGAATTTTTTCTATGTTTAAGCACTGAATATCATAAGCAATCAAGACCTCCCTAGCCGTTATTTTTTTTCCTCTTCTAAAAACTTGTAACTTACAGTAAGATTAGCTACTATAGACGAATCAGTGTCCAGGAACAATTCCAACACAAAAGGCATAAACAGGAAATGAAAAGAAAAAAAAACAAAGGTAAACTTCTATTAAGCTTTTATCCAAGTATACACATACACATGTGGCACGAGCATGCACACGCGTATACACATAAACACACGTGTGTATACACACACTAATGGGGGGACTAGTGGTTTCAGTCACAGAAATTGCTTCTCTTAAAAACTGAGCCTACAAAGTTTTAATAGCTTATCCAATTTTCTATATCAATGTTTTCCTACAATTCACCAGGGTGTGATTTTCCTATGATTGCTTTGAATGAGGAATGAAAATGCGTCTATTGGTGTAGATTTAGGTGTGAGTGTTTTGAATGACTCTGAAGCTTGCCTTTGAAATGAAGGCAGTGCTCATTTCTGGATTTTTGGCATGTCTAACTAATCGTTGGCTTCTGTAAACCTATGAGATTTTATCTTTAAGCCTGTCAATATAGGCTTAAATTGTACATTTAATCCTACCTTGGATAGCTATATAAAGCAGCTTATAAGATTTTGTGAAACTCACAGGTGTATTTTGGGCACATACTTAATCTGGGATAAGAATTTAAAGCATAACATCATAGATTTATCTTATTTTGAAATACAGTGCAAAAATATTTTGATTTATTGTCTCCAAATCAAATAATTTGATACATTTTAGAAATGCCCAAATGAAGATGGGTAGAAAGGCCTGACAAAAGGAAGTAAGTGAATGAAGAGAGAGAGCACCTGATGCCAGGCTAATCAAATAAGCTTCACAGATAAGAGAATCCGGCCCACTAACCCCAGTGCAAAAGAACAAAGCAAAGAGAATTTGTGTCGTACACGCCAGCTTTATAGTGTGAAGTTCTGGGCAGAATAAAGCACACTTGTATGCATTGCTTAGTAGCAACTACATTTTAGTCTTGTGGCCTATAGAAGACCAACTGTGTGTGCCTACGAGGTCACAGCTGGCCTTTTCTGGTCTGACGTGTTGTAGGATCTAAATCATCTGATAGAAATACATCACCATGGTATCACAAACAAATATTGAAACAATCATGATGACTAGCTACATCCATTGTTTAACATCTTAAATCTTGAACTTGGGGGAAAATGGATTGGTATACATGCTGCAATATTTGTGTGTAGGTCACCTGTTTTGTCTGCTGATATGTGTATGTGTGTGTGCGTGCCATGCTACAGATTTATAGGTAAATCATTTATGTTGTGCATTCATGTGTGTATGCATGTATGTGCAATGCTACAGTATTTGTTTATAGGTCATTGGTGTTGGTTCTCCCTTTCTACCTTTTTGGAAACAGGGTCGCTTGTACTCCAGGCTAGCTGGCCTGTAGCTTCCAGAGTGTCTCCTGTTCCAGACGCCTATCTCATGGTAAGGGCACTGGAATTTGAGACATGTGCTACTGAGTTTTGTGGGGTTTGGAGTTTTTGAATTCAGGTCTTCACATTTGCACAGCTAGTGTTTTATCCACTGAACTATCTTCTCTATGCAGAATAATGTTTTTTTGAGGCCGTGCTCTTAACTTTCCCTTTATAAGGAACTATCACTCTACTCTAAAGTGTTTGCTACTTTAGGCTTAAAGAGCAAAATCCCTAGGTTCATTCAACCAGAGCACTAGTCAGACATATAAAAAGGTGATGAGAGCTGAATTATATTCACCCAAAGGCAAGAACAAGAACCACAAATCTCAAATGTACCTGAAATTGCATTGTTTCCACCATGAAGGTTTTGCTGTTGGATACAGAGCTTGACTACAAGAAATTAAATTTTTTGGAGGAAATAACTAGATATTCAGCAAGGAAAGACTAGGAATACAAAGAATTCGTAAGAATATTTAATAAAAAAAAACAAAAAATATCAAAGAAGAGAACAACCACTAGGACTATCTTTCATCTTCTGGATGGGTGAAGACCCACTAAAAATGAGTAATAGAAATAGAAAAACAAAAAACAAAAAAAAAAAAACGGTGTCTCCGCTAACTAAACTATCAACTTAACATAGTCTGGAGTCCTCTGAGAGAACAGTGTCACTGAAGGATTGCCTAGATCCCACTGGGCTGTGGGCATGTCTGTGGAGGATTATCTTGATTATTAATTGATGTGGGAGGGTCCATCCCACCATGCGTGGCACCATTCTTTGGGCAGGTGATCCTGGGCTGTATAAGAGTACTAGCTGAGCGTGAACCTGTGACAATGACTCAGAGTGGGCCAGAAAAAAGTGTTCCTTCATGGTTTATTCTTCAAGATCCTGTTTGAGTTCCTGCTCTGACTTACCTCAATAATGAACTGTGACCCAGAAGTGTAAGGCAAATAAATCATTTCCTCTCCTAAGGTGCTTTGGTCATGGTGTTTTTTCCAGTAACAGAGATCAAAATAGAACAAATGGGCATTATGGAAAGCTAACAAGGAATCTCTCTCTCTCTCTCTCTCTCTCTCTCTCTCTCTCTCTCTCTCTCTCTCTCTCTCTACCTCCCTCCCTCCCTTCCTCTCTCCCTCCCTCCCTCTCGTTCCCTTTCTCTCTGTCACATACAAACATACAAATACACAGACAGACAGACAGACAGACAGACAGACACACACACACACACACTCACACATGGAGGGGAGAGATGCTTTGAAGTGTGAGAGTCTACAAAGAAATTTATTAAACAAATAAAAACCTTCAGGCTGTCAAGCTAAGTAAGCTCCTTATTCTAGTTGTTTGCTTGGTGAAGCTGTTTGGTTAATGAAGAGATAGGGATACTGCTCCTCTTACAAACCCTTTGGCGAGCTCTCAAGCAGATGCAGTGAAAACACCTTCCCTCTCAAGCATCCTCATGATGAACTTCACTGGTATCTAGCTCTGGCCTTGTCTTAACTCCACTGGTGCACATGGAGTGTGTGCTGTGTGTGGCTTCTGCTCTGCACATACTTTGTTCATACTCAATGTTATGTTCTGACATCTAAAAAGATAAAAAGATTCCCCCCGCCCCTGTTAACATGTCCCAAAGTGCTGATTCCTGTCTCACTGTCCTTTCATAACCAGGAATGTTTTACATCCTAAATCGGTGCTTCCAAATGTGACGGACAAAAGCTTGTTCCCATGTATCCTGTATTCACAATAACTTACTATGATTTTGGAAGCAGAAAACACTGAACTTGTACTCTTATGTCTGTCATGATCAGAGCCTAAGAGCCAGCATCAAAGCAGACTATAGCCACAGCCTTTCTTCTACAGTCCGCGAGTATGGGAACAGACTTTGAAGACCCACATCCTCTTACAAACCATTCAGGGTATTTGATGGATAGCCTCGATTGCAGATGAGGGAAGAACACCGAGTGAAAAGAGTATCCATTGCTTATTGTGGCCCTCTTTTAATGTCTGGAAGTGTCTCCTGATTTTACAAACCAGATCCTGTAGTTGTAACAGATTTAGTAACCTCATGTATGGAAATCATAAAATGCCATTAGTAATAGTCACGGAGGACCCTATATGCCTAATGGATAATTTGCTAGGAAATTTGAACTTTATTTATTTTGGCAGATCATGACATTAAACCCAGGATGTTCACCTGTTGGGCAAATGCCCTACTTCCAAGTTCCAGGTACATCTTCTTACTACTAAGTATTTTGTTTCATTTGTTCATTAGAACTTTTCTTTTCTTCAGAAAAACTGGTCCCTGTTGTTATCATCCAGTCTCTCCAGATGCACCTTCTCAGTTTCCTCCTCTATTTGTCTCCTAAGAGTTGATGGCTCACAAATTTGGTCATGTCTTGGACTAGACAGAAATCTCATTGACTATTTACCCACCATTCAAATCTATCATTCTACTTTCATAGTTTTTTATCATGCCCTGGAGCTCTTCAGCTTCATGATGGTTTGGGAGAATGAAAGGCCAGAGATCAGAGGTTAGAAAGAGAAGGAAGTCATGAGATATGAACCTCAGTCTCCTTCCCTGACAGATCATGTAGCAGTCATAGCCAGAATTCTCCACTGAGTCACTGTAGTCACTCCCACACACTCGGCAACTGCCCCTTTGTGTTTGGATACACATCTCTTCTCTTTGGTCCCCTGGCTAAGGAACAGTGAAAGCTTTCTGATGATATTAGTCCTGGTGCATATTTTTGCCTCAGAAATTTTTCAAAAACATTTTATATGGTTTATTATTATGTGTATATAACTTCTCCTCCTCCTCCTCTTCCAACACACACACACACACACACACACACACACACACACACCACATATACACACATACTGTATATATGTATATACATATATACATACACATACAAATATATATATATATATATATATATATATATATATATATATATCAGAACAATTTTGTGTAGTTTGTTATTTTCTTCTATTTTTAAATGGACTCTGGTCATTTAACTCAGATATATATTCTCTCTCTCTCTCTCTCTCTCTCTCTCTCTCTCTCCTATTATTTACTTTACATCCTAATTGCATCCCCTCCCTCCTCTCCTCCCAAGCTATCTCTCTCACCTCCCCCCATCCACTCCTCTTCCCTTTCTCTCCAGGAAAGGGGAGGCCTCCCAGGAATATCAACCAGCCTTGGCATAGCAGGTTGCAATGAGATTAGGCTCATCTTCTATTGAGGCTAAAGGAAGCAGCCCAGCTAGAGGAAAAGGAGCTAAAGGCAGCTAACAGAGTCAGAGATACCCCCTGCTCCCACCCTAGGAGTCCCATATGAAGACCCATCTGTACAACTGTTCCATAAGTGCATAGTCCTGAAGTCTGTCCCATGCATGCTTTCTGGTGGTTTAGTCTCTGTGAGCTCCTATGGCTTCATGTTACTTGATTCTGTAGGTTTTCCTATTGTACCCTTGACCCTCTGGCCCCTGACACTATTAATGACTCTCTCCTATACTTGAAGACAGGAATCTAGCATAACTGACATCAGAAGGGCTTCATCCAGCAACTGACAGAAACTGATGCAGAGACCCACAGCCAAATATTGAGTGGAGCTTGGGGGTATCATTTGGAAGAGGGACAGGAAAGATTGAAGGAGACGGGGTCTTCTTTCTTAATCCTGCCCACAGTGTTTATGAAGATTCTTACTACCAAATTCTCTTTCATTACCCCAGGCATCTGTGAATTCTACTTCCTCCTGAGGTCATATCAACACTCTCTATTATTTTCATTCAACATTCTTTACTACCACCTGTTAATAACCTAAATCTACTCTCTACCACACTCTCTTCCCATTTTATCACACAATTTTACATTTTCCTAATTTGATCTCACCTCTTTTATTCGTTTTTGTCTTCTGGGCTCTCCTATGCCCTAATCGTTTCTCAGCTTGAAGTTAGAGGTGAGGCAACCATCCATCCACCTATACAATCAACAAAAGGGTCAAGTGTATCCCATTCCTTTCTCAGTACTTCTTATGAGGTAATTACATTTGGTGGGTGTGATGGTTTATATATGCTCTGTCCAGGGTGTGGCACTATTAGAAGGTTTGGCCTCCTTGGAGTAAGTGTGTCATTGTGGGAGTGGGCTTTAGGCCCTCACCCTAACTGCGTGGAAGTCAATATTCTGCTATCAGCCTTCAGATAAAAATGTAGAACTCTCAGCTCCTCCTGCACCATGTTTGCCTAGATGCTGCCATGCTCCTGCCTTAATTATAATGGACTGAACCTCTGAACCTGTAATCCAGCCCCAATTAAATGTTGTCCTTTCTAAGACTTGCCTTGGTCATGTAAAACCACAGTAGTAAAACCCTAAGGCAGTGGGTATACAGCTCTAAAATACATTGTATCTATTCCAAAACATGGCCTGCAATTTTCTTTGGGACCCATTGCCAACAAGGTTGTGTATATTTTTAGCAAAAATGAAAACAAAAGTGAAGTATGTATGAAAACAAAAGAACTGCACAAATGTCTAAAAATGATCAGAAAAAAGGTGTGGAAGAAATGCAATTTGTGTAGAATTTTACTCCCAAGGGATTTCCTAGATACAAACATGTGTGTTTCTTTTTTTATCATTATTTACTCTATTTAGTCACAGTTACATTCCTATGACTTTCACTTGAATATTTCCAACTTGTAGATAAGCCACTAAACATTTAATTTTGTAATTATGATCCCATAAGTTCTTCACCCTCCCCACATAGTGCCAAGATACAACTAGGGTGAGAGGGTAAAGAACTTGAAGGATTCACTTACCTCTGCTAGCTACAAGCAATGTTAGCACCTAGAATTTCTTTAAAAAAAAAAAAACTTGTATTAATTTATTTTTGAAATTTGTGTGTGTTTATGTGTGTGTGTGTGTGTGTGTGTGTGAGTATGAGTGTGTGCGTGTGTCCATGCCTGCCTGCCTGTCTCTCTGCCTGCCTAAGTGTGGACATGCATTCATGATGGCAGGTATTATGGGACTGCATACATTAGAACTGGAGTCAGTTACAGGTAGATATGAGCTGCCTAGCGTAAGTGTTGAAAACTGAACTGGTATCCTGTGCAAGAGCAATTCATGGTTTTAACAATCGAACAATCTGTTTAGCTCCTTGTACCCTAAAGTTTTGACTACTGAAGCCCATCCTTTCCTATCATGTTTTTCCTCTCGCTCCAGAAAAAAGAAATTCTATTTTATATCATCTTTACATGGTGATATGACTTGAATATGAAATGTCCCCAGTAGGATCATGTGATTAAAGACTTGTTTCCCGGGTAATGGCACAGTTTAAGGGGCGTGAAGAACCTGTGGGACCATATCCTCACTAACGGATGTGAACAACTAGGGGAGAGGCTTGCATGTAATTTTTATTTCTGCTTTATTTTTTTTTATTTCTGCTTTGGCCCGTGTTCTCAACTTGCTGATTCTTCAGGGTGTGGACAAGCCATCCTCCAAATTCCTGCTGCCACAGTTACTTCCCAGCTGCCTTGCCTCTTCCCTCCATGATGGATTATCTTTCTTGAAATGGTGAGCTAGAATGCACCCCTCCTTCCTTAAGTTGCTTCCATCGGGTACTTTGTCACAACGAAAAAGAACGTAACCATTGCAAACATTGTATATATTCTTTGTTCCAGCAATATTATGTCACAGTTGATTTCATGTCAAAGTGCCTCATACAAACTTATGATCTTCTACAAACTTCATCTTTGTAATTGCATAAATAGAACAGCTATGAGAAAGCTATGTGGCAGTGCACACCTTTAATCCCAGCACTTGGGAGGTAGAGGCAGGAGGATCTCTGTGAGGTTGAGGCCATCCTAGTCTACTTAGTGAGTTCCAGGACATTCAAGGCTGCATAGTGAGATCCCATCTCAAACACAAAGCAGAGATGAATAAACAACAACAACAGAAACAACAACAACAACAACAACAATAACCCAGAACTGTGGGGTGTTTGGCACAGGAAAACTGTGAACTACATTTTTGTAGTTCAATGTTTGTTCTGAAGAAACAAAGTAAAATAAGAAAATGATGAAAAAGGAAGGGAGTAAAAAGACTGTCATCAATGCTTTAGAAACTTTCCTAAGATTGGCCAAGCTACTTCCTCAGGATGCAAGGGTCTATGACTTTAAATGACTTAATACAATAAAACTCCCCCTGACTCAGTCAAAGCCTGACACAGGAGAGAGTCTCTGAAAGCTCAGATGTTATTATCTCTGAATTGTTAAATTAACAATTCTCAGTAACCCTGCATTCAAGTTATTGATCACCAGGGTAAAGTTTGGTAAATGGAATAACTAGAACACTGATACTGGTACACCAGAGGACTTACACTGGAACATACACACACTTACTTTATTTGTCTTAAGAAGTAGAGGCTAGTTAATAATCTTAGAATGAGAAAACAAAACTGCAGGAGAGTGCAGACCACTCAGTTTTCAGAATATCTAATAATGAAACTAATTTTTAATCAAAATGTATATGTTCTTTAAGTGAATTTTATAGATAATATTGGGGGGGGGGAATCAAATAGATCAATAGCTCTCAACTCGGAATCAGGATCTCCTCTGGGACTTCCAAATTTTCCATGATATGAATTTGAGCCAGAAACTTGCTGTAAGTTCCACAAGACATTTGAGACCTCACAAAAAAAAGTGTGTTTATCGTTTGTATGCCCCCTACCCACCACGGTGCCTTCTTTAAGGAGTTAAACAGCTGGTTCCAATAAAGCATGGAATTGTCGGGACTGAGACAAAGAAGCAAAACAAAGGAGCCATAGAGAAGAGATTCATAAACTAGGTAGATCCAAGGAGAAATCTCAAGGCTCCATATTAGAAAAAGCAGCCTTCTTCCCATTTGGTTATAGCTTTAAACCACATTTGAACTTGGCTGTCATATGTCATATCCAGATCCATGTCTACATCTGTAAATACAGCAGTAGAACCAGAAAGTCCCTGGATGTTGAGATTTTCTACATGTCAGGTAAATGATCAGTGTATTACTGAGCCAGCACAAAGGACCAATGGGAGAAAGATACAATAAAATTGTTCACTAATGGCACCTATACATTGTGCTTACTCAATTCAATGGGTCCCAGGATAAGAATTATGTAGTATGCAGAGAGAAGGCTGAAGGTGTTGTGATTTTGATCTTTATGTGGTAATAAAACTGTTTTCCCTCTTGTATCATCATGGACTCAGACGGTACTTAACATTTTTTTATGGGATGCTTGTATATGGGAACAAAGCAAACCATTGAATCCCAAGACTGAACATTTTAATTATGTACATTCCCATCTCTCTTTTTACAACTATCCTTCTGGACAGGTTTTTTTTTTGTTTTGTTTTGTTTTGTTTTTTGTTTTTTGTTTTTTTTGGTTGTGATTTCTTGACAGTGATAAGCAGACTGTGTTGGAAAGACCCTTTCAAAGTGGGAAAATCAACCAAGTTAATCAAGTTACATAAACAACCTCACTGACACATCAGCTTGTATGGCAGACAGAAGGAAAAACTGTCTTCATAAAGAGGCACACAGAGCATGGGGGCATGGCTCAGCTGACAAAGGGCTTAGCACAGAGGCACGCGAACCCACATTTGATCTCCAACACTTGGATAAACATGGAAACTGTGGAACATATTAACAATTCCATGCCCAGCATGAGGGAGCTGGAGACAAGCAGGTCCCCAGGGCATGACAGACGACCAGCCTTGCCAAATTGATGAGCTCAAAATTCACTAAGAGACTGTCTAAAACCTTAAGGCACCAAACTACTGAGAAAGACACCCAATCCCAACCTCTAGACCTCCATCCTCTGTGTGCACACACAATACACCGAAGGCTGGGCCATTGCTTGGGCTAGTTCAAAGTCCAGGAACTATAATTTCATATTTTTTTCTCCATTCACATAGGTTTTGCCTGTTTTTCTTTTGACAATAGCATGTGAGAGCTCTCTCTCCGCACCCTTCTCTCTTTCTTTCATATCAAGGGAAGAAAGCCCTCCCATCTTCTACCTTACCATTGCTCAGGTCCTGTATTAATAACATGATGTTAATTGTCTGGATTTAAACCTAAGGGGGATGTCTCCAATCAAAGTTGACAGACACGGATCCTTAAACCTAAACTACCATGTAGTAAAACCTAATCAGTATCCAAAGGTGAGGAATTAGCCAGTCACACTCTCTCCAATAATATTTTATTTTTTTTAAATAGATTCTGAAATTCGAATGAAGGTCAACTTCTCCATTGTCCTTAGTTCTATCCCTGAATAGCTTCTTTCATTTCTCTCAGCAGCTAGTCAGTAAAGAAGTTGAGTGGAAAGCAGACCCCATCTAAACAGAATACTTTAACTTCCTTGGGTTTCCATCTGCTTGGGGAGTCCATCGCAGACAAATTGAAGTCTACCTGCCTGCATTTATATCAACAACTATTATTTATATGCAAATAAATCAGGATATAAATTCTGTAATGAACAATACTATTTTCAAAACAGAGAAACAAGCAAACATCCTCAGTTCACCAGGTGAGCCTGCATAGAAAAACATTGACATTGTGACTAATGGCCTATTATTAGAACCATATTCTAAAGTCTAACTTTTAAAATATATTTTTCTTGGTTTTTTGTTTGTTTGTTTGTTTGTTTTTTGAGACAGGGTTTCTCTGTATAGCCCTGGCTGTCCTGGAACTCACTTTGTAGACCAGGCTGGCCTTGAACTCAGAAATCTGCCTGCCTCTGCCTCTCAAGTGCTGGGATTAAAGGCGTGCACCACCACGCATGGCTTTTTTTGTTTGTTTGTTTTGTTTTTGTTTTTTGTTTTTTGTTTTCTTTTTATTTCTGTATTATCCACATTTTTACTCTGGCCCTAAGTTTTCTTAGATAGTAAGTTGTTATAGTGATACAAGGAGAATTTTTAAAAATATACATCTATGAAAATATCTTGAGATTTCTCCATTAATCCAAAAAGCATTGTGGTCGGCTTCAAATATTAACTGGTTTGGACAAATTATTACATCCCATCCAATCATGGTTCAAAATGCTTACCTAGACAATACTCCACCAAGTCTCACAACCTGCAGTGTTATTTTAAGGAATGAATGCATTATCACAAAAGAAATAACTGTCTTGGACATGGAAAACTACACAGTAGCCCTGTAAGAGGATTTATATATTATTTTTTGAAAACATCCCTGTTGTTGTTTTTACTTGTGAACTAGTCTGGGTAAAAGAATCAAATTTTGCTACCAGCTCCATAGTCTTTAAGCAGAGCATTCTAACAAACAAACCACCATTCTTCGTATGCATATATATTTGTTTGTATATAATGTACATACATAGTCTATTCTTTGAATGACTCTTCATTCTCACTTGCATTTAATTTAAAGCAATGTGTGAAACTAAGCATACTGCCTATGTTAGGCCAGCCTTTTCTAAATATATTTTATCTGATGTAAAATATTTTGCTCCAGATTTCTTGGTACCTGCTTTGGAACAAACATAAGGGGGAGGGTTGATATTTGTTTACAGTCACGCTGCACAGGCAAATTGAGAGGGCTGCAACATGGCAGGCTGGAAACACTTAACTCATGTACACACAACCCACTCAAATACCCAAGATTACATAGGTTTATGGAAATCAGAATGAAGCAAGGGTTTAACCATCCTTCTAAAACATAGGCAAATTGTGATACTGAGTATGGAAAAAAAAAGACAGGCATTGGACTGTCACCACAGCACATGTTTTCTAAGCACATCTAATTGGGAATAGACAGGAAGCAGAGACCAGACAAATACAGAGCAGCAATGAATCACATCTATGTCTCAATTTTCTGCCTCGTGTGTACTTGTAATTTGTACAGCGAGGACACATGTTTTATTCATTTGTTTGTTTGATATGTAGGAGTGTTTTTCCTGCACATACATCTGTACCACTTACATGCCTGGTGCCCACAGAGGTCAAAAGAGGATCTGGATCACCTGGAACTGAATTTTCACATGGCTGTGAGCTGCCAGGTAGGTTCTTAGAACTGAAGCCGAATGCCCTGGAAAAACAGCCAGTGCTCTTAAGCATGGAGTTGTCACTCAAGGTACCTGCTCTTAATATCATTTCAGGGTTGCTCAAGACACCCCCATTAAAGCTTTACAAATAAGGAGGTACTTGGAAAGCCTTAATGTGCAATTTTTCTCATCAGAAACTTTGGTTTCTGCTAAATAACAACCCTGTATTTGAGTTTATGTTACTTTCGTATCGCCAATTTGACTATTTCAAGATAAAAGTAATAGATTTCTACTCTTCCCTTTTCACTGTACTTAATATTTTTTACCTTTTAATCTAAGTCAAATTTAATTAAACCATTTTGCCATTCTCTACCCCTGTTCTACGTATCCCATGTATCTATATCCATTCCAAATTCTTGGGACATTTTCTTTTTCAATCATTATTGTTACATATACTTAGAAACAAATAAATATCTAAATACAACCTGTTGAATTGCCTACATGCATGTTTCTAGGGTTGAACACTTGATACTAGATTACCAGCCAGGGGCTCATTCTTGGGGGTGTATGATTCTCTCTCTCCCTAACGACTGTTAACTGGTTAGTCTCAACCTCATTATATTATCAAAGATAACATTGAACTTCTGAGCTTCTATCACCTGAGTGCTAGGATTCCACAAATCCACCACCACAACCAGGGCTTCCCTTGCTAGGCAAACACACTACCAATATTGTTATGTCCTCAACTCCGCCAGTGTGACTACATATGGATGTTATCATTTGAAAATACAAATGTATAGAATGACAATGGAAGGAAAATTGCCATTTAGTTCTTTATCTTAAAAGATATGTATACATGTGTATGACCTGTCTACAACCAGACTAGCCTCACTTCCAAGTGACAGTTCAATTCACTGGACCCTGAAACTTTCTCACTATACTATACTCACTAAGTAACCTAGACAAAGGGTGTTGTCTATATAACCATAGCTACTCATTACTTTTTGTTCTTTAATTATGGTCAAGGTAACACTATGAAAGTTGATTTAAGCTAGACAAAAAGTGTCTATGAGGCCATCAATGTACACTTTAAATCTAGAATGGATTTCTAGAATTTTCTCATCAATACTTACATTGACTTCAGTTTCCTAATTATTCCTCCAAATTACATCAAATGTTAATATCACAATTCTCTTGGTATCTACTTATATAATGTGGCCACTTATAGGATCAGAAACCACTACATTATCTAAGATGTTCTTTGGCTACTAACACACTTTCATCTTCCTGGGTTTGTGGGAGTGATGTCATCTACACAGGATGCATCAATAATTTACCGGGTCACAAGACACTTTGAGTCTTTGGGCCTATGGGAGGAAGGAACCATCAAACCACCCCTCACAACTCATACAATACAGTCTCCAGCTGGTATGTATCCTGTATCCTTATGGCACATGGGGATATTATTATCCACCCTGCTCTTATATCATCCATCTCTCTGATGAAATTTTATGATATTTCTGTGCCTGGCCACAGTGCTCTTAAAACTTTCATAGGCAATGGGATTATTCTCTCAGACGCATTGAGCAGGCAGTCAACCAGTAAGCATTAAGTGAACTGAGAAGAACCGTCCTTCTTTCATAGGTTTAATGGACAGCCTTCCCTGAACATCACTGGTTTCACCTTATAGGCAATTGTTGGATGTAAGGCTTCCTTTTCACAGTGGGACAGAGACCCATAAAATACAGGCACCGAGAAAACAAATGTCCAACTGAGTTAAAGTGAAGAATATAAAGGTGATAAACTTACTAAAAGAAAATGATCATCAGATCCTAGGGAAAGCCCTTCCTTTTCTTTATTACTAATGTTATGAAGGGATGGGATAACAAAACCTTCCCCAATCTGTTCCTGTGTTCTTCCAGGAAGTCCTGGCATTTAGCTGTAGCAATTGTGTCTTTCATAGGAACCTAATGCACAGGGCAGCTGACTCCTGCTCGGCAGAGACATTTATGCCTATTTCCCTCAATCTCCTAAACTAGTGGGAAGACTTTCAAAGCTTAACAGTTGCAAACACAAGAGAATTATTATTTTCTTTACCATAATTATTGGCAAATGCTGTTAGTCAGGACTTTTTCCCTAAGAATATCAGTAGCTAATTGTTTCTAGCAAACCAGTTTTTTTGAACCCACCTGCTCACTCTCTCAAAATTAATATTAATATGTTAACTATCCCTCAGCCTGTATATATGCATGTGCATGTGAGTATGTGTGTATATACGTGTGTGTGTGAGAGTGCACATGTGTGTGCATTTGAACTGTTGATAAAGACTATGAAAAAGAGGAACATTATGCTATTGATATATCCTCCGCAATGCATTCAATAACCCATTTGGCCAATGAGCTTGTTGGTTCATAAGAGAAGCTAAGTGTTAAGCATGAAGAATGGTGTACCACTTATACTTCTTGCAATATGACTATGTAATTACCCTGTAAATTCTTATTGCACTCTACAGCAATTGATGCTAATCATATTGTCTTGTAGGACCATTCCTAAGTGGCAGGTAAAATAAAGTTATAGACAACAACAAAACATTATCTGAATGGCAACAATGATTATGTCTAGGGTGTACTTGCTATGTGTCAAGCCATATGTGGTTAAACATGTGATAATTTAGGGAACCAGCAGAGACAGGTATGATAATTTTCTTTCTTACTCTATCAATAATGAAAGGAATCTATGAAGAAAATGAACAGCGGCAGAGGGGTTATAGGGAAGAACAGCCCAAGACTATAGCTGTATAGTAGGCTAGAGAGTAGCTAACTCTGGTAGTCGCAGGAGGATGGACACATGCCGCAGGAAGGGAAGGAGAAGGATGAGAGAGAGAGGAAAGAAGAAGAGAAGGTATACAACATACAGTGGGAAAGGTGAGAAGCCATAAGGCACATGTTGATCACTCCAAAAGGCAATATCAAAAGAATGAGACTAAGCAAGGAGGCTCATTAATGTCACCAAGCCATGTTAATATAATAATAACAAAAATTTACCCAAGCTTTAAGGCTGATTTTCTTCAGGTGTAAGGGAGAACATTTATAACTGGGCTAGTGTTCTAGAGTAGGAAATAAATTCTAAAAGCCAAAAGGCAAAAGACATCTGTCTTAGCCTGCTATTTAGAAATATGTAGGTAGATAACAACAAACCCACAGCCCGAAGCATTAAAAAGTGATGCCTCATGGGATGGCAGGACTGGGACCAGGGTGTGAAGGACAGCTACTATTTTATCATAAATCTTGGGAATCGTGCGGTTCTATACAGTGTGTCCTGCCCTCACTAACCTTATAAAATTAAGATTGCATGTGAAAAGATGCATAAGTAGTCAGTTAATGGGACAAACACTAAAAATTATGACGATCAAATACAGCTCATTGCACATGGGTTTTTTTTTTCCTGTGGGGGTTATAGGGTTAGACTTGCTAATATTTGCTGTCTAGGTTACATGTCAAGTAAAACAAACCATTATGAGAAAAGAAAATACACAACATTGTAAGGGGTGAACCCAGGCTCCCTATCCAGATAAGGAGCAAACATATACCTAACACCCAACAGACTTTAAGAATTACTCATAACTCTCTAAAAGCTAGGTCACCAAGAAGTTTGCCCTATGCATAAGGGAGTCATGTATTTTGTGTCATCCTTGTTTCCAGCCTGATAATGAGCCAAAACTTAGGTATTGAACACTTAAAAACTCATTGGCAGGCTTGGGGGATAGCTCAGTCAGTAAAGTGCTTAGCATGGGAGCATGAAAGACCTGAGTGTGATATCCAGAACCAATGGTCACATAGTGGTATGGTGGTGAGCAGTTTCACACATGTCACTGGGAAAGCAGAAACAAAAAGTTCCCAAGGGCTCATTACCAGCTACCAGAGCCTATGTGACAAATTCTCTGTTAATGAGTGTTCTCGCCTCAAAAAACAAGGTGCACAGTGTCTTAAACACCGACAACAATGACGGTTGTTCATGGGCCTCCAGGTCTGAATGCACATCAGCATCACATACATGCTGATGTTCTTGCGCGCACGCGCAATGGAAAACACATATTTTTAAAAACCCAGTGGATATAGATATACTAGAAGAATATTTTATATGGATTTTACAGGCAAATTTCCCAGTTAGAACAAAGTAAATTGAAGGACACCTACTGTCTTGAGACTGAGAAAGTGGTAAGAAGCCAGAAAACAAACGAAATTGTGCTCAAATCTCTCATTCTGCCTCAGAGAAATGTGGTGAGGTTTTCTGCTGCTCAGAACCAAGTTCTGGGGCAGGGGGAGGCAATGCAGCAGATTAAAACCCTTCTTTGGTGATTGCAGGTACATCTGCTCAGGATCCAGGTACAAAAACCTCAGAAGACCTCAGAAGAGACAAGCAGGATGCAGACCAGGGTGCAGAAAGCCATTACATGCTGTTAGGTCTCAGAATGTGTAGTGGGACTGGGGACTGAAGTGATGTCTTGTGTGAGGGCTGTGGGTGGGTTGTGGGAGGGCTGCTTTCTCCTTGAGGTCAGAAGATGCTGAATGCAGGAAATGTCTTCAGCACCAGTAAATGATTGATGTACATCTCCCCCAGGAGTAAAAGTGGGGTATTAGTGAACAAAGGACATCTTAAATAAAGCAGCGCCTCCAGACACTCTAAGTGGCCACATGTATTAACTTTTGATGGGGTAGGGGTGGTTAGGAAACTAAAATCAATAGGAATAAAAGTGAGGTAAATCCAGCCTAGGAAAACTGGATCTCAGGGAACTATGAAAGCAAAATTGCAGTTGGAGAACTGAGGAATGTAAACTGATAAAATTGAGAAGGCTTCACATTCAAAGAGCACAGAACATTTTGTCATTGAAGATCAAATTTAAAATTAATACCAGGCATCTCATAATTCTACATCAAACTGTCCTTGGAAATGATAAAAAAGAACACTGAATATTCTAAATTAAATTGTTTCTGTGTCTAGAACACATTTTTTTTCAAAAGGGGAAAAAAAAAACCTGTTTCTTCTTGGTATATTCCTTAATACCAACCCCCAAGCACTACAGACCTTTAGGAGAACTGTAAGACCATGCTAATTCTGAACATTATTTGTCCTGAACTTCCACACTTTCCAGGTAAAATATCTTTCAGCTTCTTAAACACCTGCTTTAATCCTCAACTGTATAAAAATGGTTTCTGGTTTGACTGGAAGTCCAGACATAAGTTTCTCCATAGACCTGTAAGATGGGAACAGCTCACACACAGCTCGGGTCCTGTGGATCTTCTGGATGGTCTTCGATGCACTTGGGATTGGTATTCCCTGAGTTCTACAGAAACAGTAGCCCCCAGATTATCTTCCACCCAATCAACTTCAACTTATATCTTAGAGAAACTGATCTGTTCTTGATTTTACCAGATCAACATCCTTCTAGCCAGGTTTATTGGATCCTATCCTTCAAGGTTATTTCTTGCCAGCAAGGAAGAGGCAGCAATTCAACAAATATTTGACAAGCACAAAAATAAATTATTTCTAGCATGCTTAGAAATTCCTCAAGACACAAGACGTTAATGTGAGCAAACTATTCAATTTTATAGCTAGCCCTTAGTTAACTTAATGTACTTCAGAATAACTGAAACACGAGAAATCCCCTTAGCCGAGTTTCTAAATATCCAAGATTCTCCAGAGATAAAGAACTGATATCTTGTACATGCAATTATCAAATGAGGACATGCTAGACTGGCTTACAGGACCCACAAAGGTGTTCTTCAGGTTGCTCAGGCATGGAAAGCAGAAGCCATTTGGTCCACGAAGTTTGAAACCTTGGGGCAAAATGTACCATTATCCCAGCTCCAGCTGCTGAGGGCCTGGAAGCCCAGAGCAGACTTGCGGGTGCAAGTACAGGTTCAAAGTTAGAAGGACAGAGATCGATATCCATAGAAATGGTCCCAGCAAGAACCACACTTCATCAGCCAGATGCAGCCTGCAACCCCAGCATGCCAGAGACTGGAAAAGGAAGATTTTGAGTTTCAGACAGTCCTGGATGATGTAAAGAGACTGTGTTGCAAGGAAGGAGGAAAAGAGGGAAGAAGAGAGACAAGGAAAGAAAAAGGAGCACAAAGAGAAAGAAAAATCAACCCATGCTACCTGTTCACAGTCAGCTAAGCATGAACTGAGCGTGCCTGCTTCCTTCTGCTGATATTGGCCATGCCTTAGCAGCTACGCAGCTGTTGATGTTCCAACTTCAGAACCATCCCCGCTCCTTCCCCTTTATGCCCTAAAAATTCTCTTACTTTTTAAGAAAAGTATTCCATGTATTTTCTTATAACCCATGTATCCCTAATTGTGAAAATAACCATTTGTCTGTCTGTTCATTTGCTTTGCACTGGAAGTTTACCCTAAGGCCTCTTCCAGTCAATGCAAGCCCTCTATCAATAAGTTCCATCTCCACCCCCCTCTTTAAAACATTTTTTGGGGGGAGGAGAGGAGAAAGTCAAAATTGTCAAGGCAGATCTTGAAATACTCTCCTGCCTCAGAATCCCAAGCGAATGGGTTACGGACCAGTTACAAGGCCCACATTAAATGAGTGTTTATGGAAAATAGAATCCCTAAAAGAAGTAGAAATTAATAAGTTAATAAGTAGTTTTTTCTTTTATTTACTTCTAATACAAAAATAAAAATCCAGTATTATTGGACACAAAGCTAAGCATATTTGTCAGGTAGCTTGATTGTCCATTTTCCATAAATATGTAAGGCCCTGGGTACAATGGAAAGGGCTGTGGAGGGGTAGAGAAGAGGTGAGGAGAGAAGAGGGTAACCTGAGCATTCATCATTCTAATTAGTGCATGCTAAGGTAAGACCCCATCCTGAGTCAGATGGTATTCTGAGGACAAAGTCCTTATTGCTGAGGGTGCTTCAGAACAAATGAAAAACAAATACATGTTTGATGACGATGAAGATGGTGCTGCCAGACAGGAAAGGTACATGGTATTTAGATGAGCTGGTTTGACAATGCTGTGAGGACAGGTGACATCTAGGGACAGTGATGGAGAATTCACTGAAAAGGGGGGCAAAATGTGCAGGTTCTTAGGAAGAAGACATTCCAAAGCGAGGCTGCTTGTGCAGTCCACCGGGTAGCACACACAAAGCCCCAGGTTGGATCCTAGGCACTGCATAAACTGGATGTGGCTACATTGATGCCGGTCTGTGATCCCAGGATTCAGGAAGCAGAGGGAGGAAGATCAAAAGTTCAAGGCTTCCCTAACTTACATGAGACCCTGTCTCAAACAAAACATAATGAAAGGAATGTTCCAAAAGCACACAAAGACAAAGAGAAATGCACATCAGTGGTGTGTTCTCTGTTCTCGGTAGAGACACACACCTGCAGAGACTTTTCTCTTATAAGGCAGTTGTTGCCTGAGTTGTCTGTCTGCCCTGGATCTCCATCTACTTAAACCTGTCTGGTCCTTGAAAAACATCTTTCTAGTGAAATCTCTTGAAGGAGTACATTCCTGTTATTCCTTCCAAAAAGATTTGGCTTCTTAGCCCCTGAATCCAAAGCATAACTTGGCTCAGAGAACTCCATTTTTACAAGTGAACATATTTGCAGATTATAAACACACATCTAGGGTCAAGACTTTGTCACAAGTTGTTTTAGCCCCTGTTGGACTCAGCTGCCTATGACCGTCTTGTACCAGCTACTCAGCAAGCCAAACAGCAGCACCTGTACTTGGTCAGCCATTTTAAGAAATTTCAAGTGGGGGGCAATACTTTGTTAGAGCTTAATCTGAGCTGGGCTTAGGAAATGCATACTGTGGCATCTTTACTGCTCCAAACTGTATGGGAGGTTGGTGTTTCTTGGCTGAAATGAATATTGGGACAAGGGGAATGTGATGGTGTGTATATGCTTGGCCCAGGAAGTGGCAGTATTTGGAAGTGTGGCCTTGTTGCAGTAGGTGTGTCACTGTGGGTGCGGGCTTTAAGACCCTCACCCTAGCTGCCTGGAGGCCAATATTCTGCTAGCAGCCTCCAGATGAAGATGTACAACTCTCAGCTCCTTCTGCCTCATGCCTGCCTGGATGCTGCCATGTTCCTACCTTGATGATAATGAACTGAACCTCTGAACCTGTAAGCCAGCCCTAATTAAATGTCCTTATAAGAGTTGCCTGGGTCATGGTGTCTGTTCACAGCAGTAAAACCCTAACTAAGGCAGGGAGTGTTCCTGGTTATTCTGATTTGAGATCAGTTTTGTACTCTGTCATTGAGTCAAGGCGGCTTCATTCATGTGCCTGGTCTAGAAAAGCATCATGTTCAGACACAATTTTCCTTGGATTCTTGTAGCTAGTTAGAGATTACAAAGGCGTCTGGCATTGGACTTACAGCATCTAGTTTGATATTTCTTCTGTCAAATGAAAATAATATCATTGTTTCACAGGTCTGAAAGTGTAGCACACTCCCTAAAACAGCCATTTGAAAAGCTGATTTTACCATAAAAGTGAAAGTACACTCATAGTGTATGAACTCGAGAAATCCATGTTACGCCCAACAGAGTGTCCTAAAACCTTCTCCATGAACAAAGCAGGTCCCCAAATTGCAAACCCAATCCTGCACGGTGTAAGAGCATTCACATTTAACACATGGAACTCACAGTAGGTGACTCACAGCAGCGACTCAAGCCTGTCACTCCTGTGGAACTCAGGTTTCATCCTGTCAAATGACTCCCTTTGAACCTTGATTTCAAAGCCACCCTCTGGTTGGACACGTATGTGCAGATGTCTGCCATCTAGTGGCAGACACCGGTATGGCCTTTCTAACTTTTCTTAAAAAAAAAAAAAAAAAGTCAATATGTATTTTAAACATTTTAACCTATGTCCATACTTAAGAGGTATGTGGAAGAGCATAAAGGGTAGGAATGGTTTCCCATCCAAGTTCCAAGTGGTCACACTGTCTAGTGCATCCATGTCTCCTCTGGTCTTGAATGAAGGAGATTAGGACTGCTCAGAAATCCTTTGTGGATACTAGAATAGGTCATGTGTATTTTCATGAGACTATAAATCCCAGAAAGCCAGCATCTTGTTTTACCTATTTAGTCTATCATCTGTCATTTAGAACTCCACCTGATATATTTCAAGGACTTAATAAATTTAATGAACAAATGAATGGCCAGGAGAAACACGGGAAAAAGACCAGACTGAAGATAGCCAGTCTCAAGGAATGTCTAAAAGTCTAATAATAGAATGATGATTAGTCTTGTTTTATTGAAACTTAACAACAAACAACTTGATACTGATTTTGTGGAAAATCAGTTAGTGGGTGTGATTATTAAAACTTGCTCATTTAAAGATGATGATACAATATAAAATGTCCTGTAACAGATTCGAAAAACAAACTATGTCCGTGTTTCAGACTCTTCATGTCAACCCATATAAGGCAATGACTATCTTAACACTGATTTTTTTTGAACTCCCACTCTTCACATACGTTATTTTATATGTCCTTTCTCTGTCCCTTCTCAGAAACATAATCCTCAAATCTAGTACCATATGCTCTGTCGAACTGAGGAAGGACCTAGCTCATAGTTAGAGTACTTGCCTAACATGTGTCCTAGGTTCAGTACCTAGCAACACACACACACACACACACACAGAGAGAGAGAGAGAGAGAGAGAGAGAGAGAGAGAGAGAGAGAGAGTCTCTGTCAGCTGCATGACATAACGAAAGCAGTTAATAAAAATGTCAAGAATCGCCTACATTTAAGGCATAGTTTGTTTTATAAGATCCTATGAAAACTGCTAACCATATTTTTCAAAAATATACATCTTCAGCTACCTCAGGGTGCATCTGCTGGAGGAAGATTCCTCTTTCTTCTACACCTAAGATCCTTTTTATGCTTGCTGTGCTTACATTCCACTGTGAGTGAGCTCTCTGCTCTTCGCAGGCCAGAGACACATTCTAAACTGAATGACTCATTTTATCAAGGGGAAAAGCTAAGCTAATGCACCCTTTGCCAATCTTGCTTCTAATCTACTCATGAAAGACTCTAAAATGTTTCTCTCTCGTCAGTCTGTAAGCCTTAAGTTTTATCAAAGCAAATACCATGTATTGTTCACGATGCAGAGGCTCAGGTCTGGTCTCTGCTGTGACTCTGTTTGGGATTCGGTGTCAGTCCCCAAGACTCAGCCACCATATATGGAACCTACCCTAACTTGGGGGCCCAGTTTCAGAAACAACACCCCTGAGATGGTTAATATTGATTGCCAGCTTGCCAGAATTTAAAATCACCTTGGAGGCAAACCTGTCAGTGAAGGAATTTCTAGATTGGGTTAACTGCAATAGAAAGACTCGGCCAAAATTGGGGTGGCACCAGGCAATGGACTGAGACCCTAGACTAAGTAAAAGCAAAAAGAAGCAAACTAGATATTGGCATATACCTCTTTGTTTCCTGACCAGCTGCCTCACCCACCTGCCACTATGTCCCCACTGTGATGGACTATGTCCCCAGTCTGAGCCGAAACAAAATTTCCCCTTCCTTAAGTTGTCTTTGCCTGGTATTTCATAACAGCAAGAAGATACAAACTAATCCAATCCCAATGCTCTAACACAGAGATTTTTTTTTTTTAATTACTGGAAACCTTCATCACAGCAGACTATTTGTGACAGCTGACGGTCAATTACAAACTGACTACTTGAAAGATGGTGCCCATTAGAATCAGCTGGTGAGAGGAGCCATTTGAGGAATGATATCAGGAAGAACCATTTCTGAAGCATGTGAGCGACACCAATGAAATGTAACTCTACACAGGCTAAGCACCAGACTGGCAAAGCTTCAAATTTCAGCTGAAGAAATTCTGGGGTGTTCTGTATACCAGACACTGGGGCCAGTGGGAACCTCTGCCCATTTCCTAAGAAGTCAACTGTTTAGCCAATACCAGGGTACCAGAAAAACTGCCACACCTCAAATCTCACTTTTCTCCCCCAAAGCAACAATAGCAGAAACTCAGTCAGTTTACAGTGGGATTTTATAATACTTCATTAGGGCTCAGCCTTTGGGCTTTATTCATGAATAAAACACAAGTATATGATTTCCAAGCATCATTCAATTTAATGATATTTAACAAGATTATGATCTTGTATACAGGAAAACACTGTGTGATTGACCTCTAACACAAAACCACAGAGAGAGAGAGAGAGAGAGAGAGAGAGAGAGAGAGAGAGAGAGAGAGAGAGACTATGCACAATCTCTATTACAGGCTATATACTACAACCATAAAACAAGATACCATTAGGGGCAGAATAGAGAACTCAAAACTAAGCCCACACATTTATAGCCAACTGATTGTTGGCAAAGATCATACAGCAGAGAAAGGGTACTATTCTATTTGGCAAATGGTGTCTAGGAAAACTGAATTTCCATATACAAAGGAATGTACCATGCCAAATCCCAAACTCAACTCCAAATACATTAACAACTTACACATGAGATCTATATAGCACACTACTCAAAGAAAATATAAAGGGAAAGCTGCATGACACTCGTCTTTGCCCCCGTGTTTGAGCTATGACCCCACAGCATAAGTGATAAATGTGGAATTACAAACAAGCAAACAAACAAACAAAAATCCACTCCTTCACAGAAAAAGAATCCACAGAGCATAAAGGCAGCCTACAGATGAATGGAAAAATATTTGCAAACTGTGCATCTGTTAATATCCAAAATAGATAAGAAACTCTAACAACTCAATGGTAAGGCTACAGCACAAGTTTGAAACAACCCAAATACACAAGCATTCCTTAAGAGAAGACAAGTGGCCAATAATTGACAAATGAACAAATTGTTGTATATGATGAAAACAAAGTGAGATCTCACCACATACCTGTCAGAATCCAGTTACCATAAAGACAAAGGAAAAATGTTGGTGAGAAGACAGAGGAAATTGAATTCTCACAAACTGGGTGGGAATATAAATTAAGACAATTATTATGGAAAAATGTGTTCCTAAAGAATTAAACAAAACCAAGATATTATCCCAGAGATCTAACTATTTGGTTCTATATTAAAAAAAAATAAAGTCAGTGTGTTAAAGAGATTTATGC
Source organism: Mus pahari (assembly GCF_900095145.1). Classification (NCBI taxonomy): domain Eukaryota; kingdom Metazoa; phylum Chordata; class Mammalia; order Rodentia; family Muridae; genus Mus; species Mus pahari. The sequence continues at coordinate 15,153,201 of NC_034605.1, forward strand.
ATTCCCATGTTCACCACAGCAGGATTTACAATAGACAGGATATAGCAACAACTTAATTTTCTATAGTCAAGTGAATAGTGTGGTGTTGCATGCATGTGTTTGTATTCACACACACAGATGCCATTCACCCTTTAAAGGGGAAATTCCTTCACTTGCAGCTACATGAATGGTCTGTGGGATGTCAGGTAAAATGAAATAGGTCAGGCACAGAAAGAGAAACACCACCTGGAATCGAAGAAAGTCAAAGTCACAGTGTAGAACAGTCCTTCCTCAGGGGTGTGAGAAGTGTGTATGGAAATCTTGGTCAAAGGATATAGAGTTTCCAGTAGTCAGAATGTATGATATCCCAAGATCTATCCAACCACACAGTGAGTCTGGTTAAACACACAATGCCTTGTAAGTTTGAAGTTTTCTAGGAGAGTAGACTGAATGTTCTTATGAGAATATTAAATAATCAGGTGACTAATAAATAATAAGGTGATAAATTGCTTGATCTATTTTTGCTTATATCAAGTCATTATGTAATACATTGATTTTAATTGTTAACTGTACACTTGAAGAGGAGTGCTGTTGATTACTCGATGAGCTTCTACCCCATAGAATGAGTTCTATGAAGTCAGCATACTCCCTAGGAACATCATTCTCTGTTCCTTCTGCAGCGATCTAGGCATTAGTTTCTTTGTCCATGGTGGTTTAGAGGGGATTTGAGCATCCAAAGAGATCTTTTAACCAAGGTTTTGTTTCATTTAAAAGACTTTTTACTTATTCTCTAATTTTTTCTATCCTTCATACCTGGGTATAGCCCCATAGACATTATTTCACCCTGTATATTCATAAATTATATCATCCTCACTTCCCCGCAAATCTTAGAATGATTATATTAAAAATGAAAACTGAAAAATAGTAGAAAAAAAGAAGCAATAGACTGAAAAAGAGACAAAATTGGCCACTATGATTGAATACTATTTTTAGGTCTGAATTTCCCAGCAGCCAGTGAAAAACAGAAACAAAGATTGCTTAATTTCATTTTCAGAAAATAACTTTGATTATAGCCAAAGAGGTTAGATTTTTCCTCATACTAAGTTCTACAAAAAAAATTGTCTATCTCAGGGAAGTGTTATCAACTAAACCAAAGAATCAAGTATTTTGGGGTTTGAAAGATGTAGAAATAGTCTTTATATGATTTAGCCAATCCAGACTGCAGCAACCCCATACCATTTCAAAACTGTAACTCTCCATTATCTTATCACATATTCTACATGTCAATACCTTGTGATTAAATCACAAAATCTAATCAATCTTGCGGGTGCTGTTAGGTCCTCCCCCTACCCAAGGAGATGCTCTTTTGTAGCTCAAACACCAAATAGATTTGTTATGTTTAAAATGAAGAGTTTTAATCAGGCTGCCCAGGCTGGGCTGCGACTGTGGGGCTCCCTTCTGCTTCGGCTACTTGACCAGCTGAGACTATAGAGTTGTGCTGCACTGCTGGTTTAATCTGATGCTAATATAGCTATAAAAAACACTTATCACCATTAAGAGTTTCTTTCACAAATATTTATTTGTTGGTTTATACATTCTTTTCAATAAATAATATGTTAGAGAAATAGAGCACTATGTGGGACTGGTGAAATGAGTGCATGTGAGCACTGATGGCTCTTACAGAGGATTTGGATTCAGTTTCTAGCACCCACATGTTGGCTTACAACTGTCTGTAACTCTTGTTCACAGAATTCAGACACCCTCTTCTGGCCTCTGCAAGAGCTGCATGGATATGTATATGCAGGAACACACACACACACACACACACACACACACACACACACAAATAAAAACAGATCTTTAAAACATGATAAATATGTATACATTCATAATTCAGAATGTGTCACAGTTTCCATATAGATCTGAAGAAATAGAAATTTACATATCAACACAAAGTTAGCAGAATGTGTGTGTTTGTGATGAAAAAGCATGATTTTAGTATGTTATCAAAACGAATGATCACTCTCTCTCTCTCTCCACAAACATATCACTCAGCTCTGCTAAAGGCATCCTATTGGCTTGATCTTTCTGAGGCAGTATTTGTGCCTTATTTTTACAAACCCAAACTGCCTTATGTAATTCTGAGAGCAGAGAAACACTGAAGTTAAAAAAAAAAAAAGACATGTTTAACTGATAAGAAATTCAGAGAAAACACATTTCTATACTTTGAGACCATTTTAAGAGGATGGATTTTTCATGCAGTTAAATCAGTCAATGTTTTGTAATGAACTGCAGATTTTAAAAATAGGGAGGTAGATTTACATTTCAAATCAAGTTCCAAGGCTCTATTATTATCTGAGGTTTGTAGGGAGTAAATGTTACAACATGTATATGTTAGTCAGCTTTCCATCACCATGAAAATATCTGCAATAAATCAACTCATGTACAGACAAGGCTTATTTCTATCTTACAGTTCCTATCCATGGTTTATTTACCTGATTGCTCTAAACCTATATGGTAGACATCATTCACCTTATGGACAGAGAACAAAGACAGACAGAGAAAGGGTGTGTGTGAAAGAACACGTTATCAGTCAGCTATAAAAAATAAAATAAAATAAAAAAAAACCTCTCATTGGCATCTATCTTTTAAGAGATCCCACCACTTCTTAATAACATGATGCTGGTGACTAAACCTTTAATACACAGGCCATAGGAGTCAAAGCAATACAGAAAAATACTGGAGGATTATGCATCAAAGTTACAACTGCAGTTACCTCTAAGGATATAGAGTCATGGTTAGTTTCAAAACCACATGCCTATTGAATCTTCAAATTGTATATGCTTTATAGTATTTATATAATAAGACATCATCAAAAGCACTGTAACTACATATTTTATGTGCACATATGCACATCAACCATCTAAGAAGAAGACTATATTTGGGTATGGTAAAGGTAACTCAGAAATGAGTCATTTACCTAAGGACTTTATGGCCTGATATCTGAAATGATTTATGACATACATAAGCAAAACAAGAGTATGTGGGGTCCGTGATAAAACTGAAATTCCGACCAAGTATCAGGAGAAGAATTGCTAAGTAAAAGTGTTATTTCAAATAGTCTTTGATGAAATGGTAAAGTCTGCATCCCTAGAGATATCAGTGAGAGAGCATCCTTCCAGGCACAAATAAAGAGCACAAAGAACAGCAGAAAGTGAGGGGGAAGAGGAAGGAAATCTTGAGACTTGAGACTGAACCTAAAATGTAATCCTGCCAGGAACCAAGATGGCTGATGTAAGACATTTAGTGATTATGCCATTGGTAGTTGGCAAGGATGTTAAAGATGATGTTGGAGTCAGGACAAAAAAAAATGATAAAAATTCAACTTCAATAAGGTATCTGTACAAATGGATTGAAAAGAGAGACTGTAGTCAAATAGATGATCTAGAGATCTCAGATATTAAGAGGGAAGGTTCAAAGGGCTTAAATACTGTTTTTTTTTCCTTAATGTGGTATGAGCTCAGATGATTCTCTGCCCATGAAAGTCTATTGGAAATGCAAGTTCTCAGCCTCTGCCAGACTTCATGCATCAAGGTCTGCATTTTACTAAATTCCTTATGTGGGTGAATGCACACACATTAAAGAATTGATGAATTGAGATGCTGATAGCAGGAAAGGAGAGTAGCCAAGAAGTATGAGCTATGACTTGGTTGAGTATTAAGATCCGGTATCTGGCACAATGTGGGAGGGAAGGGGAGGGCATAAATCAAGATTATGTGGAAATGTAGGATAATCATGCTGTTCATAGAAACGAGATGCCCCAGGAGAGAAGCAGGAGAGAAGGAAGAGGAAACAGAGGTCCCTGAGTGAGTAGGCCATGATAGTCCTCCCTTCTGAAGCTAAATCAGTTTGGGGAGAAAGAGAGTGATTCATGCTGAATGGGTTTGGGAAGTGACGATTGTGGATTACAGTGAAAAAGCACCTGATGGAAACTGAGGAATATGGGTAGGGGAACCAGGGTAGAAGAGACCAGGAGATGGAATGTTCTGAAAGCAAAAGGAGTTCAAAGATGTTGCTATGAGGCCAATGGAACCGACTGAGGGAGTACAGGTGACTTTTGGAACAGCACTTCTATGATTCTTGTAAAGATGGAAGCCAGAAGTCAGGGATTTTCTGTGGAGAGATGGTGAAATGTAGGGAGGTGTGACTACTGTATGATTATGGTACTCGCTGCTCTACGTTTGGAGTAAGCCAGAATGTAGCCTTCAAGGCACATAGGCTGCTCTGTGAGATGACTGCCTATAAGATCATATAGAAGGTACTTGTAGTTAATCTTCACTACCAGCTTGATGGTATCTAGAATCCTCTATGAAGGAACACTCATGGTGTGCTCACAAGAGATTATGTAAACTAGGTTAGCCTTCAGGCAACCTGTGAAGGATTATCTAGATTAGATTAATTGAGACGGAAAGACCCACCCATTGCTGATGGCACCATTCCATGGGCAGAGGTCCAAGACTGCATAAAAAGGAGAAAAAAAATAGCATAAGCATTCATTGTTCTCTGCTTTCTGACTGTAGATGCAATGTGTCAGTTCCTGCATGTGCCTGCCTCCTGGACTTCCCTGCCCTGGGACCATAAGCCAAAGATGCCCTTTCTACCTGGAGTTGCTTTTACCAGGTCATTGTATTGTAGTGTGAGAGAGAAGCAACTAAGACAGTGCTCATTGGTGATACCGCTCATGTTCTGAATGATGGCCCTCAAAAAATGTGCTCATTTTGTAATGCCCAGAAGCTGTGATTCCCTGATATGGCAGATGACTTGCTAAGGTAAAAAAAAAAAATCTTCGAAGAAAATGCTTCCCTGGACTTTCTGGGCCAACCGCAGTCAGGTCCATTCCAAGAGCCTTGATGTATGTACCAACCAATAAGAAGCAATGATAAACAGATGCTAAACATTAATGACAGGTAATAAGCAGATATCACTTTTAAGCAGATGACAGTCAAATAACAGATATTGACAACTGGTAGGTAGGTAATTTGTTCATTTTACTCAAATTAATATTAAAATTTATTTATACACTTTTCATACAGTCAACTCTGAAGAAAATCAACATGAATTTTCCTGAGTTGTCCTTGAATGTCAAATGTAATACCAAAGACAGGAAGCTCCACAAGAATTCAGAGGAGAGAGAAATAACTTGTAGTTACTTGATACAGAGGTTTTTCAGTTTCTGATAATTTAACAAATTAAGTGATCAATAATAATTTATAATAAGGAAAGTGGAGTAACAACTGCATTCAAGGAAACCTATAGAGGGGTGGTTGTCCTGTGTGATGGTAAGGGCATATGAAGAGGGAGATAAAAAAGGAGAACTCCAGATAAAGAGATTGCACAAAGTCCCTATGCCCCAATCACAGACTGTAACCATGGTACTGTACTGTCACTCACAAGGGACAGAGAGGATAGGATGTCATCCATGAGAAGAAGCATGATGCCACTTTTCTAATGCCACTGTTGGAGGGATGCCCATATACTCTGTTTTCAGTTATCTCTCTACTAAGCACATGAAACGTGAACATGAAAGGTGACCGCATCCAACACTTCTCTAATGAACAGGCACGTATGTGCGTGCACACACATGGAATCAACATTTGCTACTGATTTGAACCAAGGAACCCAAGCCATGCTTGGAATGACAAGTAGTCACCCCGAGAGGCACCACTCCATGACCTCTTTGGAGGTAAGCCCTGGCTTGCTGCGGACTTCATACTGCTGTAGGTGAATGTATCCAGGTTTCTGTCAAACCCACAACCATTTCTTCTTATGATAAAGGACCACATTCAGTAGAAGATCACAAAAATATTTCATGCCTGTAAGGACAGGGTGTCCAAGGGCTGATGTGTGGTGACCAGTCTCTATGAAACACTCTAACCAACACTCGTTTGACTCATTGGAATTGCATCTGCAGCCCTGTGGTTGGAGGATATCTGGCCTAAGCCAGGCAGCCTGTGTTGTCGTCACTTCCTGTGCCAGAGGTGGCCAGAGGTAGAATCTGTCTTGGCTCAGCTAGTGTGCCAGATTTCAAGGGAACAGTGGGGACAGGAAACGGGGTAAGGCTGGGCTAGAACAAATGACCTAACGGAGGGTTAATTCCGGAGTGAATAGTCAGCAACTCAAATTTCAGTGGCCAGGAGGGGTGTGGAGGGTTGAGATTTGATCCTGCCAACAATGACAGACAAGGAGATTTTATTTGTTAGGTGAACTTGGCAACACAAGTCTCTAGGCAAAAGTGACAGCTATACTGTCAGGATAGTGACTGTGCCTTAGGTCCAAGGCTTTGTCCACCCTGGAGCTGAATCAGAGACAGAAAAAAAAAAAATGGAATGGAGTCTTGCTCCTGGAGAGGAGTTTTGGCAAGAGCAAGGCTGACTGTCAAGGTCATTGCTAAAAGTTATTCCAGGCAAAACATTAAGTCTAGTGCTCAAAAGGTGAACTGGAAACACAAAAGAAGCCTAGTTCCTATAAGACAAGAATTCAGGTTAGGGCCCTCAAGGAACTGCTGAAGGCCACAACGATTAGGACAAGCTAATGGAACTCAGACAAGACTGATCCTTCTGTAGTGTGACTGAATAAGAATGAGTAAAGTTGGCTAGGTCCTGGAGTCACTTGCAGAGCACAAGGGAACAGCCGGGGGTCAGAGTCCTCCATGCATCTGTTGGCTTCTTCCTGTCTAACTGTAGAGTGGGTTTACTACAAGTTTTGATGTTTCGGGTGGCTTCGGGGTAAGCTGGCACATTTGTGGAGAAGACGATGGCTCAGCATTTTCTGTGAGGCTGGTGGACGCTGTGACCATGTCAGCATGGTGGACTGAAGCTGTCGTCTCTACGTCTCTACAGAGAAGGGCTAAGAAGATGTCTGCCAGTCAGAGGCCTGTGGCCTCAGGAGAGTAGGGACAGGAAGCTCTAACAGGTGGAAGAATTTAAATTGCCAAACTGCAGGGAAGAGCCTACCAGAGGCTGAAGTGTGCACACTGCCAGAACTCCTGGAGGACAGGCACATAGTGGCAAAAGGTCGAGCTAGCAGTCACTGCGTAGTGTAGCTTCATGTTCTTCTTTCTTTCTCTCTCTCTCTCTCTCTCTCTCTCTCTCTCTCTCTCTCTCTCTCTCTCTCTCTCTCTCTCTCTCTCTCTCTCTCTCTCTCTCTCTCTCTCTCTCTCTCTCTCTCTCTCTCTCTCTCTTTCTCTCAGCACCGAGAGGGCATGGTTTCTAACCGTATGCCATTGGATAGTGTCTCTGAGTTTGATCAAAAGATACTTCTGGGGCTAGGGAAATAGCTGTTGGTAAAAATGCTTGCCTTGCAAGCAAGAGGGCTTGGAGTTGATTCCCCAGAACCTTTTTTTTTTTTTAATTTTTATTTTTAAAGCCAGGCATGGTGGCACACATTGTGACCTCAGTTGGTACTAGGGAGATCATTGATCTCCGGAGTTTGCTAGGCGTTCAGCATGATCTGCTTGGTGACCTGGTGAGTCCCAGGTCCATGAAGAAAGCCTGTGTCGACAAAACAAAACATAAACAAGCAAGCAAGCAAACAAAAAAGGTAGGGAGTACCAGAGAAAGGGGCTGGTTTCAGGCTGCTGCAAACGATTTACTGATACTAAAACACACACACACACACACACACACAAACATGAATGTGTACGTACAAAACAAAAAATATTCTTTTGCCTGGGTTCTGTCTTTGTGCCCGCCTTGAGTTGTAGATGGGCAAATACGACCACTGGGCCGAGATAAAGGCTTGGGAAGGCTTACTGTCTTCATGCAGGATCTGTGTGTCGCCTTACTTTCAATACCCTCCATTACCAATTCCAGTGAAGGTTTCCATCAATCAGGAATGCATCAGTGTAAGGCACTCTGAAAGAAAGCAAGCTAAGTCCCTAAAAGGGACAACTTTGGCCCTTCCAGAGTGTCTGTAAGGAGCACACAGAGGGAGCCACATTGGACACTGAATGATCTGGGATCAGGAGTCAGCTTTGTACCTGATCCAAGGCCCAGGCAGCTTCTTTAACATAGAGCAGAGTCTGTCGGACCCTTGACTCTAACTCTCACCTTGACTGGCTTGGCCTTGTGTTAAATTCATTAGATGACCTTGTCATGAAGTCACGACTTTCATTTGAGTTTGAAAGTCCAGCCCAAGGGGTCAGAACCAGAACAGAATTTCCACTAGACTCACAGAACCTTCTACACACACACACACACACAGAGAGAGAGAGAGAGAGAGAGAGAGAGAGAGAGAGAGAGAGAGAGAGAAGAGAGAAGAGAGAAGAGAGAAGAGAGAAGAGNGAGAGAGAAGAGAGAAGAGAGAAGAGAGAAGAGAGAAGAGAGAAGAGAGAAGAGAGAAGAGAGAAGAGAGAAGAGAGAAGAGAGAAGAGAGAGAAAGAGAGAGGTCTGGTGTTGCATTTCTTAAATACCACATTTTGGGAAACCATGTATACACTGCTCTTAACAACTAAGCAACAGTCATATTTGTATATGCTGATTCATTTAAAATATAAAAATAGTAAAGAGTTTTGATTAATTCTTCTGTTGGAAGCATATATGCCTTTTAAAATATTTCTCTGCAAGGAAGATATATTTTCAATTCACAAGGATACTGTGTAAAAGAAAATATTTCTAATTAGTCATTCTTCAAAACCATGCCGACAATGTAGTGGTTTGAGTCATAACATACCATGATATAAAGTTAGGTTTCATACGTGAAGGGGATTGGGGTCCACATCTCTGTAGAACCCTTCATTCGTCCCTGGTGTAAAAAGGGTCACCACAGCTGCTCTGCACGTAAACGTCGCACACTGCAAACCAGACCCAGTCCCTTCACAGTTACAGTGATGATGTCCAGGCCACTTAGGTGTAAGCAACTGAATCTGCCAAGGCTAACATCATTATCAGGCAAGAACACTATGTTGGCTCAAGATATGTGATATTTTAGGTTAAAAAAAAAAAGGAAAAAAAAAACCTTTAAAAAAAGTTAGCACTTAGGAAAGCTTAGAATCATAACCTTTAAGCTTCTATTCAGTTTATTACCATGAATCCAAGAAATCTTAGCTCTGTACATTACCCTTCCACACAACTCACATTCAACAGGTTACCTGCTATTAAAAATTAAATAAAGTACAATTAAAATGAGCTTGTATTCTCATATATTCTAGTTTAAAATAACATTTTTTTCTCTTGTGTAAAAGTTAAGTCATTAATTTTTTATAAAAAAAAATGAAAAGACACACGTTAAAGGGCATATTTATCCTTGCTTTGGCAATCTTCAGAAACAAATACATTTGAAGCAAGGTTTATCTAGCCTTCTGTCAGGAAAAAGCAGTATAGTGAATCCTTCTAGAGCTCCCTAAAGCTTTTTACATAAGTTTTAGATTAGGTTTAAGACAAAACTACTCTTATCTTAATGTCTAATCTTTATCTAAATCTCACCCAATTCCACGCAATCTACTTCTCCAAATTACACCCTTGCCTAACATTTTTCTATGACCAAAGATTTATGCCCAAAGTTTTCTCAAAAGGTCTTGCCTTTTATCTCATTTTGTTATTAAACTATTGAGCCCATTTAAATCACTATCTAGTACTGTTTGTTTTAAAGTCTTACATCACTCTTGTTTTCCTGTTTAATTCCACCTCAAATCACCCTGTCCAAGCCTAAGGTACAGTCCATATTGGATCTGCAGCCATTATTTTCAATAGAGTAATCCATGCTAAAGTTGTGTTGTCTCACGGAACTTCAGAAATGACATGCCTTCTATCTTAACAGTAGGTAACTCTGTGTTATGCTGAGACAAGCCACACAACCCTCATCTGAAGACAGAGTAATCTAGTGGTAGATGTGGGGTTCACACTCCACTGCCGTGGCCTATGAAATCACACATGGAAGAGTTAAGCATGACCCCTGCACATGTATTCTTCCCAACACCAGCTCCTGCCACAGCAGGGAGCCACCAGCGAGTGGCACAGTGATGGAAAAGACCTCATTCCTTTTTAATATTCATCCACTGTAACCCTGCGTCCATGTGTGCATTTTTCCAGGCTCCCCTTCCCCCTTTTTTGAAAGGTATATCTTCCTGTTAGATCTCTTCAGCAAATCCACTAGCATTATTTTAAACACAGGAAACCGTGTTGAACCATTCCTGCAGAACGAGTGCTTTCCCAATATGAAACCCTCTGGACTCCATAATTATTAAGCAGGCTTTTAAGACTATGTTCTGTTTTCAAATAGTAATCCAAAAAGGAGTGGGGGTGGGGGCAAAGTGGTGTGTGTGTGTGTGTCTGTGTCCAGGAATGGTACATTTTCTATCTTGTTGAATCTCAGAGGCCAAGAGGGAAAGGAAAGATCTGTTGAAAGCTCACAATGAAGTGGTCAGTCTCCCTAACAGTATAGTCCGCCACCCTTTCAAAACCTTGCCAAGAATATCAGTGAAGCCAGGTGGGTGAATTGTGGCATATTTGCTTACAGACTTCGGACAAGTTCAAAACACTTATCCACAAAACGAGGTCTGCGTTTTTTGAAAAATACATCCATATGGATGCGAGTCCCCAATGCTCATTTCCTCTCTTACTTCCAACCCTGCGTGCAAGGAGAGTCTCACACACTCACCAGCAGGCAAGGCAGCGTCACAATTCCAATACTCAAAGCATGGAGTGGACAAGTGAATTCTACCCCTTTGGGTCAACCATCTCCCTGACCCCAGAGGTTTAAAAAAACACCAAGTAGAAACAAGCTGCGCACAGAAAAGAGGTTGTGCCAGGAGCGGTCAGACTCTGGAGAAGAGATCCAGTGTAGTTTAGCAGCCGCGGCTGAGCCAGACTAGACTCGCGCCCTGGCTCAGTACCCTCTCCCAGGTCACCAGGAGTGGAATGAAAACCACCTTTTTGCTCCAGAAAAGCGACCCCAATAGTCGTCCCTCGCTGCAAGGTTGGCAGGGATCTGACTTAGCTTTCCTAAAAAAAAAATAAAACGGTATTGAAAGGCACACAGAGGACCCAGCACACAGGAGCCCAGACACACAGCTCTGGTGCTCCCTTCTTCGTTTTTGGATCCTGCCTATGAGAGAGAAAAAAAGAAGCCCAAGGGAGCCAGGTGAGCTGACCGGGGTGCTCTCTTAGCCACTGACCGCCTGCCCCCCTCTTTCCCAGGCGCTCGGGTGCCACCTCCACATTCTCCACCCTTCGTCTCTGCGCTCCAACTCCTCATCAGACAGATCTCGAGTTCCCGTTTCCCTAGATTGACAAAACCACCTCTCTTCGTCCCTCCTCAGTCCTTCCTTTAAACTCCACCAGCAGACAAATTTCCTACGGAGGCAGAAAACTTTTCCCCTTATTTCACCACCAGATAAGGCAAGAAACCGGGTCGGGGTCGCTGCCAGCCGCTCTGCACTGCGCGGTAGCGAGTAGCGCACGTCCTTACCTGGCAGCCGTGCTCCAGGTGGCTGTCCCACTCGAGTCCTCCGCGCCTCCCCGAATCTCCCGGACTGTCCGGTCCGCTCCTGTCCGAACCTCGGTCTCTCGCAGGAGAGAGTTCCGAGACAGGGACTGTCCTCAGGTTCGCTCCTGCCTCGGAGCCGCCCTTGTCTGCATCGCCTGGCTTCTGGGTGCAAGCGCAGCTGCGGGCTCCTCCAGGCGGGTCGCGAGTGCGGGGCTCCCGGCTGCAGCCGACTTGGCCCGCGGTTGCGCTCCCGGGTCCGAGCGCGCTCCGCCCGCGGGCAGCTGCGGCCGCGCGTCACATGCCGCCTCCCGGCAGCAGCCGTGGCACCTGCCCGGGCGACCGCACTGGGGCTCGGCTAGTCCGCCCCCGCGTCCTGCGCGCCCCTGCCCACCCCAGCCCTCTCTGATCTCGCCTTATTTTTTTTTTTACCCCCCTGCGCTCTCACTTCTCATTCTTTTTCTCTCCCTCTCTTTGTATATCTTTTATTCTTTTCTCCAAAAGCAGACAGAAGGCGATCCAAGTGGGAGGAGATCTGTCCCTCCCCAAGAACGAACTCTTCCTCTGCCTGGTGGTGGCGATCGTGGCTACTGCTGCCCCCGTCCTCCTCCCCTTCCTCCTCCTCCTAGTCCTTCTCCTTTCAGCGTAACGCACTAGCTGCCTGCTGGAGCCCTAAACCTGCTCTGTTTCTGAGCATGCCCAGTGGCCCCGCGGGCTCCTTGCTTCTCCCCGCGTGCTGGCTTGGCTGCGTTCTTCGCCTGGCAGGGGTGAGGGAAACCAGCCCAGGGAGATCCTGGGTACTTTTCGGATAGGATCGCTAGAGGCCGGGCACAGAACCCAGGCGAGGAGTGTCCACCCACCCAGCGTGGCCTCACGAGCTCCCTATTTGTGCCCAGTGTTTCAAGGGTTGGTGTTGATCAGATGTTTCCGTGTTCCATTTGAAGTCTGAAGTGGGTTTCCTTCAATTGCTTAGAAGGGTATGAAGAATGCGATTTCTTGGACTCAACTTATGGACGAGCGAACCTCAGCTCCAGAAAATAAACGACCTGGCTGACAACCTTTCTCAAGGGGACAGTATGGTGCCTGTACGATTTGAGATTTAAAGAGCGTTTGTTTATGCAGAGCGAAGTAGCAGAGGACACCGCAGCTTTGCTTCCCAGAAGTTTACACTTTAGGAGAAATTAGAGAAGCATGGGTGAAAAGAACGCGTCTGCTTTCATATGCGCATGTGCACACACTTTTTTTTTTCAGTCAGGAAAATCAAACCACGGTCTCACTAGATTCTCTCTCTCCCCCCTCTCTCCTCTCTGTCTTCCTCTCTCCCTTCTTCCTTCCTTCCTTCCTTCCTCTCTTTGTTTCTTTTTCTTTATCCCTGTCCCTTCCGGCTCTTCCTCTCTCCCTCCCTCTTTCCTTCCTTCTCTTTGCTTCTCTAGCCCTCCTCTTCCCTGGTGTCTGCTTTGAACTCCCATTTGCTCTTTCTCCCCCCCCACCCCCCTTCCCATGTGGTGGGATTTCTGGCAAGCCACCTAGTCAGCCTAGACAGGCTTTTAAATTCGTATACAACTCCAGAGGAATGTGAAGCTGAGAGAAAAGGGGATTACTGACTATAGACTAATGCCACCTAACTAAATAAGGACAACATAGAGCTCTAACAAAGTACTAGATACCGAGGAGGCTGCTGCTTCAGCCTTATGTGGCTTTTCCTAAACACAGATAAAGATGACACTATAACATTCTTACAAAAGCACACGCCTGTAACCCTAGGATTTAGCAGTCTGTGACAGGCTGGTCCATGAGTTCAAGTTTAGCTTGGGCTACAGGGGGAACACAAGGAAGAAAGAAAGGCAGGAGAGAGGTAAGGCAGGAGGTCAGAGGAATAAGAGAGAAGGAGAGCAGGTGTGCCCAGCAGGAAACAAAACTTCACAGTGTAAAAAGAAGCAACATTATGTTTTGGTTCTATTTAGAGCAAGAAGGAAAACAGAAGAGAGAGATGTGATATGGAAAATTTGTCAAGGAATAGAGAATAGTTAGTATGACGCTTCCTTTCATGTCTGTCTTTCCTGGGTACAACAGTCCTTAAGGGAGACACAACTAAGTTGCTCTTAGAGGGAATTCAAGTCAAAAGAAAATTTCTAATGAGAAGGCCTGTGGCTGCTCTCAGGTGAGTTGCATGCTGGGTGCTGAGGTGGGAAGCAGTCATCCTAGAGCAGACTCTTGTTTCCCTACCTTTCAGGTGGTAAGATTGATTACTGCCTTCACATGTTCTTTCAAGTTGCAAAACAAATATCCAAACCACATATTGAAAGCATTTGTTTTAAGTTCATCTGGGGCTAGAGATGCAGCTTTCATTGACAGAATACCTGCTAAACATGCATGAAGTCCTAAGTTTGATTCCAAGTACTATAGAAACCATGGTGGCTCATCTCCATAACCACCCTGGGAAGATGGCTCTGGGAGGGTCAGGTGTTCAAGGTTATCCTTGTCTATACAGGGAGGAGGAGGCCAGCCTAGGATACACGAGACTCCAAGGAACAAACATTTTACTGCTCTGATCATGTATTTTGTCTTATTATTATTCCTTACACAATAAAGTATAATAACTACTTATATAGCATTTGCACTATGGTTAGTATTGTAAGTAACCTGGGGAGGTAAAGGACATGTGTGTATGCCATATATGAATGGTACATTGATAGAGGGGTCTTGAACATCTTTGGATTTAAGGGTCTGCAAGGGTCTCACAACCACTATGCCGAATATATTGATAAAAGGCCTATTGATTGGTGGATTGTAAGAATGAATGATAACATGCATGAGGCATATACTATATCTAGTGTGAAGTATGTATTTCATTTTAGGGCCCTTCAATCCCATAGTGAAAAGCAAGACAAAGGTTAAAGGGGTAAGGAAAGTGTCCATTTTACAGGAAAGTGGATTTAAGTGATCATACTGCACTCTCACTGGTATGGATACAGGTGCCTTCAATAGTATGTGGTAATTCCATAGACCAGGCACTGTGGATCATGCTTTTCAAAAAGCATCCAAGTGTGTTTTCTTGTTTGAGGGTAAGCTTCAGTAGTTCTGTAAAGAAGCCATGAAATAAATCAGTTGTGAATAGTCAGGAGAGGAAAGGAAATATTTACACCTTAGTAATATATATCTGTCTATATGTCTCTCTGTCTTTGTCTGTCTCTGTCTCTCTGTCTGTTTCTCTCTCTCTCTCTCTCTCTCTCTCTCTCTCTCTCTCTCTCTCTCTCTCTCTCTCTGTGTGTGTGTGTGTGTAAAACAATCATCTCTGCTCAGATACATGCATAAGTGACATGTGTGGGTTATCCTACGTATTCTTCCAGTTGTCTCTATGAACATGATAAATAAAAATTTGTTTGTGTTGAATAAACTACAGACTAACAGTTTGGATAGAAATGCCCTGAGTTTCTTGTTAAGCAGACTATATCTGATTCAAGTAAGAAATTTGTTTCTGAGTTTGTTGACTTTTTGTTCAGAAGACCTACTGTTCAATGGCACTTCAGAGGAATGTGTAAAGTGCATTTACTAGATTTGAAAATGAGCTGGACTAAGGTCAATGCTAATTTGTAACAGGTCAAAAACAAGACACCCATGAGTATCTACCCTTAGATACCGATCTGAAAGAAGGCAGATCAAATGAGGATGAAATATATTTTGATGTTCTGTATACACTGAACACATCCTAGATATTTACTGTCTTAAAAAATACAGTAAAATTATAAGATTCATTCCATTACTAAGGGGAACCCTCTGGTTATAAATAATAAAAGTAGCTAATCACATACTTGCCTTTCTGCTGTAAGATACTTACAAACTCTGTGAAGACAATATACAATAACATGTTTAGGCATAAAGCACGACCAAGGAAAGATTGAAATTTAGGGTATTGAGGTTACATCAAATGAGCATATTCCCATTTTTTTCTTTATGAAACATATTTTCCTTAAACAGAAAAAAATATTGAGAAGTGGAAGTCCAGCAGGATCAGGCCAGTTTTCTGAGTAGAAACACGTGACAAGAGAGCTGGTAGTTGGCAAGGAGGCTGAGATCTTGGCATGCACCAAGGTGTGTGTTTCTGGAGGGTAGATGGAATAGGGGAAGAGAGACTGAGATCTGTGTGGAGTCTCTTTAGAACATGGCTTTTAAGGAAATATTTGAATGTGGGTCCTTCCAGAACGGAAAGACTTTGGTGAACACCTTAGACATCTTCTTAAAAATTCCTGTGTAAAAGCAACTCCTTAGATGTATGGATGCTGGTTATAAAGAACACCTTCCAATATATATATTTGGAAGGTTACCATGGTCATCAATAATGTCACTGGCTAGAACACAGTTCTGAAAATTCATTAGAAAAAGAACCTATAAGCTAGAATCTCTACAACTGCAGCCTGGAGCACTAGACTTAGGGCTGGAGAGATGGCTCAGTAATTAGGACCACTTTCTTTTCTTCCAGAGGTCCCAACATTGGTTTCCATCACCTACATTGTTCAACTCTTTCTACTGCTTGTTAAGCCCACCTCCAGGGGATCCGATACCCTCTTCTGGTCTTCATAGGCACCCACACACCTGTGTATACACACACAAACACACACATAAATGAAAATAAATCTTAGAAAAAATTTTTTACCAGACATGTGAAGATGCAGGAAAGATCATTGATGGCACAAAGTTAGTAAAAATATGAGGGAAAAGAATGATTTACATTTCTAGAATGAGTAAACAAGTCCATTTGAAGAAATTTAATTGATATTTACCTCAACAGTCCTGAAGGTGGAAAAAAATCAAAGTAAGAACATTCATTCCATGATATATTAGAATATAATAATGGAAGAATGAGGGGCTGGGAATATAGGTCAGTGAAGGAACTCTTACCTGGAATGCCCATGATCCTGGGAGTACTTCTGCCAAAGTGGAAAAAGAAAAAAAGAAAAAAGAAAAGAAAAGATGAAATTTTTATTGAGCTGACACTTTGGAACAGTAGCAGGTAAGACTGGTAGCTTCAAATAACTTTCAGCCCACAATATCCAGAGAGCATGGAAGGTTCAGATTGACAAGACCAGATGTAATATTTTATGATGTAATGGCCAGGGACTTGGCATATCTGATAGAAGATACCAACCCCCCCCCAAAATAAAAATTCAAGACCAGTGGACCTTACTGAAAGAAAATCACTGCTGGGTCCTTGAGAACCCAGCTGATGAAAATCAAAGTTGAGAAAGATTTTTAAGGCAGCTGGAAGTAAAAGAAACATATCTAAAAGAACATGAACAGACAATGACTTCAACAGAAAGGTCCTAGCAGGCAGAAAATGGCTGGTGTATTTTTAAGTCCTGAATCAAACAGACATACAAAACGATCAAACTAGAATCCAATAACCATTAGAGGTAATGTAAAATTTGGTGTCTGCAGTCAGCTACTAATACAGTCTAGTCAAGGACTTTTACCACAGAAGTATAAACCTTGGGGCATGGGTTCCAGAGGAACTAAATATATAAGAGTATTAAAAGGGATTTCTTGGGGCTGAGAAAATGGCTCAGTCAGTAAAGTGCTTGTGGCCACAGTGTGAAGTTCAACCCCCAGCATGTGTTTAAAAGTGACTTACACCTATAATCTCAGTGATAGTGAAGAAGAGGCAGGAAGGCAGACCTTAAGAGCTTCTTGGACAACAGTCTAGGTGAGCTTATGGTTCAGCCAAAGACTTCATCTCAAAAAATATGTAGAGTCCTAGAGAAAGACAGGTGAGAAGATGGAAACCCAGGCCTCCACACACCAGGAACTCATATGCCTATGAAATCAAATATAGAGCAACAGTGTCACATGGTAGAAAAGAGTAAATATGAGTCCCTTGCGTTTGAGATATTTTCAGGCATGCAGAACATAGCTGTGGTTTGTTGTTTTTGTTGACATTACCAGTGGGAAAATAATACAAAAAGGTACAATAAAATTCAAAGAGAAATGACGATAGAACTTTAAACTATGCTTGGCCGAGGAAGGCAAGAATGAGGAAGTGCACACACAAAGAAGAAATGAGACCAGGCCCAGGAACTCAGGCCATTGATCCTAGCTGCTCTGCAAGCCCTAGTAGAATTATTGCAGATTCAAGATGAACATGAGCTACAGAGTGAGTTCTTGACCTAGCTGGGTAACTTAGTGTGACCTTGACTTAATATTGGCAAGAAAGCTTGCCTAGCCTGTGTGAGGTCTTGAGTTTAATCCCCATCCAAAGGATTAAATGGGGGCAAACAGGAAACAGTAATTAGATGTTAACTTAAAACCCAGCTGCATTATTAATCACATTAAACATAAATGACTGTTGAAAGGACAAATGGAGATGCTCTGGGCTGGGGATGTAGCCTACTTGCTAGAGAGCTTTCCTAGAATGGACAAAGTCACTGTTAGAATTCCAGATGTTCTTTCAAGAGAACCTGAGTTTAGAACCCCTGTTAAAAGGAATGAGGGGCAGGAGAGTTGGTGCAGCTCTTAAGAGGGTTTGCCATGTTTCCAGAGGACCTGAGTTCAGTTCCAAGCACTACTGTTGGGTGGCTAGAAATCAGTAGAATTCCAGCTCCAGGGGATCCAGTGACATTGTCTGGCTTCTGCAAGCAACCATACACATGTGGTGCACACACGCACATGTGCGCGCATACACACACACACACTCACACACACTAAATAAATGAAGTGAGTGAGTGAATGAATGAATGAATAAACAAACAATTAAGAAAATAAATTTAAAAAATTTAAATCTCCTATGGTGGGGCTAGGGTACTGAAGACAGGTGAATCCCTGGGGCACGCTGACCAGCCAGCCTAGCCAAATTGGCAAGTTACAGTTTCAGGGAAAGACTTTGTTTAAGAGAACAAGATGGGGAAATGAAATTATGAAATATGCTTGAAAATGGCTAGACTTCGAAAGTCTAATTGTAAGCAAGGTTAACCAAACTTGGAATGAAGGAAGGGAGGGAGGGAGGGAGGGAGGGGTGAGAAACAGCCAAAATGTATGTTCTCCCTCAAATATAGATCTTAGCCTATAGACTGAGTGTAAGCAAAAAAAAAAAAAAAAAAAAGCCCCAAGTTTAGAAGGAGAATATAAAGCTAATTGTTTTTCTAGTGTACACTTCATTGTAATTGTTTTATTTTCTCCTGGTGGATAAGTGCATTAAAACATAACTGATACTAATAGTATAAAATCCTAAGTGAAGCTACATGGTTTCAGAATGGACACTGTAACTAAGTGCATAGTTTGGGACTGGGCCAGTATTTGTTTTATTTACTGCCTTAATCTAACCATGTGCTATTTTTATTTGTGAGTTTACAATGAAATAGTTTTTATTTAAAAGAAAATATGGAGGAAGGAAAACATTTGATGAATGATGGTCAAGAATGACTTCCACATGTGTGCACGCACACATATCCCCCCCTCGCTCATGCATGCACATGCACACACACACACACACACACACACACACACACTCTCTCTCTCTCTCTCTCTCTCTCTCTCTCTCTCTCTCTCTCTCTCTCATGCATACACAGAGGGCACACACACACACACATACACTGGACAGAGAGAGGGAGTGGAGATTGTATGTCTTTGTTAACATACCCTATAATTAATTAAACATCTAGACTTGACCATTTATATTATTACTCTCGCTTCCCTGTTGAATTACTAGTGGTTATCACTAAGAGTTAATTACATGTCATTAAATATATCAGCTACTGCCCTTACTGCTTTGCATCATGTGGATCATGCTAAAATGCCATTTTTACCTGGAAAGGGAAAGTGTTCCCAGAGGAAAGGTGTTCATCCTGCCAAGATTGCCTAGGTGTGAGTTTCTCTTCGTTAAGAGTTTGCTCCCTGAATCAAGGTTACATTTTGAAGGCAGTCCATACCTATTTTAACTTAACTGGTTGGTCTCTTTCTCTCCCTCCTCCTCCTCCTCCTCCTCCTCCTCCTCCTCCTCCTTCCTCCTTTCTCT
>NC_034605.1:15172726-15198863 GCF_900095145.1 Mus pahari
CTCCCTTCCCCTCTCATCCCCTCCTTTCCTCTCTTCTCCCCTCCCCTCCCCTTCCCTCCTTCTTTCCCTTTCAGACAGGCTTTCCTGTATTTCACCCTGGCTTCAAATTTGCTTCTTAGCCAAAGGTGACCTCTTGATAATCCTGCTTCCACCTCACAAGTGCTGATATCATAGGTATGTGGTGCCACCAAGCCAGGGTCACTTTTTTAAGATATCTGTAATTTTTATTTGTCAATAGCAGGCAATGATTCAGGTAATTACAGTTACTGATATTGTTACAGTTACTTTTTTATTTTAATTTATGTTTATGGGTGTTTTACCTGAAGGCATGTCTGTGAACCTTGTACATGCCTGATATCTACATAGGCTGGAGGAAGGTTTCAGATCTCACAGAGCTAGAGTTACAGGTAATTGTGAACCACCACTTGGGCGTTGGGAATAGAATCAAGGTCTTCTGCAAGAACAGCCACAGTTCTTAACATCTGATGCATCTCATAGGCCCTAGAGTTATAATTAAAAAATATATCTTCAACAAGTTCAAGAGCAGTTTAAATTGGGGGTTGTGTTTATATAGAAAGACTGAAAACAGCTGTGACAATACTTGTTGGTTACGGTGGTCATGGCTGCCCTCTGTTTTATACAAATCAGATTTTTTTCCATAACCCTAGCTTGCTATCTAGTCCTATATGTGTGCTTCTAGAATATTATTGTATCACTATATAATGATATATTATTATGATATATTATTACATAATTATATTTATCATTATTATATAATGATAATTAACAATACATTATTATATAATGATATTATTATATCATATATCATATATATTATATACGTGCATTTTACATGTGTGTAATATTTAGTTGGGATTTGCATATAATTCACAAGACAAAAAACAGTTATTGGAACCTGCTCATCCTAGAGTCTTAGGTCAGAATACTGTGAAACTGTATAGCTATGTATGGTGTGGTCATGTTCAGCATACAGATTAATCTATTTTATAAATAGGCTGATGGGGCAGGGATGTATGTGCAGTTAACTACAGAAAGAATAAATAAAATTACTATGGTTGAGACTGTCCTATGTATAAGGAGACATCACTTATAACATAGGATATATATATATATATATATATATATATATATATATATATATACACATATTTGTCTTTATTGCATACAGAACCATTTCTATTCTGAACAATCAAAAATTACCCTTCTTTGCCAACAGGTCTATCGGTGCAATCGGAAGCACCACTGATGCTCACATAACCTAAGAAGGCCATCAAGGTAAAGACCCTAGTTCCTTTTCTACTGTTGTTTTGGTTTTACATTTATTTTTTTCCTGGATGAACAGGTATCATAACATGAACTCTAACAGTCACTGTAGAACAAGAGGAGCACATGACAGAAATTGCAACTTAATTATGTCGAAGCAGCAAAGGAGACCAGCGTGCCCCTGAGGCGA
Organism: Mus pahari; assembly: GCF_900095145.1. Classification (NCBI taxonomy): domain Eukaryota; kingdom Metazoa; phylum Chordata; class Mammalia; order Rodentia; family Muridae; genus Mus; species Mus pahari. The sequence continues at coordinate 15,174,201 of NC_034605.1, forward strand.
CTGTAGGTACCTAGGATTTTCGATGGAACACGTATGCCTCTATCTTACTTTGGCAACTAATATGGCTATTTTTTTGAGATAGTCTTTTCCTGTATTATGTTGTTTCCTATGCTAGTGTTGAAGTTGAGATCTACTTGCCTCAGCCCCTGGAAAGTTACAGGTGTGTGTCACCATACAAGGTCTTGGTGTGTGTGTGTGTGTGTGTGTGTGTGTCCTCATGTGCATGGGGAGGATGTGAGGGGGTAATGGAGGCAAACATGAACATCAATCTCTGCTCACCTCAGTAATTGTAATGAATAAATTAGACTGAAAATCAACATACAAAGAGGAAATATGTATTTAGATACTCTTAGAGATTTTCGTGACACTAGCAACCTCCCTTTCTAAACAATATTAGCTTGATTTCCCCTCATAGTTGCACTTTCTGCAAAGCAATGGGCCTGCTTTGTAACAAATGTCCTTTCAGTAAGCCTGGATGGCCACATATATTTTGTCTTCTTTTAATGCGTGCCAAAAATTATACTTCCTTCAAGCTGAAGATAAAGCAAAATACACAGCACATGAAATCAATTCCTTATCTGAACTCCCTGCACTTAGTTAAGGCACACTGCTTCACGATTCGTACGCACTGTTGGCCTGAAAAGTTACCCACACCATTCTTACACAGAACAAGTTCTCTTTCACTTCCTGTAAGCTTTGTGTAAGAGAAACTTATCCTTAAAGACATCAGGTTGAGTCCTTGCCTCCTAGATTTCTCTTCCCCTCTCCTCCTCCCCCCTCTCTTTTCCCCTTCCTCCCCCCTCTCTCTTTCCCCTCCCTCTCCCAGTCCCCCTCTCCCTTCTCTCTCTTTCCTTCCTTTTCATTCCTTTCTTCCTTCCCTCCCCCCTTACTTTCCTTCCCACTCTACCCCTTTACTTTCCGGACCCATTCTAAAATTTTGGACAGAACCAGACCTTCTTTTCCTTGTCCGTTGTGCTCCAAACTCCTTCTGGTTCACTCTCCCTCCAGTGATCAGAACTTATTTCTTCCCCCAGAGATTTCTTCCTCGTGTCATACAGTGGCGTATTTCTGCCCCCACATTTTAGGATAGAGAGTAACTAGAGTTAATGGAGAATAAAATTAACTCGATGTATCAATTTCTTGGTATGAAACTGACCAAATTGGAGCAGATGAATTTTCAGAATTCCTCCAACTGGAAAGTCATTTTTGTCCCTATTTTTCCTTCAGTGGCCTGTAAATGTTACAGTGGAATGAAACTGAAGGAGGTGTCTGAACACATTCACTCACTAGATAAATATTTGGTGGATGTCAGCAGTATCAGGCTTTATCCTTAGACACACTGATGAACAGATCAATCCAGAACTTCTGCTTAGGAATGGAGGAGGGGTGTGAGTAGGGGAGGGGAAAGGGATGGGCTACGTCTGTAGTTACACACTGGATTTCAAATATCCTGTTTCCCCATTCACAACTGGTTGACTTGTTCAAGTAACTTCTACATCCTTGACTCAAAGGAATGTTTGTGGAAGAAATGATGTAAAGTTATTGTCACAGGACCTCGAGAAACACTGATTGCCAAGAACAGAAGGAATCCAAATCCTTCTGGTTAAAATAAAATGATTGCCATAGAGATTAATTTTTAGGAGAGTGAGTCAAAGAAAATTGGGATGTTTAAGAAATACTGAAAATGGCTTCATGACCCAACAGGTGTAATGGGAGCTGTTTGAAGTGACTAGCCATAAAAGGAGAGCTTCTAGGGTGTGTTGACTCTGTCTCTTTTTAGACATAAGATGGTACTGAGGAAGGCAGAAGGAAGACCATGAGAGGCAAAGAGGATCATGGGAGGATCGTGGGCTTGAGAATATTGCAGTGTAAAGGGCTGTATGTAGCAAGCTAAAGCCTCCTCTTCACTTCTAGATCAGAGTGCTTGCAACAGAAAGTCAATACTGATTGTAGTTAACAAGGTAGATAATGCCGAGCTTCTGAACTTGCTGTGTTCTGATTGCCAGGAGCCGGCTTTGTAGCTCATAGAGGATCACAGAGAGGGAGTTTAGGGTTTCAGCCAAAGAGTGAAATAGGCAGTCATTGTATAAAGTAGGGATGGAGAGGGATTGCCTGCCTGCTGGGGGTTGTTTTAGTCTTAAAAGCAAGCAATGATGGGGAATTGACACCAATTACAACCTAGGCAACTCCTGTGTTATGGAAGGCAATGAGATATAGCCATGGCAGTTTGTGATAGATCGCTGAGCTAAGGATATGCTTTGCCTCATCTGACTTTCCCCTGGTTGCTGTCCACCATGGTCAATGTCCAGTGATGGGGGGGGGGGGATGGTACCTGGTAGACAGCAAAGATGAGTGTTGATGGACAAATAAGTATGTATTGGCTGTTAAAAATATGCACAAAGATGGTAGTCATACACATCTGTATTTTGAGCCCTTGGGGTATGGAAGTTGGAGGGCAGAGGCTCCCATGTGCCAGCAGACCTAGCCGACATAGTGACAGCCAAGTGCTGGGCTTACAGGAGCATGTTGCTACCTGGCATTAAAGGACAGCATTTTTGTTTATGGAATAATGCACCAAGTATTTGGAAACAGAACTCTTGAGTTAGAGTGGGTCCTGTAGTTGTCATACAGATAGGTTCTCAGTATGCATGTGGTAGCCAAGCTCAGGAGAGTCAATAATATTCTGAAATACTCTTTTAATCCATGAGTGTCATATGGAATGTTGGGTAAGTCTGTTTCCACTGAGGTGTTGTGTCAGCAGAATCCCAGGAAATATCAGATATACTCAGAGTAGAGTCGAGCATTTCCACAGAGAACAGGAAGGCTATAGCGTAATGGAGATCAACAAGCACAGATACTGAAGGACGAGGGTTGGTAGGGACACTAGGCATACTGAGAAATCTGGTAGGAAAGCAATAAACAACATTGGCTTTTGTGTCTTTGGTGATTCAATTATTAATGAGGACCTTATTGAAGTTGTCTCTCTGAAGGGCAGGGATTAGAAACTAGATGGTAATAGGTCAAGAATTAAGCAGGAAAACAAGTTTTCAAACGTTCCGTAGATTTATCAGGGTTTACTTGACATGCAATAAATTCAACATATTTGAAGTACATGACTGGAGAAATCTCAACGAGTATATAATATATATGTCGCATGTCTATTTATATGCAAGGATAATGTCCATCACCACCTCATTATGGTTATGACCATGGATAATGGACCTCCTCATATCTTCAAATACCCCTCATAGCCTGTCTGAGCCACTTGCTTTGCCTTCTCTGATATCCCACACAATCCCTGGGCTCCTTTCTGTTACTATAGATGAGTTTGCATTTTTTTTTTTTTGCTTCTTTTTTAATTGAAATTGTTTTTATTTATTCATTTTATATCCCAACCACTGCCCCTCCTCTTAGTCACCTCCTCCCATAACCCACCCCCCACTCCCTCTCCCCATCTCTTCTTGAGTGGGTGGGGGGGTGCCCCTCCCTACACCCAAACCTGACACTTCAAATTACTGGAAGGCTAGGTGCTTCCTCTCCCACTGGGACCAGACAAGGCGGCCTAGCTAGAAGAACATATTCCACAGGCAGGCAATAGCTTTTGGAATAGTCCCTGTTCCAGTTGTTCAGGACCCACGTGAAGGTCAAGTTGCATACCTGCTACATTTGAGTGGGGAGGCCTAAGTCTAGCCTGTGTATGTTCTGCAGTATGCCTCTGGCCTATAATCTTTAATTCCATCAGAATTTTAGATTTATCCATACGGTAGCATTTATCTTTTAAAATACTAAGGGCCAGCAGGATGTCTCAGCAGATAAAGGTACTTGCTGCCAAGCCTGATACCAGGACTTGCGTAGTAGGAATGAACCAGCTTCTTCAAGTTACTCTTGATTCCCATGTGCATATATACACGCACATGGAAACACACACAATAAACAGATATAATATTCACACAGCTCGTCAGAAACAGAGGCAGAGACAGACAACTCTCCATGCATATGGCCCACCACAAGATCATAAACTTACTTACAACACTATTAGGTATATTTTAGCAACTGTAATGGATGTTCTTGAGTTAAGTGTGAGCGTTGTACATTAATAAATCATATCTCAATATTAAAAGTCTGGACACTCCTATTAGGAACTGCTATAAATTCCCATTTTTGTTCAATGCTTTTGAACAAAATTGTCTGTTATTTTAAATGCAGAGCTCCCCTGAACTAACATTATACCACACACACATGCACACAATTTGTATAGGAGGGTCTGATGGTGTGGAAACATGTCCAAAGGCTAAGCAGTACTAGCAAACAGGAGACAGATTTTCACGAATTGGGTAGAGGATGTGGTTTTAACAGTGCCTAAACAGGGTGACCTAAAGAACAGACATCTGAGGGAGAATGAGTAAGGGAGACAAGATGCTGAGAGATAATGAAGGGAAATGTTTACAGATTGTTCGAGGCCTCAGCTAAGTTTTAACACCATAAGATCTGGGGGCAGTTATTTGAAGCTACCCTCAGTTTCCAGGGTGTGGAAGATGAAATGGGAATTGTGATATCAGATATTCTGTTCTAGATGGTAGAAGCCAAAGACTGGTGGGGAATCGGGGCAACTGATGGAAGAGGAGACTGAAGATTTGGGTCTGCAGCAGACTGAGCAGACAAGAAGGAGAGGCAGTGGAGAACATGGGTGAGTATGTGACCTTGATAATAGGATGCTTGACTTACTAAACTTCATCTTTCAGCTTGACCCTGCCCAGGAGTTACCTGACAGACCCATCTTCTTATCAGCACTTTCATTACCATTAAAATACCAAGTATTGGTATACAACTTGGTATTTTACCAATTATGGCACTGGTGTCACATGGCACATTTTGTACAATATAGTAGTGACTCAAAGGTGACAAAGATGATGTGTCCTTGACCTGATGCCATTGCCAGCATTGTAATTTAATTTTTAGGGGCTGAAGAAATGGTTCAGCAGTTAAAAATACTTTATACTTTTTCAGAGATTTATTTATTTATTTATTTATTTATTTATTTATTTATTTATTTATTTATTTATGGAAACCACATCAAATAGCTGGCCTATACCAGCCTGTAACTTTAGTTCTTTTGAGTCTGATACATTTTTGGCCTCTCTGAGCACCTGAAAATTCTCAGGTGCTCTCTCTCTCTCTCTCTCTCTCTCTCTCTCTCTCTCTGTGTGTGTGTGTGTGTGTGTGTGTNTCTCTCTCTCTCTCTCTCTCTCTCTCTCTCTCTCTGTGTGTGTGTGTGTGTGTGTGTGTATGTGTGTGTGTGTGTGTGTATGTGTGTGTGTGTGTGTGTTTGTATATCCAAAACAAGGTCATTAAAGAAAATAACTTCAAAATCCCTAAAGTCCTGTATCTTTACTACAGTCTTATAGCATCAATACTTTTTACTTACATAATTCTTGCTTTCACTAAATTGCTTTTTGGTTCTAGTTGCCCATAGCCTCTAATACTATGGCCCTGTACTGTCTAACACTGCTTCTCTCTGGGTACCTTTCTTCTGCTTCATGGCTTTGTAAAATGCGATTCCTATTTCAACAATGTCTCTTTCTCTCTCTCTCTCTCTCTCTCTCTCTCTCTCTCTCTCTCTCTCTCTCTATCTTAACCATTGTACTTAACTTTCCCCAGTATTATTAGAGGCCCAGGATATGAAATATGTTGAACTGCTCCATTAACCTACATCTTTTGTGCCTATGAGAATCAGGGCTTCTAGCCAGATATTTTTAACCACTCTACTCATTCATTAATGGACCCATAAAACACAGGTTCTCCGAAAGTACCTTCTTGCTCTTATAGGAACCACAGCAGACGTTTATGTAAAAGTTCTCATTCTGTGAGATTCAAGGCATTTGTCAGGTTCTTTTTTTTTTTTAACCACAAAACTTATTGAATTTATGGAAAGTGGAATGCAAATCAATTAAACCCAGGAAGGTAATAATTTCTGAAATACAAAAGTCAAAGAGAGTGGCTAATGGGAGAGGTCTATCCTCTACTAATGCTACAAAAATATGGTGTAGCGGTGTAGCAAATCAGTCAGGACAGAAAATGTGGGGCAGTGACAACATTGTAACAGCTTGTTCTGGAAAGGGCAGTTATGGCGTTGGAAGGAGAGAGATAAAGACACTGAAGAGTGATCTTTTGAAGTGAAAGCAAGTAAGAGGAATGTAGGCAGTAGGAGAGTTATTATTTGTTCCCAGTCACTTTGAACCCTAGCCTACATATTGAGGCAGCTCTCATGCCAGAGTCAAGACACAGTTCCTGAGTATGTCTGGTTAGTATGTCTAGCTACAGGGCTAGACATTGAGAGTCACCAAATCTAGAGTCTCAAATACCTCACTGTCTTCCTATTTCCAGGTGTCCTTGGCATTGGCTTTGGATCACAGTATTTCTCTAGAAACAATATGTAAAGTCATATTTGAATTAGATGTAGCACCAATAGTCAAAGAAAAATATTTCATAATAACCAGGGAGGTCTGTCTTTTAATTGAGTACATGATATTCAACCAAGTCATGAGACTTGGTTTGAGGCATTGAGAGTAGAAAGCCGTTTCTATTTCCATTGTAAATAGACGGAAAGTGTTAAAAATCCAACATGACATTCAAATTACGTTTTCTTCTTTAAACATTGGTGGGATAGATAATCACATAACTTTGTATGCTTTGCTAAAATTAATATGTTTGAACATTTCTTGTGAATTTTAAATTGTGTGTGTGGTGGAGGGATTTGAACACATGTGTGCATGTGCCTATAGAGGCCAGAAGAGGGCACCAGATCTCCTGGAGTTGGATTTATAGACAGTTGCAACCTACCTGACACGGCTGCTGAGAACCAAACTTGGCTTTTTTTTGTAAGAGCAGTCTGCGCCCTTAACGTCAAACGACTTGTAAGTTGAAAAGGAAATCCAAGGGAAATGTTTTGGATTGTGTTTCTAACCATCAGGACACATAGCCATCCATACTGGTTCATCCGCACACTCAATTTGTGTTCCTGTATTTTAAGAGGCATTTGGTGGATACCTTTAAGCTTTGTCTTATGAGAGAACAGGTTATAAATTATCCATAAAAGGGTTCTGACACTTAAAGTAGAATTATCAAATTGTTAATAAATCTAGTTCTTATTATGTGAAAGGCAAATTATAAGAAAAATGAGAGAACGGACCGTTTTATCACAACTAAACAGCATTAGTAACTGCATCCCATAATGGCCTCTAATAAAACCTGTTTAATCACCTCTGAGAACAGGAATTTCCTTTGGGCCATTTCTACTCAGAACAAAGGAACTATTTTACTTTCTCCCTTTAATACCTTCTGTCAGCCTGTCCTCCCATCTTGTAGAATTGGCAGCCAGTGACTTAGGTGATTTGGAAAGGGGAGCAAAGCCACCCCTCCCTTGGAGCTTGGCCCTAGGCTCTTGGCCCAGGTCACTGCTGAGTGGTCAGAGCTGCCTCCCGTTTCTGTCTAAACTTCATCCTAGAGAAAAATTCCAAGTCTGGAGGTTGGAGTGTGAAGCGCGTGTATAGTTGTGTGTGATTTCTAAAGGGGAGTGGAAGAAAAGAGGAAAGTGTGGGGCTAGTTGGGGCTTTTCCGGCTTGGCTTCCATAGTCCATTTCCTGGTAGCATGGTTTGCTTAGTAACCCTCTGTTGAAGGAGAAAGAAGCTGTTGTTGACCTAAATTAAATCAAATGGACACTTAAAGCTGGGAGCTTACTCAGGCCTTAAGAACCACTGAGCAAAAGGGCAAACACAGTATCACACACATCAGCAATGGAACACTCTTCCTTGGAGACAATAGAGGGTCTCCAAGGGTAGCTGGCCACTACAGCCTAAACAAGACACCCTAACTTTAAAAAAAAAAAAAAAAAAACAGTGGGAAGTGGAGACAGACTCTCCAGGTTGCTACTAACTCCCACTGTGTGCCTGGGCATTCATCCACCTAGGCTTACACACAATAGGATTGAAGGGAGGGAGGGAGAGAGGGAGGGAGAGAATGAACAATATAAAGATAAAGAGATAGAAAGACAGACAGATGGAAAAGAAGAAATAACAACCTAAGGAGAGAGACAGACAGGCACAGACAGATAGAAAGGAAAGAGGGAAGAAAGGAAGGAAGGATGGAAGGAAGGAAGGAAGGAAGGAAGGAAGGAAGGAAGGAAGNAAGGAAGGAAGGAAGGAAGGAAGGAAGGCAGGCCCAAGCAAGGGACAGATGCCAACTGGGTGCTGGTGGGAAGTTACTCTAGACAGGAAAAGACTTCAAACCATGCAGTTTGCCTCATGGAAACAAGTCTAAATCTATAGCTTTGTCCAAAAGCATTCTGACCATCCTTTCATGAAGTACTAAGACCAACACCTCCAACTCACCTTGATAAAAAACTTTGGCATCCAATACCTTCCTTTAAATCAATTAGGAAACTGAGAATTTTTAGGGTAGATGAATTTCCTGTCTCTAGGAACAACAACAAAACAAACGAACAGTAATAATAGTAATAATAATGATAATCACATCACCACCACCACCACCATCATCATCATCTGAGACTAAAGTACTCATTTTTAGGCTCTTGCTCCAGTATTCTGTTCTGAATCACTGACAAATGTTTCTTCCAGTAAATATAAATGATGGGGTAAAAACAAACAAGCAACAGCAACAAAACCTGGTTGTAACAAATCAAAACCAGAAGCAAAGAGAAAACGAGGGACATATAGAAGTAAAGAGTGGGAAGCTGACACCTATAATTCCAGCACACACCAGTCTGCATCAGGTAGGTCATCATGAGTTCCAGTTGCATCAAAACAGAACAAAACAAAACAAATCACTACTGTCTTAGTTACTTTTTTATTGCTGTGATAAAATACCATGACAAAGGCAACTTATAAAATAAAGAATTTAATTCAGTGGTTCTTAAGCTTTTTGACCCATCATTACAGTTCCTCATGTTGTGGTGGCTCCTTCCCCAACCCTGAAGTTATTTTTGTTGCTACTTCGTTACTGTAAATTTTGCTCCAGTTATGAATTGTAATGTAAACATCTGTGTTTTCTGATGGTCTTACACCACCCTGTGAGTCATTTGACATCCAAAGGGTTGCAGCCCATGGATTTTGATTACCGCTGGGTTAATTGGAGGTTTGCTTATAGTTTAAGAGGATGTGTAGTGGTCGTGAGAGCCATGGCAGGGAGCATGGCAACAGGCAGATATGGTCCTGGCACAGTATCTGAGAGCTTATATGTTGAGACAATAACTATGAGGTAGAGAGAGAGAGAGGCTAAGTGAGCTTTTGAAACCTCCAAGTCTACCCTAGAGACATACATTCTCCAACAGGGCCTGACCTTCCCAAACTGTTCCCCTGACTGTGGGACAAGCACTCAGACATATAAGCCACTCTCATTCAAACCACCACAGCTACCAACAATAAAACAACAATTAAAAAAAAATGAAAAAGAAAGGAGGGAACATATGGAAAGTGTCTAATTCTGTACATTATGAATTGATTGATGGGAGCTGGTAAATACATGAACATCATTTGTTTCTTGTTTGATTTGCTTTGATTCTACCCCTCCCCGGGGGGGGGGTGACAAGGAGAGGGACAAAGTCTCATGTAAACTCTGGATGCCCTGAAACTCACCTCAGTAGCATAGGCTGGCCTCAAACTTCCAGCAATCTTCCGCCTCAACCTTTAGAGTGCTGGGTTTGTAACAGGGCACCTCCCTGTCCGGGCAGCGGCATCTGTTTGGATACTCTTTTAACCTGAGCCGGAGCAAAAGCAGACATAGGTGGTTTCATCCGGAAGGGCTTCAGGAAGCAGAAGTGAGAGAGAGGAGGAACAATGGCGAGAGTGAAAGGAGCCAGCTCCTGTGTCTAGTGGGGCACTTGCCCACTTAGATGCTCAGAGGAGACGAGAACAGAACGTTCTGGAGCATTGTGTTCTTAGAGGACGGGCCTACTGGGTCATTTACCAGGACTCCTACCTCACATGTGGGCAGGGTTGTTCCTAGAATATTCATCCTCTGGTCTGTGCAAACTGAGGCAGCTGGAAGCTCTATGGCCTCCTGGGGCTAGGGTAGGGGTTCTCAACTTGGGGGTCTCGATGCCTTGCCGGGCTGAACAACCCTTTCACAGGGGTTGACTGAGACCATTAGAAAACACAGATATTTACATTACTATTCACAACAGTAGCAAAATTACAGCTATGAAGTAGCAATGAAAATAACTTTACAGTTGGGGGTCACCGTGCCAGGAAGAACTGTATTAAAGTGTCTCAGCATTATGAAGGTTGAGAACTACTGGTCTAGGGAGACAGTCATAGAGTCTCAAAGCAAGCAGAGAGATTCATGTCTTTGGGCTCTAGCTGTGACTATAGAGTTTCCCAAGCCCCCTGAGGTGATAGCAGAGGGGCTCAGGAGAATAAAAACACTGTCTTGCAACCATTGGTAACAGTCAGCTTCTCGGCTATGGAAAACATTCAGAACATAACTTTTATGAGCTCTCTGTTGAGTAGTAATTCTTGCGAAATTGGAACTGTCTTCCAGACCCTTCTGAAGTAGTTTGTACATTCCTCGCAAACTAGACCATTAAGCATATACATTATTCATTGGCAAGATGCAAAGCTCCAGGTAGAAGCTGCAATCAATACCAATAAAATAAAATGGCTTCAAATGTATGTGGCATTTTTTACTTGTTTCTTGGCACTTCTCAAGCGCCATCTTTTTGTGTTCTTTCATACGTTTCCCTCTAGTCTGAACACACTGCTCGGCTCTTTGGTTCCTTTCTCTTGCAATTTGTAGTTCTGTCTTCAAATGCCTCTTAAAGACCAAGAAGTCCTAAATATTACAGGTGAAATACTTATTCCTTACGAAGTCTCCACTATTCCTCCAGGAAAATAGATGTTTTCTTTGTTTGCTTATTTGTGTTTCACGAGACAAATACAGTCTTGGTTCAAACAAGACACTATTTAATATGTACCACTTTGATCAACACTGAGAATTAAAGCAAATATCCAGCACGGCATGATGATGCAGGACACTTGGAAGATTCTCAGTGATTAGAGGCCATGCTTGTAAGAATCTGTTCATCTGAACGATACCCAGGAGCCTATCATGAGATGCCATGGATTATCAAAATATAGACAGAGTAATCAGCCACAAAGTTCCCAAGATGGGAATAAACCTGGCCTGTCTGTGAGAAAGGAAGAAGGTCAGAATTGAATATAGTTTCTGATGCAAGGCGAAAAGTAGCAGTTCTTGCACCACTAGGAAGAAATTAGGAGCTATTTCTATATACTAAATAAAACAGCTCCTAAATAATATTGCCTAAATAAAATTAGGAGCTATTTCCAATTCTTAACCACTGAGGATGGAGGTACCAAGAAAAAGGGCAATCAGTGCTTTTACCAGGTAAGTTATTACCAAGTATGCTTTTACCAGGTAAGTTATAACCAAGTATGCTCACAGACAGCCGTCAATGAGAAAGGGACTGGTTTGTCCTAGGATACCAGACTTAGGAAGCCAGGTTATCCTGTCTATGGGAAGGGGCATGTTTACTTGTAGCTGGGCTGTGAATTTGGGATATGGAATTTTCATTTTATTTCATTTGTGTGTGTGTGTGTGTGTGTGTGTGTGTGTGTGTGTGTGTGTGTATTGGGCTGAACATTAAATTTATATGCACATGTCAACCTGGGTATGGTTCCTCAGGAGTCATTCACCTTATTGAGTAAGAGAGACCTGGGCTCACTGTGTAGGCTACAATGAGTCCTGGTGATGATCTTGTGTCTACCTTCCATGTGCTAGGCTACAGTTGGTATCACCTGCATTCTTACCTAGGTGCTAGGATAGGTTTTACGTTCCCCTGCCCATAGCATTTTATAGACTGACCCCTCTTCTGAGACCCATAAGCTGGAATGTAAGTAGTACATAGTACTACTATAATAGTAGCTAGATCCTCTACACCGATTCCACCTCACAGAAGCCAGGCTTAATGGGGTCAAGAATTGCAAGTATTTCCTTATTAAGTCCAAACCATTAGAGAAAGAGAGAGAGAGAGAGAGAGAGAGAGAGAGAGAGAGAGAGAGAGAGAGAGAGAGAGAGGCTTGATTTGGACACCAGTAGGCTTATGCTATCACTTACATAGATGTCTAAAGTAGCTTTGCAATATGAAAAGATTGTTAAATACTCAGAATTTTTAAGAAAAGTCCCTAACACAAAAGAGCAAAGCCAACAAAGAGACACAAGGGACTCAGGGGTGGGGTTGGTATTGAACGCAAGGGCATTGAAAATAATGTGCTCAGAGATTTAAGAGAAGATGTTAGACCCGTAGAAGAAGAATAAATGGTAGAAAGAAAGAATAGAGAGGCACGTTAGAGCTCCAGGGAATTTGAAATACCATAGCTCCTAGCTTTAAAACATGTTTTGAATGCTATAGCCTTTGAAAATGGAGCAATAGCTGAAAATAAAATAAAATAAAACCAACCCAAAACAACAGCAACAACAAACGCCAAACCTGGTAGTGAGAGGGCATGTAATTATTTGAGAAGCAAGCAGATAATGTCCAAATACTAAGCTTTTGAGACTGAGTGACAATAGATGCTAGAGACAGAGAGAAGTAACATAGAACAAACTTCAAAATAGATGATTTGAGTCTCCTGTACAAAGTCAATCAGTGAGTATTGGGAGTTATGAATTAGAAGAATTGAGCAAGTCACACTTTGGGGAAAATCTTAAATATCAACTCCCAGAAGAAATCAAATGTCTTTTATGTGGTATAGCTTCTGGAAAGGGACACCTGGATATCTGGATTCTCTGAAGTGACATTTGAAGCTAAAGCTTAAGAGTTTGATGTATTTGAAATTGTGTATCTAAATTTCACAAATTGGCATGTTAATTTGTGGGGAGAAACAAAAGGGAAGGGAGGGAGAAAAAGAGGGAGAGTAGAGATAGAAAAGAACGCCAACCTTCACTATACAGGTCCTCAAATACTGTGTCCTGTGTCTCATTTATATGTGTGTGTGTGTGTATGCATATATGTGTGTATTTATATGTGTGTATGTATACATATATGTATGTATATATGCAACACATCTGCATCTTACCTGTCTTTTCTGTTCAGTGAGCATTCTTCAGAGCCTCTTGTCTGTGGTTATTCTCTATACTTCATCATTTTTTTTTCTCTCACTTTACTAAATGATTCTCCTCAGCATGCAGGAAAACCTGGCTATGATTTAACTTAAAAAAAAAAAAAAACTGTAAGAGCCAGAAGTGAGGGATTGTGCTGTGAGATTGTGTCTTCTACGAATGTGAGACGCTACACTCATACCCCAAACAGGAGGCAGACATGAATGACAGCAATAGACATGTGAAAGTGTACAGGAAATATCCTACTGGGCCTCAGTTTTACACAGAGAACTGCAGGCAACTGAGGAAGGCTGAGAGTGGAAAAGGTAAGTCCCCAGGAATTGGACTCCAATTGGTCATCCAGTGCCAAACTGCTAGCCCTGAAAAATGCATACATGTAATATCACATGGATTGAGTTCTCTCACTCTCGCTCTCGCTCTTCGATCTCTCGCTCTCTCGCTCTCTTCAGTTCCATTATTCAGTCAATTTGCTTTTCTTCACAGTATGTCTTCTAGAAGGTTTACTACGTTCCATTGTTGTCCTATCACCTGTCCTGTTTCTTTCGAAGCAGGGTCTCATGTAGCACAGGCTGGCCTAGAACTCAGTATGTAGCTGAGCCTGACCTGGGTCTTGTGATCTTGAATGCTGGGACTACAGTGGGTTTGTGCAGCATGTGCAGTTCTGAGAATGGATAGATCTTGGGGATCCACACATCCTAAGCAAGTGAGATAACTAGACTGTCTTTCACTCTTCCTTTTTTTTTTTTTTTTGGTATTTTGTTTGTTTGTTTGTTTTTGTTGTTTTTACCTCTGCCACCTCCTTTTCTCTCTGTCATTCACACTCATCTTGGGCCTGTATCAACACCCTAGCACCACAGCATCTGCCTCCCACGAGGGTCACTGCAGGACGAAGCATTCAGTTTTCTGCCTACATCTGCCTTGCTCTCTGAGCAGGACTGGACAAGTGAATCTAGCCCACCCTGTTCTTTTTGAAGTATCTTACTTGCTTGACTTCCATGACATAAACAGTGTGCTTGGTTTCCTACAATTTCCTAGTCTTCTTTCTCACTCCAGTCAGCCTTATCAACATGAATTTTCTATAGGAATCTACTAGGCTGTCTAACGGCCAATTCAAAGTGGTGTTTTCAGGACAGAATTTGTGTTTCCATGATCTTAACTGTTGCTATGATAGTCTTCCCCATGCCACTGAAAAGCCCTATGCTAGCTTGTTTACTCGAGGAACTAACTTAAAACACCTCAGTTGTGGCTCATACTTAAAAATAAAGTCTGGAACAACTTTTTCTATCTTTATTATTGCCACCCTGGTCTAGACTAACTTCAGCCATGATTATCTGGTTTTCTTTTATTCTTGTGTTTTCTGTATATATTAGTAGCATATCATTAGGGAAAATCAATCATTATGTACTCTTATGTTAATTTGCATATGTCCCTTCTACAAGCAGAGATTTTTGCCTGGAACATGCAAACCTCTTTATTAATGTTGCTCATAAAACATATGAGCCATATGTGTAATTTCCTAAAAACAAAACAAAACAAAACAAAAACCAAAAGAACAACAAAAACAAAAACAAAAACAAAAAAAGCAGGTTAGAAAAAAAAACAAACAAACGGATTGATAATAAATTATTTTCAATGTAGCTTGTTAAAGATTGTCATTTGAATATATGGTAAGTATGACAATTGTTTACAAGTCAATGCTTTTTCTTTAGGAGAGTAAAGATGTGGTGGTATTTGTTTCCAACCACAGCACAGATTAGTTTAGGCTAGCTTGGTTTCACATCCTCTTGGGCTACATTTGGCATGCTTCTTCCGTAATAGTCTGACACAGTTTAGCTCTTCTTATTTGCTTTGTTTTTCAGTCCCAGATCTTTCATCATAGCCCTGCACGACACAGGTTCTTCGTTTATGTTGAAATATTTCCTATCCAAAAGAAGAGTCTTAGGAGGCCCATGAAATTCCCAAGAAACTCATAAGGCTCAGAGAACTTATTAGAAATTTCCAGGCTCGCAGAACGCTCCTCGAGGCTACAAAGGTAAGGACCAACCACTAGGAGAGAGAAAACTCTTCAGTAGGGAAGAAGTTGCTTGAGGTCGGACTTTTCCTAAAGTACTTGTCACTCATCCATATTTAAGTATATAATCTCTCACTCATGTTCCTGCAAGCAACTCTTTATTAATGCTCCTATAAGTAACTTTCATCCACACTCCTCTACATAACCTTTACCCATGCTCCTGAAAGGAAGCCCACCCATTTTTCTGTAAGTAAACCCAACTATGCTCCAGTAAGTAAACTCACAAAAGGAACTGTTTTGCCAAGCAGCACCTGGGTGGAATTATTTCTTAGCTTTGACCTTGGCCTCCCTATCTGGGGTGAACAGAAATGACTCTCAAGATAAAGAAGCCCAATACCTAGACAAACTGACTTTCCCTCCATCCTTGAAGCATTCCAAGTTTAGTCTCACTAGAGATAGTTCCTCATGGTCAGCTGCTCTGACTAAAGGTTGATTCTGGAAGCATCTCAGGAGAGACCCCGTGTTATCACTGCTGGAAAATCTTCCCAGAAGTGATTTCTTCTACTATTCAATGGAAAGCACCATTCAATTTCTTCTACTATTCAATGGAAAGTATATTTCATTGGTATCTACTCTTCTACACTGTTGTGATGGTTTCTTGAGTCAAGAGCTTGTAGAATTTGTTCACAGGGCTTAGTGTATATTCCCTTAGCTATTTGCTGGATAGACAGATGAGTTACTAAGCAAATGGATGGAATGATAGCTCAGGAAATTTGAGCGAGCCATAGTAACACAAGTAGTAGAACTGTTTTCATTGTGTTGTCTACAATTGTTATCATAATCATATTGCCTTTGGCATTAAAAACAGTTTAATTAAACAATTTTAATATAAAACTCAGAAAAAGTCTTGTGAATTTGCTGGATACAGGGTGATATGGAAGGTCACTGGAACATAAAAAGAGAATCCATAAATTTTAGGTGAAGGGAGTGAATACAATTTTCTCCAGAGAAGAGATGTGGTTGTTTTACTACATACAATCTGCCATTTGAATCTGAGATAAGCTCATCTCAGTAGGGAACTGGGGAAATAGCTCTGCAGTAAAGAACATTTGATGGTCTCTTGGTTATAAGTACCCGCTCTGGGCTGCTTACAACTGTCTGCAGCTTTACCGGCAGAGACTTTATCACCCTCTTCTGGCCTCCATAGGTGCTGCATATATGTGGTACATATACAGCCAAGACACACATACACACACACACACATACACACACACACACACACACACACAAACATCAATAAATAAAAATAAAATGTATAGAAAGAATTCACAATAGACGCATATTGATCACTATTTGTATTTGTTTTCATTTGCATATGGATACCTGTAGGAACCCTACCATCAAATATTTGAGGCCTATAAATCATTCTTTAACATTAGCAAAGCAGGGGAGCACTGTGATTTAAAAAAAATGTTTGACTTCCTTAGACAAAAGAGTTGTTAATTCCACATTTCAATCTTATGAGCTTGTTAAAAGCATGCACTCTCGTGCTTGGTGAAGTGTTTGCTGCGTATGCATGAGGACAAGAGTTAGACCCAGGTGAAAAAATCCAAGCACTGTGATGTGTGCACTCCTGTAATCTTAGTCCTGGCTTGGGGAGCTCAGGATGGAAGAGAGGGTTCCTCATGCTTACTGTATAGCCAGACTGGCCGGCTCAATGAACCCCAGGTTCCAGTGTGGTGCCAGAGTCCTGGATTTCTACTTTTTATTGTGTCTGTTTGCTTGTTCGCTTGTTTATTTATTTGTTTACTTATTTGTATGTGGGGTCCACTATGCCATGGCACATGTGCAAGTCACAGGATGACTTGGAGCAGTTGATTCTCTCCTTCCACATCGCAGGTCCCAAAGGTCAAACTCAAGTCAGGTTTGGATGTGTGTGCCTTTAGCAGCTGAGGAAACTCACTGGCCCATGTAGTTCCAAAGGAAAGCCATTCCAAAACTTTCTTCTGCCCTTGGATGTGGCACACTGACTGAAGTCAACATCCAAGGGTCACCCTAATTTTTATAAAGAAAAGTATCCTGGGGAAGTCAGAAGAACCAGTGTGAGCTACTAATAGTTTAGAGGGTGGGGTGTGGTTTTGTTGCTGTTGTTTTTTTTTTATTGTTGTTGTTATTTTTGTTTTTGTTTTTGTTTTGTTTTGTTTTCAATCGTATCAGTGGATTGCTGAAAGTAGAAAGGGACTAAAGATGCTCTGTGAGCTCCCTGGAGAAAGCCTGTCCTTGTAAATTCTCCAAGCTTCCAGTTTTGGAGTAGGACAAAAGGGCAGGTGTGAGCAATCAACAAGAAGATGGAGTAGGCACCAAAGAGAAGTCTTCACTGCATGATTTGTCAGATGTGTGCAACTGGGAGGATGAGTGTGGGGTGTGTGAAGGGTTAAACACAATCAGACACAGTCAGAATTCTTAAAAAAGAAGGAAGGAAAGTATTAGGTGTTTGAAGTGCAGGAGTAGAAGTAGCAGTGTCTTTAGCCCCCATTTGCAGGCCATTTTAAAGATTTACTTATGTGAGGAGCAAAAAGATGAATGAACTTTTTGGCATGACTCTCCAGAAACCTGTCAGTGATGAGAAATGAGGACTGCATCAAGACTCTTAAGGACCCTGAATCACCTGGCTACTAGCCTAACGTAGGATCAAGATGGTCCCTTCCCACTTGGCATTCGATGTAGTGAGCTGGTTTATACCTACTGAGGGTGAATCATCTTTCAAATGACCCTGCTAAATCATACACAGCTAATGATGGGGGAGTTTTGTGCTGTGTTGTGTGTGGGATGGAGATTACCATTGCCAGACCACATCCTCAGTCAGACCTTAAATTTTCACCGGGACACAAAACAAAAGAGTGAAATGTTCACTCCCTGGAGTCCAAGAAAGGAAACTTAAGATAAATTTTCATGGGGATGTGACTTTCTTCCATGCTGAGGCCTTGCTGTGCCAGGCTAGCTCAGACATCCTTACGGTTCTCTTCTATAAATTACTCTAGGTTTTATTGATATAGAACCACTGTATGCAATGATGGCTTTCATACAGTCATTTGTAACTTGTGTGTGTGTGCACATTTGTTTAAATGTGTCTATAGGTGCACATGTACTTACAGTAACCAGAGGTTGATGGCATGTGTCTTCCTTGAGCATATTCCATGTTATTTTGAGAGACAAGGACTCCTACTTAACTTAGACTTTGCTGACTTGGTTTCATGGCTCAGTCAGTGAGCCCCAGGGCTATGCCTGTGTCTAAGTCCCCAGTGTTGAGACTGCAGGTACACACTGCTTTGCTTGACTTCTTATGTGAGTGCTGGGATCTGAACTCTAGTTCTCAGGCTTGCATAGGCAGGCATCCTGAGCCAGCTCTGTAGCCTCCATTGTATACTTGGACCACATCCATCCTCTCTCCTTTTTGTCTCTCTTCCTCTTCATGTTCCCATGAATACCCTGCCCCCAATAGACTCCCATCTATGTTAACTAGCAACACATATATGATTTTTTGTAGCTACATAAATTTGAGGAAACACAAATGAAAGAAAATAAGATATTTGCCTGTTTGAGTCTGGATTTTAAAACACCATGACCTTAGTCCTACCCATTTTTCCACAAACAACATGGTATTTTTCTTAAGGATGAATAAAACCCCACTGTGTACACACACTGGATTTGATTTATCCATTCATCTTTTGGCAGACACCTAAGCAAGGCGCTGCAGGAAGTGGATGTATAAGTATCTCTGCACTATGTGTTATTTTATTCGTTTGCATCTCAGTGCAGAAATGTGCTTATGACTAACAAAAACACCTCACTAAGGAGCCAATAAACAAACAAACAAACAAACAAATAAGTAAACCTAGTCTGGGGAAAGAGAATTACTAGGAGGAAGAATAGGTTTGTGTGTGTGGAGAAAAAGGCATGAGCAAACCCACCAAAGGCAAGTAGTATCTTCAGTATTTAGCCTGGAGTAAAATATCTTGCCATATCCAAGAGAGTCAAAGATATTAGCATTTGGCATCTCATACCTGAATGTTAGTTGCCTATAAATTACTCCTTCAAGAATTCACATTAAGTTTATACTCTCTCTCTCTCTCTCTCTCTCTCTCTCTCTCTCTCTCTCTCTCTCTCTCTCTCTCTCTCACACACACACACACACACACACACACACACACACATCAAAATGCAATACTGAATTAACTTAATGGGGAAACAAATCTTTTTACGGTATTTTATATCCAGAAAAAAAATCTTTGTAGCCTCATTTAGAAAATACATTTTAAAAGCTGTTTAATGTGGGAAAATGTGTAATTTTTCCACTTAGTTATAGTCCTAAAAAAAATCTGTGTGGAATTATAGTGGAGAGCTGGAACAGTTCTTAGCTGTGGGCAACATACAAAATTAGAAGCTCACAAAGCTGACTTTATATCATTTATATTTTAAAAAGCAAAATATTTTAAAAGTTCTGTTCTTGAACAAAATGTAAAATATCATGTTTTCCCTTCGTGAGTTTAAATTTTTAAGTACTTCCAAAATATTTTTATCTGAATTGCTGCAATTTATTTTATGTTGTGTTTGTTTTAATTGTCAATTTGACACAGTCTAGAATCACTTTGGAAGAGAGTCTTGATGGTAGATTGTCAAGATGAGATTGGTTTATGGGTATGTCCATGGAGGGTTGTCTCAATTACCTTAACTCATGTAGGAGACCCAGTCAACCATCTATTCCTTGGACTTGGGTTCTGGACTATATAAAAGAGAAGAGGAGCTAAGAATATGTAAATATACATTTATTTCTCTGTGCTCTTGACTGTGAATGTGATGTGACCAGATATTTTAGTTTTCTGCTGCCTTGACTTCCCTGCAATGATGGGCCGTAACCTTGAACTGTGAGTTGAAATAAACATTCTCTCCTGTATGTGGGTTTTAGCTGTCATGTTTTATCACACCTACAAAAACAAAATTAGAACTCATGTTTAATAGGAAATAGCATGTATCGTGGTAGAGTTATAACTGAACTGACAAAGGCAGGCATGATGGCACATACCTGTAACCCCAGCATTTAGGAGGCTGAGACAGGAGGAGTCTTAAAGAATGCCCTGAGCTGTGGAAATAGGATCTAGTCAATGTCAATGTGATGGTAAGACATTTGCTTGTAATTGCATTTGTGCACATATACTCACATTCATGTGGAGGCTGAAAGACAGTGCTAGGAATCATTCTCAATGCTTTTTCACATTATTGAGGTAGGACTTATCAATCAAACCCAGAGCTTGCTGATATCGCTAGTCTATCAAGTCACCCTGTTGTAGGAATCTATGGACTCTGCTTTCAAAGACTGAAGTTACAGGTAAGTAGCCATGCTTACCCTGCTTTTACTTCAGTTTCTGGTAATTCTAACTCTGGTCCTCACCCTTGTTCTGTAAGCACTTGAGTGTTCCAGTCATGGGCCTATGGCAACGTTGTGTTAACTCCAGGCACAATGAGCTGTCCTGATCAGACCTGTGGCTCTCTAATGTGCTCAGCTTTGAGCTCTGCACAACCAACCCTGCTTGCTCCTTAGTGTTTGTGTCCGTTGTTTATGTGCTTCAAGGCTCTCAACCTAGTGTCTGTATAGTCAAACACAGCCCCATTCGAAGACGTACCCCAAGCAGTCAATTTTCTATTTGAACGTGCTTCTGCACACATTCAGCTCTTTCCCATCTACATACCATTAGCTTCCATAGCCTTCGCGTGGCTCTGCAGGTCTCATCCTGCCATAACTTCATGTCCAACTGGTGACTTCTGTTTGTTTTTTATTTTTATTTTTTTCATTTAGTTCCATGTTTTTCTTTTTTTTTTTCTTTAAAAAATATAAATCCTTATTTTTGCTTTAAGATAGGGTCTCTCTATTGTATACCCCTTGTTGTCCTGGAACTCAGTCTGTGGACCAGGCTGGCCTTGAACTCACAGAGATCTACCCTCCTTTGTACTTATTAGGTAAGCACTCTACCGCTGAGCTACCTACCTTCCCCTAGTTCCATGTTTCCCAAAAGACTAACCCTTATCACTCGCTGAACATGTAGTTGATAGTGCCTGAGCTTTGGAAAGTTTTGGAAATTATCTATATGAGATTAATTACCTTTCATACTTTTAAAACATTTTGAGTTTAAGCAAATTAACATAGAATGTTACCAAGTACTTATCCAGTCTTTCTAATAATATGAACATCTTAATAATTATAGCTAACTTGGCAAAGCCATTAAATTGGACTTCCTCTAGCATTGCTAACTGACACACAAATGTTTGTTTAGATTTCACTAGTCACTCTTGTAAGCTAACCTACGAGTTATGTACAGTTGTTGAAATGTAGCCCATAGATATTGATGGCACCTATATAATGCTGGAAAGCTTTGTGAGCTGTAGAATATGTTGCTTGGCATTTCTTTTTCAATGTAATGAATATTTCAATTTGCCTTAGCCGTGTGTGAGCAGTGACTTCCCTCCCTTGGATGGTCTTAGATGCATGGCCCCCGTGGTAGTTCCTTCTCTTTTGCTTTATGGAACTCTGTGTCACCTTAGGTGTGTAGAGTAGATTTTTCCTGAACATTGCTGGTTACAGACTCATGAAGATCTTGGTGGACAGGTTTCCCACAGCCATGGGAAAACAAAGGAAGTGATTATGTTGTGTTTGTATATTACTTATTATTTTGAAAACAATGCTTTGGCTATGATTTGGATTATTCTAGAAGCTGTTGTCTCACCAACTGAATGGGAAGTATGAGAAAACATTGATATAAATTCCACATCAGGAGATAAATCAAACAACCCCCTATTTTAACACTTGAATTCATCAAAGGACCAGGTCATGATGTTATTTGTATTATCTCTGAGCCCTATATGCTGTATTTTATGAGCAATAGTATCAACAGTATCTGATGGGATGCTTGTCACATTGGGGAAGTCCGGATATTAATCTGTAATAAACATCAAACACATTTTTATTGTTAATGATATTTTACTTGACTTTTTAGACCCTTTATCTAAATCACATAAACATATGTTTTACAAAAAAAAAAATAGATAACTGTTTTACTGTCTCAAGGGTTTAGACAGTATGGACAATGTTCTCTCTCAGTCTGGAGAGACAGTGTGTTAAGAATCTCCCAGGGATCTTGCTCTGAGGATCAGGGGCCCAATAGCAGCATGGCACTTGATAATCAATTATGGCAGGTGCTAAGTTGGGCAATTCTCCCAGAACTTCTGATGGCTCCACCTACAGAGAGATATGAGGAAGGAGATTTCCAAGGAAGTTTGAGTGCAGGTTACAGTGTGTAAATAAACACCTTCCTGTGTTATTACCTGGTGTAATCATTAACACGTAGACATAAACCTGCTGGTCTTCACACCTCCCTCTCACTCTTCGGGAGTGTTGGCTTCCTCTTCTACCTCCCAAGCTCTTCTGGGGCAATAGCTGCTCTCTGTGGTCTGTGGTACTTTTATCTTCTTCTTTACAGGCTGTTCTCAGACAATAATAATGTTTCAACCATTTCCAATTGAAATGAACAATACAATCAAACCCACGGACAAATCTCCCCACACTCTTGCTGCTTCACTTGGCTTTGCTCTGCCTCTCTTCTTTCTTCCTCTTGAAAACTCCCCAAAGAGAATATATTCTTAACTCAGGGAATCCAGCCCCTACTACCACCTCATAATTTTGCCTCCAAGAACAAATCCTTACGTCTATTTCCCAGGCTTCATCGTTTAAAAGCTTCTTCTCTAGCACATGACAAAGTGGTCTGTATCACTTCGGAGCAGATCATGAGCAAATTGGCTGACAGCTCGTGCGTCTCTTCCATCCGGCCTCCCTGGGAGCTCCTCGACCTTCTCTATAGCTGGAACAATGCAAAATCAGCCACACGTACACAGGATATATTTGAAAGGGTTTACTAAGGCAAGATTGCTCTCTACTGCACTTTGTAACATGAAACATAAACACAAAACTAAACCAATATGCAAAGAAACAAATAGTTCCTTGAGCAGTCAGAGGCTCAGTGAGCAAAGGTGGAGAGCTGGAGATACTCTGTCCCCACGGAGGGTATGACTGGGTACCAGCAATCCTCAGCACAGCCTAGTGACAATGGCCTACTCACAGAGACTCATGACTAAGTAAGTGGCTGTTACTTTAGGTCATTAAGTTTAGGGACAGGTTTTTAATTTGTTTTTGTTTTTGTTTTTGTTTTCTCTCAGATGAGATCACATCAGTACCCTGGAGACATAACTTCCTTAGAATCTGTTCTTCATCACCATATGTGCTTGGTTTGTTCCATTAGGGGTCTCTCTTTCCCCTGGTGTCTTACTGTTACTTTAGGTTACTATGGCAACAAGTAGGCTATTGAGCTGGTGAGGTGGCTCAGTAGGTAAAAGCCCCTACATCTGATATTGACAATCCCAGTTCCATTCCCAGGACCCACATGGTTGGTAGAAGGAGAGAACTGGCTTCATAAAATTGTGTGCTGACCTTCATAAGAATAGCATGGCTAGTATGCATCCATACCCTCACCCTCACATTAACACATACTAAATAAATAAATAAATAAACACTTAAAATGGGGGAGCTAAAGAGATGGTTCAGTGGTTTTAGAGCACTGACCACCTAGTGTAGTTGTACATAGATTTAATGTCAGCACTTAGGAGGCTGAGACAGGCAGATCAGTATGAGTTCAAGGCCAGCCTGCTCTACATAGCAAGCTCTACGCTACCCAAGACTACAAAGTGAGACATTATTTAAACAGACAGACAGACAGACAGACAGCACTGGCTGATCTTTTAGAGGAGATTTACTTTCCAGTACCTACCCATCTGGTAGCCCACGCTGGGTGTAAATCTAATCCCATGTGGTCCAGTGCTCACTTCTGGACTCTGAATACCAGGTATGCACATGGTACACAGACAGACATTCAGAAAAAACACCCACACACATATTTATTTTTTAATTTACCTGGGAAATTCCAGAGAATGGTTCTGACCAAAGTTCATGTCTTGGTCAGTATTTATTATTTAATAAAGCTTGATTTAAATTTAGCCCATCCCCACAATGAAGCAGGATACACTAACTTTACTGATATATTACTGATTTTTTTCTGCTTGAATTATTTATGTATTTATTTATTTATTATTAGATATTTGCTTTATTTACATTTAAAATGTTATCCCGAAAGTTCCATATACCCGGCCCCTGGCACTGCTCCCCTACCCACCCACTCCCACTTCTTGGCCTTGGCATTACCCTGTGCTGGGTCATATAAAGTTTGCAAGACTAAGGGGCCTCTCTTCCCAATGATGGCTGAATAGGCCATCTTCTGCTACATATGCAGCTAGAGACACAAGCTCAGGGGGTACTGGCTAGTTCATATTGTTGTTTCACCTATAGGGTTGCAGCCCCCTTCAGCTCCTTGGGTACTTTCTCTAGCTCCTCCACTGG
>NC_034605.1:15198874-15201719 GCF_900095145.1 Mus pahari
GGGTGTGTTGGGGTATCCAGGACTGACTGAGGTGGGAGTGCTATGTTCTGATGATGGTGAGTTGTCTTGGTTTCTGTTAGTAAGATTCCAATGTTTGCCTTTCGCCATCCAATGATCTCTGGAGGTAGTTGTTATAGTTGTCTCTGGTTGAAGCTTGTTCCTCCTGTGATTCTGTTAGCCTCTGTCAGCATTCCTTGGAGTCCAGCTCTCTACTGAGTCTCAGTGTTCAGGGTACTCTCCACAGACAAGCTCTATTCTTTCAGGGAAGGTGCACAGATGCCTGGTGTTCAGATCTGCCTCCTGGCTGAAGATGTAGTCCCAAAATGGGGCCTGTCCCAGAAGATGTGTTGCCTTTGCAGTTTAAACACTCACCTGCACAGACTAGACACTGGGACCCTGGACACAATATGACTCTCTCACCTGCTCTGGCAGACAGAGCCCTCACAGGTGGCCACCTTTCCTCTGGCGAGGAAACAGTGTCTGGAGCCCGAAACAGTGTCTGTCCCAGAAGCTAGGTTGCTTCTGTCTGCACATGTGCCAGACATCTGGGTATTGATCTGCACTTCCCACATATTTGAGATGAAATTTCATCTCCATGTAATAGCCCAGCTTGCTCAACATCCTCTGTGCAGCTTTTTTCCCTTCATATCCCATCTCACTGTAGGAACACTGGGATTATGGAAATGCAACACCCTGTCTGGGTTTAAATGGGTTTTGAGGATCTGAATCCCACTGTTTTTGTTTGTATGGCAAGAGCTTTTACTGAATGAATCATCCCCCCAGCCCCAAAGGTTCATTTTATCTCATGGTTCTGGAGGTTCCAGGGGATCAGGAAACACACTGTTTGGGATTTCTAGCAAGGGCAGCATATCCTTAGAAAGAGCATGCGAAAGAGAAGAAACAGAATATGGGGAGCAATTGTCCTAGAAGGGCCTTGGATTTCCCAACCTCCTTCAAGGGCAGACCCTCAATGACCTAAGGGCCTCCAATAAGGTCTCATTTTCAGAAAGTTCACAGCACTTTTCTGAGCATGCCACCCTGATGACCAAGCCTCTTACATGAGCCCTGTGAGCACACTGTCTAAAACTCTACTTGCATATCTTTAGCAATGCAAGTAAAGGCCTTTATAAATACCAATTAGTATTTATTCCTGAGCTTATTTTTTAGTTACTTTAGGATGCAGGAGCTCTACTCTTGTGCTTATTAACATAAAATAATTTTTTATGAGCTTGTTGAAAGAGAGCTAGCTTGAAAATGTTCACAGTAAGTCAGGAATAATGCAAATATGATCTAGTGTCAAGCATCTCACTGGGCCAGCATGGCAGGTGCGGACTACACCTCTTTACCACTGCTCTAGGATTTAACTTTCAAAGGCTTTTGCTATAATTTGGTTTCCTACTAACAAAAGTAATCTTCAAACAATTGAAACTTACCAAGGACAAGATTTGAACTACTCATCTGAGCAGGTTTACCCCATCAGACATGACAAATACCAAATATATGATTCCAGCCTCTTCAATAAGAAATATCCTTAGTTGTCATGATTGTAATTTTCTTCACTATAGACCTTTAATAAATAATTTAATTTCTACAAAATTCTTTTTTTGTAGATCTTTTTAGTTTATCTGCTTATTTACTTAATTCAGTTTCAACCGAGAATGAGTTGTAATTTGCCACTGGAAACGAAGCTTAGATTATTTTATATTTTTCTCTCTTTATTTTTGTAATGGCTAAATTAAGAGATAAAAACTGAATAAACTGTATACACCAAGGTAGAAGTTTAATGTGAAACTTCTAAACTGTAGAAGACACATGAGAAAAATTCCTCTATTGGTTATAAGTAAAGTTATATTAGACATGACAGCCAGCATTCTGATAAAAGCAAAGAGGACTGAAGTCGTTAAAAATGTTTCATCTCTCAAGCTAAAGATGCCATGATACTGATATTATTTGAAAAACCACAGAAACAAAATCTACATAATTATGGACAAAAGGTCTCATGTGCATATGTTTTGGAATTACTTTAAAATTAATGTTCTGATTTTAAAGTATACATGGAAAGTCCAAGTGTATCAGATTCCTAACACTGCTGGTCACTTTTTTGTGTGTACATATGTGTGCTACAGGTGTGTATATGAACTTAGGTGTATATTTGTTCCTGTGTGTACATATGTTCAGGTGTTTGTATGTACATATGGAAACTAGAAGTAAATTAAGATGCCTTTTTCCACATTGCTTTATTATTATTCTTTTATGTCTATGGGTATTTGACCTGCAGGTGTATCTGTGTGCCATATGCCTGCAGGTGCTTTCAGAGGACATAAGAGTGAATCTGGTTTTCTAGACTGGAGTTACAGTCTGTTATTAGCGTTCATGTGGGTTCTGGGAATCAAATGTAGGTCATCGGGAAGAGCACGAGGACTGTAAATGGCTGAACCATCTCTCTTCTTTACTTGCTCTTGCCTCTGTGTCTATAATGCTCTTGTCACAGATGAGTGTCACTGGCCTTTACATGGACTCTAGGAATCTGAATTCAGGTCTTTATTCTTTCATGGCATACATTTTACAAACGGAGCTCTTCTGTTGAGGCTTGCTTGGCTGCTATGTATTTTACTGCTATATACTGGCCCCCAAAATCTGGTTGCCACAGGGACAAGGAAATCCTCACATATACCAAGTCATTCTATGTGATCTTGCTTCTTAATTTAAAACTGCTGGTTAAATAAAGATGTTGACATCCTGTAGCTGGGCAGAAGAGAGGTAGGCAAAGCTTCTGTTGCAGGGTTTGGGATCTGAAGCAGAGAGTTCAAGGGAGAGAGAGAGAGAGAGAGAGAGAGAGAGAGAG
>NC_034605.1:15201899-15205962 GCF_900095145.1 Mus pahari
AAGAAGAAGAAGAAGAAGAAGAAGAAGAAGAAGAAGAAGAAGAAGAAGAAGAAGAAGAAGAAGAAGAAGAAGAAGAAGAAGAAGAAGAAGAAGAAAGAGGAGGATAGCACCATGGGGTAGGTGGATCTTGAGAGTGTGGCCATGAGGGTCATCCAGGTGGAGTAAGAGTGGCCCAGGAAGAAGTGGGTAAGTGACATCTCAGGGTTACTGACAGGGAAGTAGACATAATAGCATAGAGGGTTGATTCTGCCCAACTCTAATGCTTTAAGGCTCATTATAAATATAAATGTTTTGTGTCTTTTATTTGGGAATTAAATGATCAAAGGAGAGATAGAAGACCCCAACTAATATTTACTACAACCTTTAGGTCAGTGTGTACATATGCTTAGGTATGTGTCGTATGTATATGCTCATGTATATGAAATGAGCTATATCTTTAGCCCATCTTGGTCTCTCTTTCCCCTCATAAAACAATAAAAGCAAGCACACTCATCCCCTAAAAATGTTTATTACCTGTTTGTTTCATCTTCAGCTGAGAATCTCAGCATGACAGTTTGGTATAATGCTGGGAAGATGGAAAGCACGTTGAGATCCCATGATGCTCACACTTGCCTAGAGTTTTGTGCTTCAGTCTGAACAGAGGTCATTCTAGAATTTAGATACAGGTGCAGGGGTTAACCCTTAGCTGTACCATGCAGTGGTACAACACTGCTTACTTCTTGTGTTTCCTAACTATGAAAGGAGTTGTGAGACACAAACGAGCCAACAGGAAGGTGTATGGACAAGTGCCGGAGCTCCTTCACACCCTAGGCTGTGGATCCGACTAACTTCCTAGTGGTTTGAGATTAACTGTTCTAAGTGGCACATTAGAAACAGTGGCCTATCAACAGCTTGGCTTTAGAAATCTTGTTTCTTGAAGGAAAAAACAGAAGTGGAGAGCTACATGGCTGATGGGACCTCTGTTGGTTTCCATCAGTCCCCACGGAGCTAAAATAGAATTATACCTCTATTAAATTGAAAAATGGCATTTCCTTGTGGGATCACAGGAAGGCAGAAAGCTTCAGCAACAGTTACACAAAGTACAGACAGGAAGCCAACTCCTATAAACTAAACCTCACACTACAAAGGATATGCTGCCTGCTTTTCCCCTTTGTCATTGGTGTTAGAGTGGAGAGTGGTGTCAACTATGTATCTTGCTCTGTTACATAAAAGTCACTGGATAGTTCAGCAGTTATGGAAAGAGGCAAGCTTTCCATTAATTAGAGGCCAAGGAGATCATTCTTCTAATTCAATTCTCACATGTAATTAAAGCGATATTATGACAGTTTGTAACAAGAGGAGCCAAGGCGAAGGTCTCACCAGAAAGCAGAATCTTTCCAACATAAGAATGCTATAAAATCTAATCACTTTCTATCTTACTCTTGGGCCTTTCATTCCCACACATACACAGCACATTTGTTTTATATGGTAGTGAGACTTGCAGATCTGGTTGGCCTTTGGACACTTAGACACATATGCCCCATTGTCAACACTAATCATAGAATCAGTATCCATCATATCTGAGTGTGGAAGAAACCATCTTCGACTAAGTGAAGTTCAGGTTGGCGTTGCAGCAGAGTGATTAGGAGTCGACTAGGATGTCCTGTTGCTGCCTTGCCCTTAACCAGCGGGAGACATGGGGAATGCCTCGGACTGATTTAAGAGAGCCAGCTTACAGATCTTGTGGAGGCTCAGATGACCTGGTCTTTAGTGAATCTGTGAATCCTCGGTGTCTTCACCATGATCAAGAACACAGCACTAAATTTTCTCACTATCTCACTTGTTCTCAATTTTATTGCCACATTTGAATGAGAGATTTTGGCTATGATTATTTTATAAGATTTTCTTTTCATTGAACACTTTCTGTATCAACTTTCTTTAAAAATGTCTTGAAATAAGCCCAAAGGCCACCTTTGAACTAACCACAGTATTATCAACAGAGAATATTCTACCCATGTCCATGAGATGTCAGTCCTGTTTTCAAACAGCAAAATTACTTTTTGTAATTTTTCATTACAAAAAATTTTTCATTAGCTAGAGTGATAGATTTACACTTTGGGAAGAAATTTTTGACTCTTATAATTTCATCAACTGTAAATTGTTTTATAATAGATTATGCATATTAGTGAATAATTCATTAGATTTTTTTCCTATGCTGTCAATTATGTGTTTTAAGGAACAGTATATAGAAATGAGAGGAATAAATTTTCTCAGAAAACCCACTGAAATTAACCTTAAGAGAAATACGTGGGGTACGGCGAGATGGCTCAGTGGTTAGGAGTGCATACAGCTTTTGTCAAGGATCCAGGCCCAGTTCCACCACCCATTTTAGGAAGCTCGCAGCTACATATCAATCCAAGGGATGCCACACTTTGTTTCCTACTTCATAGTCATCTGCACTTACGAACATTAAATATCCACCCTCACCCCCCCACACACACACCTGCACTTATCTACACACACCTACACTTATGTGCACTAAACACCTACACACACAACCGTACACTTAAGTGCAGTAAACACACACACACACTCACACACACACAGAGGCACACAACTTTAAGAAAATCTTTTTAAAAAAACACTTGACTGCCTACCCCACAGGAAAAGTGAACTGTAAGCCATCCCTTTACACTAGGGCTTTATTTTGTTGCTAATCTTATGGACATCCTTGGCATTAGTAGTCATAAGATTTGTATAATTTTTTTCTCTCAACATGGGGTAACTGGATAAAAGACTTATAGTTAACATTAAGGATATAAATAGATTAACTTCTAGTTGTTTTCCTTTCTTCCATTTTTACTGTGAATTTTACTATGGCCAAGCTTTCCTAAGCATAGCACAGTTGCCCAGATAAGGAAAATATTTTGTGAGTATATTTATTCAGGAAAAGTCTTAAGCATATCATTTCTATTTTGAGATAAATGATAGCCACCGAGAATTCTGAGTTCTGATGACTGAATTTTCATTGCATGTACTTCTGATATCAATTATGTTGTTGGCAACAGGCCTTAAGGCTTCTGATAATGCTGCACCGGTGACACGTCAACTACATTAAGTGTACTGAGCCCTGCAGTGCCTCTCCCACTCACCAGGGAACTTGAGCATTATGAATGCACTGTTTGTATTTGTGCCTTAAATGCAAAGGGCCACAAGCCAGCATCTAAAGCATGTTAGCTCATGGCAGGAACCTGTGAGTTTTGTGTTCCTGTTTGACACCTGACATTCAGATTGAGTAGTTTTTGGTTTTGGTCATCATAATTAAAGAGTCATCAATATCAAGACATCTACTGCCCTGTCATAATGCTAGTTTATGGAACAAATATTTGTTCTCAGCTTGAAGTTTTCTTCTGTGTGGCCATTTCCCTACAGTTTGCATCCTGAGCTGAGGTGAAATGTCACCTTATGCTATATTCAACCAGAAGGTGGACAGTTCCAATTATGTGAGAATACCCAAGAAGTTTTTTCAGTTTCCTCTGTTTATAAGTAAAGATACTCAATTCCTTATATGTTCAGTTGTAAGCAAATCATATTTTAAATGTTTGGCAAAAATACTTAACGGAGTATGGAACTTTCATTAATGAAGAAGACGTGTGAGCTCTTCATCTGGAAGAGTAATTCGTTCTAAAAATATCATGAAGTTTTAGTATAAAAAATTAGTATTTTTTATTACTCTAAGGTATGAAAAGATGTAGTGTAGAATATAAATCCTCTTTCTCTCTTCTAGCCCCTTTCTGCATAACTCTGCCATGAGGTGTTACATTATTTAGCTAGAAGGAAACTGTCATATAAAGTGAAGGAATATTGTCATAGTGTTGACTCTTCTTACTGACAGTCCTGGTACTTCACAGCAGTCTTCTAAAAATCAATTCAAATTCTACACTTCATCTTAATTGCTAAGAACCTCAACACTATTTTGCTGCATATGTGTATTGTGTTGATGCATGTAAATACATATATATATGCATATGTATATGTATAATATATATATATATGTGTGTGTGTGTGTATGTGTGTGTGTGTG
>NC_034605.1:15206342-15216495 GCF_900095145.1 Mus pahari
GTGTGTGTGTGAGTGTGTGTGTGTGTGTGTGTGTGCAATCATATGTGTGTGTAAGACTGAAGTTGACCCTGGTTATCTCTTCCCTGGTTATTCTCCACTCTGCTTTGAGGCAGGATCTCTCAATAAATATGGTATTCATCATTTCTACTAGTATAACTGGCCAATTTGCCCAGGGGGATTCTGTCTTTTTCCCACTGGCTGGATTTTAGGTAGCTACCACAGCCCCCTGGCTTTTAAGTGGTCTCTTAGGTACTTTAATGGCTGAGTCATCTTCCCAATACTCTCAACAATATTTTTGGTTCCTTTGATAATTACTCAAACACTTTCTTTTTCCAGGGAAAATACATTAAATTCCTTTTAAAGTTAAAATTAATAAACACCACTAATACGTTATCATATGTGCTCAGCTTTGCTGCTATACAAGTGTTTACAGTGTAAATCTCAGTGTCTAAGGCATTAGGTGTCTCACTGTGTCAGTTCTTAGAAAATGAGCTTTAAGCACTTGGGGCCTGACATACTGGCTTGGCCCTGTGCTGATGGTAAGTGTATCTGAAGCCGTCCTGTAGTACACATACAACTATGAAGACGTCAGCCAGCTTTTGTTAGCATCATTCATTCTGAGGCATGCTCAATTCAAATTCTAGCTTTTCTGGAACCTTCTCACTCTTGAGGATCTTGTATGTTTTTTGTTGTGTTGTCTTCATATAGAGCACGTACCACTGTCACCTAGGGATTAATTACTCATCTCACTTGTGAAATCCTTGAGGATTTCAGTCAGGCTACTGTCTATCCATAGCATGAAACCCAGTATTTGCCGTGGAATGTTTCTGTAAGGATTGTTTATGGGAATGACTAAACAGATCATCTTGAGCTGAAATTCACTTTAATTTTCTTTATTTCTACAGAGTCATTATGTAAATTGTATTGTCTGATTTAAAATAAAAACAATGATGTATGTGATCACTTTGAGTAAGGGTAAACAGAAAACTGGCTTGAAGCATTGTGTACCAAGCTTGGGATGAGCTAGACAGTAGTGTGTCCCTTCCTATCGTTATTCTTATAGAGAACAGTATGCAATGAGTAATCTCCAAACTCCATGGCTTCACTACCCACTTCATTAATATAGCCAAGTACATAAAAATAATCTTTTTGTGTTATCAAAATTAACCATTTTGCTCAAAATAAAATAATGTATTAAGTAGTTATCTTGGGCTCTAACATAGAAGAAAAACAATGGGTACACAATGATGTCATACCAACCTCAGTATCGTAGCCAGCGTTCTTTTGCTGAGAGAGATACTGTGATTGCAGCCACTCTTCTTAAACAAAGCATTTGATTGCAGTGCTCAGAGGCTTAGCCCATTTTCACTGTGGTGGGGAGCATGGTGGCACACAGGCAGTCATGGTGCTGGAGAGGTAGCTAAGAATTCTACATTCAGACCTGCAGACAGAGGTAAGAGAAAGCTACTGGGCCTGGCTTGAGCTTTGGAAATCTCGAAGTCTCAATGTCCACCCCCAGTGACACACTTCCTTTAATGCTAGACCTAGTCCAAGAAGGCCATTTCTCCTAAACCCTCTCAAACAGCTCCTCTCCTTAGTGACCAAGCATTTAAATATATGAGCCTGTGAGCCATTCTTATTCAAACCACCACACTCAAGATGAACCAAAAATGAAGGTCTAAATCTAAAATGAACATCTGACTTAAATATAATGCCCCAAGCTATTGATTTACCGGTGCACACCATGTAAACACAAACACAAACAATACACATGATTTTTAATTGCAAAATTAAATTGTATTCCAAGAGTTTCAAGCTTGATCTATAAGAAAAAATACTTCCAAATACCTTGTTATGGTTGGAACGTAAAGTGTTCCCAACAGGTTCCAATATACACAGACACAGGAACACACACACACACACACACACACACACACACACACACCATGTAAACACAAACACAAATTCACATGATTTTTAATTGCAAAATTAAATTGTATCCCAAGAGTTTCAACTCCAGTTTGACCAGGCTTGGGTGAGGGGAGGATAGAATTTTTCTCACAAATTAAAAGTTTATCAGATTTGTATGTCTACGATTTCTAAGCCCTGGACTGGAGAGATGGCTCAGTGGGTAAGAACACCTGATGTTCTATCATGAGGACCAAAGTTTCAATCCAAGCACTGCTGTCAGGTAACAAAAATATCTATAATTTCAGCCCATGCCCTCTCCTGGCCTGTATAGGCACCTGTACATATATGTAAGTATATGTTCAGATTGTTGCACACATACACACACATACTAAAAAATAAAATAAAATTTTCATAAAGAGTTCTAAGACACAATTTCTCTTCTTTTTCACAATATAAAAAAGATTTGGTTTAGTAAAAAGGTTACTTGTTTTTTATTAGATATTTTCTTCATTTACATTTCAAATGCTATCCCGAAAGTCCCCTATACATTTACTCAGTGTATATGGTAACACTAAACCACTACCAAATTGTCTAACAGATCTCAGACAGATACAAAATTGAATGGTCATCTTGTACTACTGAGTAAGAATAGGCTTTATTATGAACTTGATTTAAGCTTGATCTATAAGAAAAAATACTTTCAAATACTTTGTTATGGTTGGAACGTAGTGTTCCCAACAGGTGCTAATGTTTGAATACTTGATCTCCAACTGTTGGTGCTATAGGAGAAAGCTGTGGAATCTTTAGGAGTTGGAGCCTTGATGGAGAAAGTATACCACCACAGGTGAATCTTGAGGTTTTATGGTCTCATTGCTCTCCCTGATTCCTGACCATGGATATAATATGATCCGCAACCTCCTGATTCTTCTGTCATACTTCCTGCCTGCCATGATGCCATCAAACCGTAAGCCACAATAACCCCTTTATGCCTTTGGTTGCTTCTTGCCAGTTATTTTGATTACCTCAACAAGAAAAGTAACCAATACATACCGCAACTGAACCTAGGGTCTTCTTTGCTTCACATCAAAGTGTGTAGAACTCAGGTGACAAACTTGGGTGCCAGTCTTCAGGTGCCTACCTCATTTTGTTTGAGATAAGTGCTCTCCTTGGCTTGGGACTTTACCAAGTGAGCTCAGTTGACTGGCCAGCAAGTCCTAGGATTTGCTTTTACTGAAATAACAAACATGTACCAGGACATCTAACTTTTCTATAGAGGTTCTGGGAATCTAAATTCAGATCTTCACATTTGTAAGGTGAGCTTCTAAGCTATCCCCATAGCTTTAACCTAATATTGCAGAGTTAAATAGTACCTCAAATATAACTTCCTAAGACTGGAGATGTAGGGCAGAAGCAGAATGCATGCCCTCTATGTAGTAGGCTTTGAATTCAATCCTCAGCATAGCAGCAAGAACAGCAAGCACCAAAGTAGAGCAAAAACAAAAATAAACCAAGATTCTGTATGGCCAAATAAATAAGTATTCTGAGCAACTAGGAAGGCAGCCCTGGGAATTGAGTTCAGAATTTGGTCCTGACTCTCTGTCTGGTCGTATTTTTATCAAACTGACATCCTGACAGTCAGAATGAATGAAAGATTCCCCAAAGTGAGCATCATGGAAGGAAGAAAGCAGGAAGCTTGACTATGTGGAATGCATATACTTTGCAAGAGAAAAGTAAGTCAGAGGCAGAAAAATCAAAAAGCTATCCAGGGAACTGCAAATGAAAGCTCTGAGTTACAGCTCATGGTCACTGAGGGAACAGGACATTTATGATGCTTACTAGACAGAGCTCAGGGAAGGGTGGCAAGCAGGAGCTGTTGGATTGGATGACAGATACTAATCAATTGGAAAGTCAAACGTGAAATCTAGGATCAGATATCTAGTTGGAAAAGATTGTAAGAGAATGAAAAAATAAAGTCAATATTTTAGAAAATGATTTGAAATCCAGAAAGGCATTCATTATTTTATTCTTTGCAGAATAATCCAGTCATGGGGAGATAGGAGATCAATTAGTGAGGGGGTTCATATTAGCTAAATGTGGAGAGTCCTGGAAATGGGTATGTTCAATCCTAGCTGGGAGGGACCTAAGGAAGCACAAGTTGAGTTTAAATCAAGCGAAAATTTAATTATTGACTATAGTAAGAATTTTGGTTTCTTTATAAACCCAGTTATGCCATGTGATTATGTTTTTGTTTTAATCCCAGGTAGGGTGACATCAGACTGTCCACAGCCATTTTGGCTTGTCTCATACTCTAGTTGGAGTGTGACTTTTGCCAGCTGCAGATAGTTTACTCTTGGAATTCTGGGGACTCCTGAGATGGTATAGAAGTGAGAGACCCAAGAGGGCCAGTGGCTGCTGCTGCCCCCCTAAACCTTTGGTGTAAGCACTAAACTGGAAATGAAGCTAAGAAGGAATGTTTCTATAAAATGTTTATTGATTTCTTGGTGTGTTTGTATTAAATAATGCTACCTATACAAACTGAGGTCCTTTTGAGTTTTAATCCTTTGGAAAAGGGAGATTGCTTTTAGAAAGTGATGTCAGTAGATGAGCATTAAAGAGAATATGATAGGTGCTATATTAGATAGAAAAATCATTGGGTCGAAATCAACACAATGACTGACTCAGAGTTTTAGGCCATTTGGATTCTTCCAGTCACAAGAAGTATAGAGCAAGCTGTTCTAACACTAGATCAGTGCCTTGGTCACATCCAAGTCCTGGCTCCATCTCCTTATTTTTTCTCTCACAGCATTCAGTGACCTCACTTCCATAGGGCAGTAATGGGAAGTACACAGAGATCACTTCATGTTGTTCCAAGTCATCCCACCCCTCACCCCTGGCCATCTTTGCTTTCTAGAACTGGGACACCAAATTTAGGACATAAGATTCAAGGCATTCCTGCCTCATGCCATAATAGAATGGATATCCTATCAAAAGAGCAGTGAAATAATTCAGGAGCAGTGAAGGTCTATGTGGCATGCATATATTATCAAGAAATAGCAACAGGCTAAAGTGCTGAATATACCACCATGTGCTCCAAGATTGCTACAGAGTAAGTGGAGAAAAGATGAGGTTGTGTGAAAGCAGAAGACATAAACCTATTTCATGTTAGCCTAAGGGAACACAGAAAGTTCTGATGATTCACAGACTTTAGAACAGGTATGGGTGTTTCTCTCACTTTTGTGATTTCCCTGCAATGAGTTACAGGGCCTGGTAAACACACATTCTGGGAGCATGTGTTATAAGTAAAACTTAAGACACCTTACACACAAAGTAGAACTGTCTTGCATGATCTATGCCCATGAGGATAGTAGACAGTAAACTGCAAACAAGATGAAGTGTGGTGTAAGGTTATGTCACACAGAGATGAGAACAACCAAGAAATGATGAGGAATGTCCAAGAGAATATGTGTAGCCAGTCTCTCTGTGTGCATAGGACTACACACACATTCTGGATACCCCCCCCCCCACCACACACAAGAGATCTATAACCTAGGAAACATGAGGGAGAAGAATATTGAGAGGAAGAACAACCAAACTAGGGTATTCACATGGCTGCAGAGTGGGAGGTAGGAAAATTCTATATCACATTTCTGATCAACACAGACTTGAAGGCTTGCTAGATCCACTCGGTGGACCACCAGCGCACTAGTCTCTACAGGTCTCAGCACTGATTCCTGGCTGGAATGTGCCCAGAAATAGTTCATGCTGACTCTGCAGTCAAATAGCCACTTCTGTCATAGTAGAACATTATTTTCATCAAGAATTTAAATCTAGGTCAGATCATAATATTGGGGAAATGACTGAAATAAGGTGTAGGAGAGGCCAGGAAATATCTCATAGGGGGAAGTTCTGGCCAAATGCCTACCAATATATTTGCTAAATATGAAATCACAGGAGAAAAGAGTGTTTCTCACTCACTGATCTGATATTTATCATACATCTTGAGGAGAGATAAAAGTTTTTCAACATATGGACTAAAACCCCTTTGTAAGGACAAAAATGCACTAGAGAAAAGATAACATGGGAATAAATTCAAGGGCTGTTCATGTAAATATGAGCTTAAATTGATACCGGATGCAGTGTGCTGTTCTCATCCTCCCATGAGAGGAAAATAATGATAACAGTTTGGGTAATTATAACTTACAGTTCAAAAGGTCCAGGAATAGAACCCCCTTCCCTGGTACTGACAGCGTTGGTTGAGGCACACAAAATAATTGACAGTCTGGGACATCTAGTACTAGTTCATGACTGGTGAAGCAAGGGAAGGTTTTGTAAGAAAGAGGAAGTGATCCGGTTATACCTCAACATAGTCAATCAGAAGCAGCACCAAATTCCAAGTCATCCCACCCCTCACCCCTGGCCATCTTTGCTTTCAAGCACTGTTATATAGAACTGGAACACCAAATTTAGGACATAAAATTCAAGGCATTCCTGCCTCATGCCATAATAGAATGGTTATCCTATCAAAAGAGCAATGAAATAGTTCAGGAGCAGTGAAGGTCTACGTGGCCTGCATGTTATCAAGAAAGAGCAATAGGCTAAAGTGATGAATATACCACCATGTGCTCCAAGATGGCTACAGAGTACACCTTTCCCTCACAATCACGGTAGGTTTTAGTGCACCATCAATGGTTCATAATTTAATTCCTAGGGCTATCAGAGTATAAATAGATGGACATGTAATCTGAATGACCTGGCAACTATTTATTGTGACCAGAAGACAGGTTAACTCTTGGAGGAAGGAAGAGTTATATTGCTGGACACACTGGGGAAAGAGAAAGACATAGTTTTGTAAACTTACTAGTATGTAAGAAAGTATAGCACAAAAAGAATTCACCCAGTAGGAATACAGAACTTATATGGCAGAAAGGACTCAGACGTGCCTAGGTCAAGCTTGAAGCCATGTTGACTTGTCAAACAGGAGGCCAAATCACATTAATAAAATGGATTATATAATATTGTAATAAGAAATTCTATGAATCACTCAAACAACCTTGTGAAGTCAATTGGTGAACTGTGCTTTCTATTTTATTTTTAATTAGATGTTTTAGCAATAACTTCACATACTTCATATTAGAGTGACCAAAACTTGAGGAAAACTAAAAATCAATGAAATATATTACCTTAAACCTATAAAATTAATTTTTATATCTATGTGTGTGAGCATGCATGAGTTTATGTACACCATGCACATACAGTGCCCAAGGAGGCCAAGAAGAAGCCATTGGGTCCCCTGGAATTGGTGTCACAGGTAGTTGTGAGTTACTATGGAGGCGCTGAGAACCAAACCTGTGAGAGCAGAGCTGCTAACTGCTGAGCCATCTCTCCACCCCTCAAATCTTATTATAGTTCAGTAGATTGGTTTGATTGTCTCGCTATTAACTATTGCCATTGACTTGTATATTACATGATGGTCAGTGTTAATTGTCAGCTTGGCCGAGTCTAGAATCACCTGTGAGGTGGGCCCCTGAGCTACCTGGGAGGAGCCTCCTGACATGGGAAGACCTACTGTGATTGTGAGGGGAAGGTAATTCCCTGAGCTCCTGGACTTTACCAATGGGCAGAGTAAGTTAAGCACTAGGATGTACCTACTCAGTGTTCTCTGTTCCTAATTAGACATGCAATGAGGGCAGCTACCCCAGGCCCACCATGACAGACAATGACCTGGAAATGGGAGCTGAAATAACCCTTTCCTGACTTTAGTTGCTCTTGTCAGGGCATTTTATCACAGCAGCAGACTATTAACCAACACGCACACATTTTATAAATTGTCTACTTTTCATCTAGTATACATACATCAACAACAGAAAGAAACATAAACTATGACAAGAGGTTAATGAAAACGTGTAGACTGTGAGCCACATTCCGCAGTATACTACTCTGTTATAAAATAGGTCAAAGAAAGAGCCCTTGAACAGATATGTCCTTATTCCCCGTCACAGTCCCTGCAAACAGGAGCTTATTTAGACGATTATCATTAAATCGAGTATTTGGGAAGAAAATTATTCAATAGAGGAGCTTTCTCATTTAAATCAGGATAGGTCCTATATCCAATGGTAGCTGTGTTAAGAGGAGGCACAGAGAATATAGGACAGAGGAAAGGATTGTGGCATCTAAATGTGGTGCCACATGCCTGTTGCTACAGCACTAGGAACTGGAGACAGGAAGAACGTAGACAACAGGAAGTCATTCTGTCCTGGTAAATGTAAACCAACCAGCCATTGAGAGAGAGGGAGAGAGAGAGAGAGAGAGAGAGAGAGAGAAGCTGGGAGAATGGCCTTATAAGCTGGCAGCTATCAACAAAGGGCTGATTCTCCCTGGAGTCCCTAGAGGGAGCACGGCCTGCTCAAGGCCTTGATATTGGACTTCTAATCTTCATTAACTGTGAAAGGATTAGTTTCTGTTGTCCTAAGTGATGTGGTTTGTAATGATTTATTGCATCACACCCTGGGAAATTAACATGGCTCTGACCTGAGTGGTAGAAAGACTAGTAGATTGGAATCAAGGAACAAAAACTGCCAGTTTGAGAACTGGAGGAAATGACCTAATTCCAGCAGAATAAAGAACTGATAAAGGCTGACAACCGATCCCCACTTTCAAATAAGGAGAAATTTAAATTGCTCACTCAGTACCAAGTGGAAGATTCCCATATGTTCTTACTTTAATTTTAAAGCAACGATAAAGGGTTTGTAGCCAAGATCTCATTTTGCAGAAGCAGAAACTGAGGCTCAAGGAAAAGTTTATGAATAAGTGACAGACATAAAATTCAAGATTAATCTGTCTGCCTGTCTGCAAAGACTGTTCTTTTGACTATTTTATACCCTGTCCTACAAGGGCCAGCTAGAAGTTAG
Organism: Mus pahari; assembly: GCF_900095145.1. NCBI lineage: Eukaryota > Metazoa > Chordata > Mammalia > Rodentia > Muridae > Mus > Mus pahari. Next base: position 15,215,162 of record NC_034605.1, read on the forward strand.
AGAGTAGGGTAACAGTATTTACCTGATGATGCTTGTAGTTTAGTGTGTCTTACTTTTCCATTGCTGTGTTAAAACACATGACAGCAGCAAAAAAGGGAGGAACAACTTATTTGGCTCAGCATTTGAGAGTATGGTATAGAGCAGTCAGGAAACCGTGATGGGTTTGAGGCAGTCCGTCATGAGGGGTCAGGGAGAGAGAAATGCGGTTGCTCAGTCTGCTTTCTCCACATTCAGTTTAAGGCTACAGCCCATGGGATCCTGCTGCTCCCAGGTAAAGTGGGTCTTCTCACCTCAATTAACCCTATGTAAATAATGCCCTATAGACAGGATTGAAAGTTAACCTAATCTAGGACATACCTTACAGAGATGCCTGGAAGCTTGTCTCCCAGGTGATTCTAGATCTTGGCAAGTTAATAATAATATTAGCCATCATACCATACAATAATGAGGATAGGGATCTAACACATAGAATATATCTATGTATCATATCTATATATCTATATATCTATGTATCTATATATCTATATATCTATGTATCTATGTATCTATGAATCTATGTATCTATGTATCTGTATATCTATATATCTATAGCTACATCTATATTTATCTATATCACACACACACATATATATATATATACACACACATATATCATACCCATATATATATATATATATATATATATATATATATATATATATAATTAATATAATACATATACCATAATATATATATAATAAAAAGAGCATAAATTTGAGAATGAGTGTGGGGATGGGCACGGGCTGGAAGAGAAGCATGATGGTATGCACTTGTAGCCTTGGAGCTGATGGGGAAAGACAGGCAGATCTCTTAGGCTTGTTTACTAGCCTACCTAGCCTATAGGGTGAGCTCAGGTCAGTGGTGGACCCTGTCAAACAAAACAAAGCAAAATAAAGATGAAGAAATTTTGGAATAACATGCAAGGTTGACTTTTGATAAGTTCACATGTGCTTATATATATACCTCTGTGCATACACACACACACACACACACACACACTCTTACTGACTGGACTAAGTCTGTATGAGCTCTACACAGTGTAGGTTTCAGAGGACTTTGCTTGATGAAGGTGAATTGCTCCTGTCACCTTAACTCTTATTCCCCCCCCCCCACACACACACATACTTCTGCCTCTCTCTGGTCTATATTTCTTTTCAACTTCTCTCCACTCTCCTATATTCCTCCTCAGCTTTTGCACTGCTCAAAGGAATCCCTAAATGATAATAAGCATGTGCTACCTTAGCACTTTCAATGCTGTTTAATACAAACCTATTTTTTTTTTTATTATTTTCTTT
>NC_034605.1:15217520-15259120 GCF_900095145.1 Mus pahari
TCCAGAGTGGTTGAACAAGCTTGCAATCCCACCAGCAATGGAGGAGTGTTCCTATTTCTCCACAACCTCGCCAGCATCTGTTGTCACCTGAATCTTTTTTATGAATGCGGGCATGAGGAACTAGGCAGCAAGGTTCCTGGTTTACTTTCTTCCTAAATACTCAGATGTGAGATGGTCGTGTTTGGTTGCATTTTAGGAATTGATGTCAAGGGAATATGTATAATTAGTCACTTTTCATTGCTGTGATAAAACGCCATGGCCCAAAGTGACTTTTGGAAGATAGAGTTTAGTTTGGATTGTGACTTCAGAGAGGGGCTCCAAGATGGCAGGGAAGGCATAGAAACAGCCAAATAAGACGCAAAGATCATAGCTCCATTCATAAGCAGGAAGCATAGGCAGTGAACTAGAAGTGTGGCAGAATTATAACTCAGTAAATGTCCCGACACCCAATGATGTACTTTCTCCAGTAAAACCCCCTATCCTGAAACTCCACAACCTCCTAAACAGCATTACCAAGAGGGGACCAAGTATTCAATAGAGGAGCTTTCTCATTTAAATCATAGTATGTAAAATACAATTGAAAACTTGGCCTCATACTAACCTTTAGTCTCTTTAGTGTTGAACACTAAGAAATAACTCACTCCAGGGTCCCCAATGAAGGAACTAGAGAAAGTACCCAAGGAGCTGAAGGGGTCTGCAGCCCCATAGGAGGGACAACAATATGAACTAACCAGTACCTCCAGAGCTCCCTGGGACTAAACCACCAGTGAAAGAAAACACATGGTGAGACTCGTATCTCTAGCTGCATATGTAGCAGAGGATGGCCTAGTCTGTCATCAATGGGAGGAGAGACCCTTGGTCCTGTGAAGATTCTATGCCCCAGTGTAGGGGAATGCCAGGACCAGGAAGCAGAAGTGGGTGGGTTGATGAGCAGGGGGGAGGGGTTGGGGATTTTTGGAGGGGAAACTAGGAAAGGGGATAACATTTGAAATGTAAATAAAGAAAATATCAAATTAAAAAAGGAATTAACTCATTCGTTCAATGTCAAAATATTTTATTTAAAAATGCTAAAACCTTTTCAATGGGAATCTCCTTCTCCTGGCTAAGAATCATGGGCCAGATTTCACCTATGGAGCTGTGTCGGTCACAAAGCATAGTGTGACTTGCTGATTTGCCAACTGAACCATGTGTGAAGGGGGAGCAGAGCATTGATGGTAGTCCTCAGACTTATGTAGAACACGGGGAGGCTAAGGTGTAGTTTCTCTTGTGTTGAAAAAAATTAATGATTGGTTAATAATAATGACAAATATAACAGTTATACATATTTACTCCAAGTCAGCTAAAATTCTTCTAACATTGAATAACTAGATTTTGTCTAGAGGATGCTATTCCTATAGAGTTTTTAGAAAATGGACATATTACTTTGATTCCAAAGTGGTGCTCAATGGTCTATATAACAAACCCACAATAATAAGTAGTCTTAGAGATGTCTAGTGTACAAAACAAACTTCCATAGGCTGAGGAGAGGGCTCAGCAATTAAGAACCTGTACTGCCCTCGCAGGAGACCTGTGTTCAGTGCGCAGGACTCAGGTTTGCAAGGGATGGGCAATCAACTTCTTCGTTTCTATAGCTACTGCTAAGCTGCACAGAATCCAGTAAACTTACTGCTCATGTTCACACAACTAACCCCAATTAAACTCAGTTACAGAGAGAGAGAGAGAGAGAGAGAGAGAGAGAGAGAGAGAGAGAGAGAGAGAGGACTCACTGACTCTGAGACCAGGATGGGGATGAAGAGAGGATGGCAGGGGGTAGATATAATCAAATGTATTATATCAAAAATGGAATTTTTAAAGCATAAATTTAAAAATATTAAAATAGTTCCCCAAATAAATGTTTAGAATGGCCTAAAAATTAATTAAAAGACATCAATAATCAAAGAAGCATCTGAAAACTCCTCCATCCATTCAGACATGTGGGAAAGGGCTGTTCTATTCAGCCAGTGACTGTATCGAAGTTGACCTGGTTAAGGTAGAGCCAGCAAGCAACAGGCCTTGATACCATGTTCCTGTCTGCCATCTTCGATGACTACTTACTTCATTTCCTCATCGTTTCCCTGGCATCCCCTTCCTGCGGGCCCCTACTGCCACCAAAAACACAGTTCTTGCTTCTGTCACTACAAATTACTTTCACTTGTTCTAAGTAAACATGAAAGCTGCCTCACAGAATATGTTCTTTTTTTGTTTAACTTCCTCCACTCAGCATTAAAATGAAGAATTTGTCCATACCTGGGATCTATTTACGTTTTAATCATTGTCCAAGTGATTTTAAAAGTCTTTAATGTGCCGAAGAACTGTAAGAATAGTTCAACAATCCTGTGAGCTCTCCACACCTCTTGGCAGCACTCAGCATTTTCTGTTTACTTTCTTTCTCTTATTGATCTTCTGTGGGCTTTTGTTCAATGCTTGAAAAGTGTCGCAGGGCATTCCCTCCGCCATGGCAGTGTCAGAAAGAGCACTGTGATTATGGTTCTAAGGTCAGTGTAGACCGAAGCGTCTCCACACCTCACTAAAGTCTCATCAGATGCCCCAACACTGCCCTACATAGAAGTTTTTTGTTTTGATTATATATTCTAAGTCCAATTATTGCTTTTCAGTTTTACATATATTGATCACATAATCAGAAACAATTAAATTAGTCTTCCTCTGTTTCAAATAATACAGGCACCCTCTAATGTTCTTTATTTTGAGTTTATTTGCTATTTCATCAATGTTAGATTCAGGAAATGCATTCGGGAAAATAAAAAAAAATCTAAGGGAATTGAAAAATAAAACAGTTACATACATAACATTTATCAATACTATTACATAAATAAAATTATAGATACCATTAAATAAATGTCTTGATAAACTTTAATGCTTTCATAGATGGTATTTACATGGTATTACAGAGAGGGATTGTTGGAGAATTATGAGAATGGGAAGAGGAATAAGAGCACCCTGTGCTGTGATTATAAAGTACAGCATATTATACATGTATGACAGTGTTATAGTATGTAATGATCAAGCAAGTTATAGTTGGATGTATTTGTAGTAATAGCTACCATACTCATTACTGTTTTCTATGACTTCTGTTATTTATTTAGATTCTTATCTTCCCCATCGTGTGTGTGTTTTAGATCTATTCATGTTCATGTGTGTGAAGTGTGCATACTTGTGTGTATGTGTGTGCTAATATGAATGTTCACACATGGACACCAGAGATCAACCACCTCGAATACATTTCTTTAGGAAGTACATTTGCATTGTTCCTGTTCTTTATTTATATTCTTTATCTGCCCCACTGTGTGTGTATGTCAGTGTGTTTGTGTGTAAGTATGTTTGTGTGTGTGCAGCTCAATTCACGTTTCTGTCAGTGGCCTAGAGCTGGTCAATTAGGCTAGACTGGCTGGCAAACAAGGTCCAGGGACCCAGCCTCCAGGACTGATCAATAATCAGCTTTGCAGCCTCTCCAGTGTGAGGCAGCTCTTCTCTGACCACCTAGACTGTATTGGTGAAATCTGTCTAACAAATTGCTTTGGTCCTGTTACTCTGAGAACCCTGACTAATGCAGTCTCTGCCTCCACTGAGCTCTGTCCCTGGGTTCAGAATGTCCCTTGCAGGTTTGTCTTTACTCTTGGGTGGGTCAGAGTAACAGAGGGGAGTTTAAGTCTTTCTTGTGTCCATAAGGAAGACCGTAGCTGCCAGGAGTTAGATAATTCCTTTCTCCTGGCTCAGGCAAATACTTATAAACTACAGCTGAGGAGGTCTGGTTACTTGTTTTTCCTGAGGGCAAATGTGGTTTGAGAACACTGCATTCTGGTGTCACTAATGAATCCTTTCTCCTTCACTTGCTGGGCGTAGGAGGGGGTTCCCCTCCCTTTGCCCCTCCCCTATTTACTGTGAGAACAAATCTGAGACACTGAACATAAAATTCTCTATAGTATTGTCCCTGACTCAATAGTATAGCCATGACTGAGGCCTCCATCCTCCTGACTCTCAAGCTGGCTTTTGGGACTTCACTCATCAACTATCATTCACATCTTCCTGATGCTCTCTCCTATCCCTCAGAAGTTCTGCTCAGGTGTTCTAACAGGAAGATGAGACTCTGTGTAGCCTCCCTTTTCTCTGATTTTCAGCATGGTTTTTCTCTATAACCTTATGTCTGTGATGGATCTACGAAGAGGCATTTGTTTGCTTTGATTCTGCTCAACTCTTTTTCTTGCTATGACACCATCCAAGCTTCTTTCATGCGGACATTTGTAGATGAAGGGTTTTATTTTGTTCTATTAATATTTAAATGCTTTGATGATTAAATAGAGACTATGTATATCATACCTGGCGACTTTCTTCAATATAGTAGGCACTAAAAATGATCATAGTTCTTACTTTCCCTGTCAATCAACAGCTCATTTTTACACTGCCTCTTCTTATAAAAAACATAAAATAACTTGTGGTCACACAAAATCCTTCCATGATCCTTTGGCAGTCTGGGCTTCTCATCACCACCATCACAACCAGACAGCACATGCTGTAATTTTCATTGCCTTTCACAATCCTATTTGCTTTTAGACATATTCCTGCCCTTGCCATTAGACAGGAGAGAAACTCACTGCCTTTAAGGATCATGTTTTTCACTTTTTTCTTTTTGAAGTGAGGATTTTTTTGAAGTCTTTATTTCAATAATTTATATATAGTACATGGTAAGTCTTTGATGTGTCATTTCACTGTTTGGTATGACAATAAAAGTCAACCCCAAACACCCCGCTCAGATTATCAAAGTGTTTGTATTCGAATGGGTCACTTGCACAGGTAAACTTCAAACATGTACTAATACAGCAGTAGACACATGGTCAGAGTTCACAATGGACGTTATAGAGCATTATACTGGGAAGACTTCTGAACTGCCATGCAGTGGCTTCCAGTGTGGCTGCTAGGAGCTGAGCTAGAAAAGGCAGGCTAGCATCAACAGAGAGTCAATGAAATGCCCAAGCAGTGAGTGCAAGACTGAGTAGGAGGTGGCCTGACAGTAAAGAAGCGACAGACATCTAGGCATTCTAGATATTCTAGAAATGTTTGTGTGTTTGTGGTTGCTCTAAGCATGGTCCTAAGGTATCTCAAAACACATGGACTTCTCGGAGGATTTGCATAGTTAATGTTAAATATATTGAATTTTGGAATGGCTAAGTTCAGAGAAGACAATTTTATAATGGTACCAGAAATCCTCACTCTGAACAATTGTGGATAAGGCATAGTTACTCATTTCTACTTGATTATATCCAAAGATAGAAAAGGTGAACTATCTAGGGAATCAGTAGAAACAAACAGTTGAAGGATGGAATTTTATTGATCTCTTTGATAGAGGATGTACTTTAGATGTGTCTCTTTAGACACTGAAGTTATTGATGTCATTGACTAATAAAGGTCATATTCTGGCTATAGGACACTAGAGTATAGTGATATTTGCTTACCAGAAAAACCTACATACAGAAAAATGGAGTTGTATAGAAGTATAGATAGTATAACATTTGGAGCAGAATATAATTTCTTTTTTTTTTATTTTTTTTATTTTTTTTAAAGATTTATTTATTTATTATATGTAAGTACACTGTAGCTGTCTTCAGACACACCAGAAGAGGGAGTCAGATCTCGTTACGGATGGTTGTGAGCCACCATGTGGTTGCTGGGATTTGAACTCAGGACCTTCGGAAGAGCAATCAGGTGCTCTTACCTGCTGAGCCATCTCTCCAGCCCCAGAATATAATTTCATGGGCAAGGCAACACCAATTCCCAGAGTTGCGGCTGGCCTGGAAGAGACTGCATTGAGCACAAGTAATTGAGGTAATACCTGTGCTGTGGATGGGCCTGGTGCTGTGAAGCAATCCCCTAATGAATAAAGGAGCCAATCACTGGGCAAGTAGGAGGGACTTCCAGGTTGGACTGCAGAAGAGAGGAAGCAGGGGAGAGTTAGGTCCTTTTGGACAGGGATAGTATGAGGACAAAATGTGATTATGAGTGTCTCCTGGTTTCAATAGCAGATCTGTCAGGATTTGCCACCAGAAGAATTAGATTTAATAAGACTTATAGATTAAGATTTTAGTTGTTATTCTTTCCTGGGGGGGGGGGGATTTTAGTTGTTGCATCCAGTGATTAAGTTACCATTGTTTCTGAACTAAGTTTGTGTTGTGTTTTCTTTCATGCAGCTGTTCTTCCGGGTTTAAGAGAGAAAGGTACATTAGCAAAGGGTGGGTTTGCCAGATGTGCACCACTAAGGTCATGGGGAATTTGAAGCGCAGGGCTGGCGTGGTAGCTACTAGCCAATAGGAAGTTAAGGAGCTGGGTGGAGAGATTTTGGAGCACTGAATCAGAGTCTCTATGAGATAAAAACAGGTCAGCCATTGCCCTCCAGTACATGCCTGACTAGACCACCAGGGCACAGGTACAAGCATGGGAACGTGCTGGTTCTTCTCTTTTTAAATATTTCCCACAACAGACCTGTAAGAGAGAACTTTCTTTCTTGCATACATAGGGTACTTCCCATTTCCGGAAAGGGGTTTGCGGCAGGAGGCTGCTGGGAAAGGCCACCAAAGTGAATTTTGATGGATACAGCTTTGCTCCTTTAACTTGGGCACAGCCACACGCATAGACTCAGCTTTTGAGGCTGAGCTCTGGGACTCCGCTGGACCTTGTCTGCAGAGACTATAGATGCAGAAGACAAAGAAACCATACCGAGATCCACAGCATCACTCCTTATGATGGGACCATCACAAACACCCAGATCCCCTCCTTTACCCCCACAGTGGAACCAATGGTGACCATGGAAGAGGGAAAGAATAGGAGGTAAAGATATCCATGCAGAAAGGAAACACAGTGCTATGGATGGGGAAGGAAACAATACTCTGCTTTGACACATATTTACTCAAAGGAAGCTAACTTTTAAACTAAAAGTGAGAATAATGCCTGGAAATGTTAGGGTTTTGAACATTCTTGGCCTAAAGAAGGAATAGGAGTCTGAGGAAGAAGCCACATTCATACCCAATCAGAGTTGTGGTTTTAGACTCTTCTTCTTAAAAAGAAAAAAAAAGATTCATCATCTAATATCTAATACCGATTGTTAACAACCAGTGAACAGCATAGCAGTACACTGATATTCAAAATACTCTCCCATGGGAGCAGACTGTATTTATTCCTGTGACTGGGAACATGAAGAGCCATACATAAAGATTATCATTATATGTCATTATGCCGTTGCCAACTGCCATATAGCCAAATGAAGGTGAATGGCGTTCATGGTTCCTGTCTGAGTAAATTATTTGAAAATGCTGTGACATGTGAAACTCAGATCCATGATTATTCTGTATCCTCATCCTACCTACTAAGATAATTCCCTCCGTATCATAGCTCTCAAGGCACAATTCAGAGACTCCCTGTATCAGAACTACTTGGGATGTTTTATTAAACACTTAGACATCAGCCTCTCCTCTGATTTGCTGGATCAAAGCACTTGGGAGTGAAGCCTAGGAGAATATCACTCTCACCATGTCCCATGGTAAATAATCTCTGAAATAGGAGTGCTACTTTAAATCATGTTGCCTGTATGGTGCTAATGCAGCATAGAATTGAGTTTAAACAGCTTAAGAGGCAGCAAATCCTAGTTTCGATTTCTCTAATTAAAGATACATTTGGGAACTGTTCCCTTCCTTAAATGTTCACTGCTACAAGTGAAATTTGAATGTTGGTAGCTAATCACAGCATCATCATCTTGGAGATTCTTGTGGTATTAATATGAAATGTACCAACAGGTTTGGGTGCTTGAACACTTGGTTTTCCTGCTGCTGGCAGTGCTGTTTGGGAAGGTTGTAGGGTCTTGAAGTGGGGCTCACTGGAAGGAGTTGGCTACTGGGGTGAGGACCTGAAGGTTAGACTGGCCCTACTTCCTGTTCTTTTATGCTTCCTGATTGTAGATACAATATGACCAAATCGCTCCTGCCACCATGCCACCTCTGCTGTGACAGACTGTACCCCATTGAACTGTAAGTCCAAGTAAGCCCTTCCCTACTAAAGTTCCTTCCTTCCTCCCCTCTCTCCCTCCCTCCACCACCCTCCCTTCCTCCTTTCCTCCCTCCTTCCCTCCCTCCCTTCCTTCCTTCCTTCCTTCCTTNCTTCCTTCCTTCCTTCCTTCCTTCCTTCCTTCCTTCCTTCCTTCCTTCCTTCCCTCCCTCCTTCCTTCCTTCCTTCCTTCCTTCCTCCCTTCCTTCATAACATATGTACATGTTCGTGTGGGTGTATGCACCTGTGCTTATACACATATGAGTCTCTGTGTGCCTGCTTCTGGAAGTCAGAGATTAATGTCAGGAGTCTTTCTCAATCATTCACCACCTTGCCTTTAAGAGACAGGGTCTCTAACTGAACCTGGAGCTCAGTGATGTGTCTCCACTTGACTAGCCAATGAACTCTAGGCATCTATCTTATTCACCCAATGTTGGGATCACAGACATAGCATCTCAAGTGACTAGGGATCCAGATTTAAGGCTTCATGCATGGACAGAAGGCGCTTATATAGAAAGTGCGTCTCCTCAGCCCCTTAAAGTGCTTCTGTCAGATATTTTGAACATAGCAATGAGGAAAGTGGCTAACACACATATGTAGAAACAAAAACTTGTTTCTGAGACTTTTCAGAAAAATCTCCTTGGAAATGAGTGCCAGAGTGTCTTATGTACACAGCAGGTGCCTAAACCTTTGGAATTATTTCTCTGTATGTAGCTGCCAAAGGGCTCAAGGGCTGCTGTAACTATAAGTCAAGCAGTTTTGGTAGAAGCTCTTGAAATGGTCTGTATGATGCTCATAGAATGAAGTAATTATAGCAAAATAGACACTTCCAAAGATATGGCAAAAGGGTGAGTAGCAGGGTTGTGTTCTCTCACAAGGCAGTGTATGGAACTATGGAAGTGAGATCGAAGCTTCAGCGGAGAGTCTCTGAAGATGGTGATACCAGCAGAATGGAAACCCTGGAGGAAGCTCCAGACAGTGGGCAAACTCTCTGGAAGAGGATGACTATGGAGGTTGCAACCAGCAAACCCCAAACAACCAAGCTGCCCAAGGCTTTGCAAGACCACATGTTACCACAATGAGCCCTGGAGTCTGGATATAAATATTTAAGGTTTAGTATTTGCTTTTCTGTGTTTTAGTCTTGCTTAGGGTGGATTATTATTTATTATTTTCCTCTTGCATTCATTTAAAATACATTTATTTATTTTTATGTGTATGACTGTTTGCTTACATGCACACAGATACATCACATGTTGCCTGGAACAGTCAAAAGATGCAGACTAGAAGAGGGCATTGAATCCCCTGGAACTGGAGTGACGACAGAGTTATGAGTGGTTACCATGAGGGTTCTAGGAACCAAAACCAGACCCTCTGCAGTAGCATACAAGGCTATTAATCAGTGAGCATCTCCCTAGCCCTCTTTTTCATTTCTCTTTTTTAAGACAATAAGTGAACTCTCTTTTCATTGAGAATGTCTGTCCTCTACCTGTCTAGCCATCATTTCTACATATGTAATTTTCATTTACACTTAAAACTATAAGTATTTACCATTAAATTTGCCTTCAGTCTTAGATTAGTCTTTGGGTTTTGAGATTCAAGTGGTTAAAGAGTTTTGTCTTTAGAAAATATTGACAGTAAATTAATTTGCATTTTGAATTGTGAGTTGGACTCCAACTTCTGAGGCCAGGAAAGAATACTATAGTTTGGACTTGCATGGTCTCCAAAGACAAATTATGAAGAGCCTGGTTGCCAGGTGGCTCTTTTATGAGGTTGTGGAACTTTTACACGGTGACACCTACTGTGATCATCTTAGGTAGTTGAGAGTGTACCCTTGAATGTGATTGTGGATCCCTGGCCCCCTTTTCTTCATTTTCAGCTCTGGGTTACAGGGCAAGCACACTGTTCTTCCATGCAGTCCTATATATGGCTGCCTCACCTGTTAACAGAGGTAAAAGCCAAGGGTCTTCTTGATATAGATGGAAATTGCTAAAACTGTAAGCTAAAAAAAAAATTTCTGTTTATTAGTTAACTAACTTGGTAGAGTAATGAAAAACTAATATATAAGCATTAAAAAACCCAGATATCAACTTTCAGAGGTTATATTTGGATTTTTTTCATATTGTAAAATGCTTATAGTATGAATTTGACAATGTCGGCTGAACTCTTCATAACAGAATATTCTCTCTCTCTCTCTCTCTCTCTCTCTCTCTCTCTCTCTCTCTCTCTCTCTCTCTCCCCAGTAGGCAATGAAAACTATGTTGGTTTTTCTTAGTTTCCTTTTCTATCTGTCACCTGTAATGCAGAAAAAAGAAAAAAAATATGCTCATGGTTGACTCGAATCTATTTTTTAATGTCTTTTCATTTGTTACATAAGCAAAAAGGCTAAATTCCTTAAGAAAATAAAAGAAAGGGATGCTATAATCTACAAAGCATTACTAATTAAAAAAATAGTGGTTCCCCAGACTTTCATAAGGTAGGTAATTTTTCAGGCTTTGAAAAGTGATAAATCTAAAAAATGAATGCTGAGAGAAACAAAGACTTAGTTCTTGAAGCATATGGACTCCTTATATTTTCTTTCAAGTCTATTGATTTTATGGATTTGGATTCTATAAAGAAATTCCCAAGTTTAGCTACCTACAGAGAAAAATTCTTTGAGAGAGACTCTGAGGAACCAGCTGGAGATTGAGTATCGCTATCAGTTCAACTGCTTCTACTAACTTTGCCTCAAGGCCCCAGGGTGAGTTCCTGAGAAGTAGGTCAGTTGTCATTTCCGTAGGTATCTTGATTTCTACTCTTCTCATTTGTCTGCTCCTAGGACATTTCAATGGTGCCTCTCTCCATCATTATCTCACTGGTTTGTGAACAACCTTGGGTGTACCTCTCATGGTCTGAGAGTTTCTAAACCTAATCCAATTTAAATATCCAAAGCCTGTGCTGGGGTCAAGAGTGTCTATATGATAGCCATGGCACTTTTCTTAGAACTGTCTCCTTTCATTTAACCTTATAGGGATAGGATGATAGCATTCATCCCCAATATGCATGCTGAAAAATTCTTCTAAGCAAAATTTCCTGAAAATAACAGAACAAGAGAAGCCGAGTTAGAACAGTCTACATGCTGAATCTTCTGTTTTAAGTCCTTGATTACATGTCTTCTCAGCAAGACCTGCAACTCCTGTATTACAAAACATAATTCCTCTTTAACCTACCTTCATCCTTTCGTCCTTCCCTGCTCTGATTTCTCTATAGTATGAATCCCTCTCATGTAGTGTGTGATGCTTGTACTTGTTCTGTTAACTGCTTGTCTCTTCTCATTATGGTGAGAGTTCTAACTTAGACACTTCTAATAGGGATGTAAATGGGTCCACCCACTATGGGAACTAATATGGAGGTTTCTCCAACAACAACAACAACAACAACAACAAACACCGACAAACTAAAACTAAAGATATGATGTAATTTAGTCATAGCATTTTTGGGTGTGCACCCAACAAACTCCAAGACAGCAAACTCTAATGATACCAGTGATGCCTGCACAGCCATCTTTCCACAATAGTTTTCATAGGAGCGAGTATTTAATACCATCCCAGGACCCCACCAACAGATGAGTGGAAACATGTGTTATATAGACACAGTAAAGTTTTGTTTGTTCATAAGGAAGAATGAAATTTTGTCACTTTATTGGAAGAAAGGAATGCAACTTTGGAACACCACTTTAAGTAAAATAAGTCAGAAGGCAGGAAGACAAATCATTGTATGTTTTTCTATCATTTGTGGGTCCTGGAATTCTTTATTATAGTCACAATTTTATGATATGAACGTAGAAAGTATACTAGCAAGGGAAGAAAGAAAAGAGTGGGCAGGGGGGTAAGTGTAAGAAGAATCAAAATACATAATATTCATGAAGAAGATTTTGTATATGAATTCCAATACTAAGCACAATGAATACGTGGCAGTGAAAACAGACAGGATGGTACACAGCTGAAAGCCTGAAAGTTCATGAGACTGTTCCCCATCCTTAGTGCCCCGAACAGCATCTAACCAGTAACAGACTCACAATAGCTTGTTATTATTATTAAGTTACTAAGTATTAGTGAACAGTAGGTAAGTGAACCCGTGTTTTGTTCCTTGAGAGTTGATAACAGCCTCAGAGTTTGCTCAGCACTTAGCAGTCAACATATCCTACTATTGTAGAGTCTACTTGGCAGAGTTTATCCCTCATGTCTTTTGTTGCTAACATGAAAGGGATATTCCTTTGTTCCCCAGCCTGAGTGGTAGCCTAATGTAGATTTCTACATTTCTTAGATCAGGTGGGTGTAGCTTAGTGTGTGTTTTCTTTTATACCACTATCACAAGATTGCAGTGATTTCTTCTGATTGTAGCATGCATTTCCTATTGGTCAGCCCTCTGCCAGTATTCACTCCAAACTTTTTCACACCATGTTTGGAAGTTTGGGTGCACTTGGTTTTGTGAAATACCATGTAGACCGTCTAGAATCTTCCACTGCTTTCTGCACTATACTATTGCATTTAGAATCTAGTTAGTTATCATTTGGGAGATTGCTGTTTATGAATTGTTGGGGTCAGAAATTTATGGCAAGCCTCAGAACTTTCTAACCTAATGTCCATAAGTCAGTCTTCATTTGGGGCATTGTATTGATCCAACTGAAAGTGAAACAGAATGGGGGACACTTCTACAAGCTGCAATGGCAGCAAAAACTGCTTAGGCAAGACTAGAATTGTTTTGAATAAATAAGGGCACTTGACACCAGGAGAAGTTTTGAGATTACTGTCTTCCTATGACCTATCCTTTCTTTCCAGCTCATTTTTAATCCATTTTCTAATTCTGAACTCTAGACCCTAATTCCTTTAGAATTCTGTTTAGAAAGATATCTAATGGTGTTTGAAATTTAACATATCCACCCAAAACTAAACCCATGTTTGTCTCCCATTTTCCATATTTATTACTATTTTCCATACTCTTTATCTTGGAGAATGGCATCTCTATTTACCTGAATTTTTAGACACTAAACTCACCTTGTTCCTATAGCCTTGGAAGGGCTTGCTTATGAGCCTTTCAGCACTGTCTTCAGAATGTTCTCTGAATTTGACTGCCTCCTCTCCCTCCCTTATCCTGTAGTTCAAGATGCCTTCAGAATATGGAAGTGGCTTACTGAGTTTTCAAATAGCTGTTCTTGCCGTCTCTTGCCTGCATGCTTATAGAACACCCAGAAAGGCATGTCAATCCAAGAATGCCCTTTCTCTGTCAGACCATTTCCATATGATGTCATAAAAATATGGGCTTTCCAATACTTTAATTTCAGATTATCTATTTTTACTAATTATGTGCATATTTGTATATTTCCATGTGGCTCTGTATGTGTGAGTGTAGTGTCAACATAGCCAGAAGATGTTGGACCCCTGGAATTGAAGTTCTGAGTAGTTGTGAGCTGCCCAGTGTAGGAGCTGGGAACTAAACTCTAGTCATCGACGAAAGCAGTGTGTTCTCCTAACTGCTAATGCATCTTTCTAGGCCTTCAGTAAGTTCTTATGCCCTACGTTTTCTTGACTCCGTTCAGGCTTCTTGCCTTCTTCTTGTTAAGAATCGTATTCTGGGTGGGTATTATTCACGTCAACCAATCAGAAATTATCTCCTCCTGTCTTGTTCCTCTATATTCATATTATGTAATAATTTCGAGGTCTGAGGGCACAATGTTTTTGCACAAAATTTAGTTTCCATAACTTACGTGAAGACCTTGAGGTCTGGGACTATGTTTGTTTCTGTGTCTTATATATATAGCACACACTTCAAAATAGTCAAATATAGAGAACAATGGAAAAGAGAGGTCACACTTCAAAAGTAGCATCAACAAAGCCCATAAAGGGAAGATCCATTGTAAACATAAGACATGAAATCCAACTTCATGTTTTCTTCTGTCAGATGTTCATATGCCACTTATAGAAGTATTGGATAAGGGAAAACGATTCCCATTAACAAGAATTAATTAATTCTTATCATTTGGCCTTGGTGAAATATTGGGCATTTTATGGGATAACTTTTATCACTGGAATACCCTAGGAAATATATATATGCTATAATGAATGGTCAATAGATATATATAGTAGCTGTATTCCTGAGAATTATCCATTTTACTAAAGGAATTATTTTAAAAAATATGAAAAGGCTTTATCTGGTAGAAACTAGTATCAAAAAAAGATTATTCTCAAAAATATCTCTCTTTTGTCATTCTCAAGAAAGTAAAAAGGCAACTTAAAATAAATAAAATGTCATCCAATTTCCCCTCTGGCAGGCAGAGCAGTTAAAAAAAAATAATCTAAGATCAAATATATGTCTTGCTGGAGCCAAGCAGAATGTTGTCTTCCCACCAGACCTCTTGGGATGGTCTCACAATAGAACATTGGCATAGTCTTTGGTGGAGCAAAAGTCTAGAAGGTATTATGCAAACCAGCAGGGTTTAGAGGGTGTTTTTGCATTATTGTCACCAAACACCTAATAGAAACGAGGAGGGAGGTATCCTTTCAATCAGAGTTTCAGAGGTGCCAGTATAGCAGAGTGAGGAGAAGATGGCAAAGCAGAGCGATGTACCTTGTGGCCAGGAGGAAACAGAGAAATAGAGAGCACGGGCAAGGCTCTGTTTCTCTTCATCCCCATTTATTATTGTGAGGATCCTGCCATGGGATGGTGTCACCTACACTAAGACTAAATCCATTCTTCTTGGCTAATCCTCTGGAAACAGATTCACAGGTATCACCAAGGGCTGTGCCTTAATATCCTAGGTGATTCTAAGCCCAGTCAAGTTACCAGTGGAGATTACGCACCACAAGAAACAGACACATGCAGAGGGATGTATCAGAAGAGGCAGTAATAGCTGCCAGGGTTCTGCCAACTCTTTTGTTCATATGGTAATCCGACATAAATTTCTCCCATCAGCCAACATGGCTGTTTCCCTGGGATCAGCCAGGTGGAAGTTTGTGCTGCTCTTGGATGTAAAGGGGAAGGAATTATCTTGGTAGGGTGCTTTCTTTATCTGATTGAGACCTCAGTTGGAAGATCTACTATATGTAGGCGAGGCTTCTGCCCTCTTATGTAAGCTCGCTCACCTTTGCTCGCCTTCCTGATGTTCTTTGATAAGGTTTTCTTTACTGACTTGGCAACCGTTTATATGACCTTGGTTAGCTGGTTCACATAATGCTGATATCTGACCTGGTATGTATTCACTAGGAACACAAAATTGAAAGATCAGTCTTCAGTGATGAACCCAAGTGTACTAGCATGAAAGTTCAAGGACACTGGTAACTTGAACTAATTTATACAAAAGGAAAAATGTGCTTTGATTCTATGCAGATATAGTCATTTGCAAATTTCCCTCTACAGCATGATCTAAATAGTAGCAAAAGGAACAATAAATCCAAACAAAAAAATCTCACTTTCTTCACTATTTTTTTAAAGATTTTTGTTACTGCTGTTTCGTTTTTACAAAAGCAAACTTATTGTCTATATGGTTAAATGGATTTACTTGACTCATTATGTGTTAAGAATAATTTTGATCAAATTTATAAGTGATAATTGTCACCATTAACAGAACAAAGAGTGTAGCATTGATTTGTAATAAAAGAATGGAATTATATGTTTTATTTAAGGGACACTTTAATATTATACACAAACAGTTAATTGTAAGGAAAGGAAAATACAGTCCTTAGCTAAATGTGGACAGATGTTTAATTCTAATTCTGACATTACTGTTTGGCTTTGGTTTATCTTTTATTTTAACATATAAAGTATGGTTATAGAAAAAGAAACAAAAGTTGTCTCTGGGAAGGTTTAGTGAAGATCTATAGCATGCATCATAGTTCAAATAAGTATATGAGTTCATATGTGTGGAAGGGTGTTGCTTCTCAAGTTGTTGGGTTATAATAAAAGTTAGTTGAATGAATAAATCATAAACTATAATTTAATTATAACCTCTACAACACAAATGTCCAAAATCTAACAGAACAGCATTGAACCCCTAATTATTCTACTGGCAGCTTATTTATAGAAACATATTCAAAGTCAATATTTCACCAAAGCTATTCTAGAAATAACACTATTGGGTAAGCAAAATACTGATCACTTAAATTTATTTTTTTAAGATTTACTTTCTTTTGAATTATTAATATCTGAATGTGTGTATATGCATGAGTGTGAGGACCTACAGATGCCAAAGGAGACATTCAATTCCTTGGAGCTGGATTTACGGGTGGTTGAGAACCTCCTGATGTGGGTGTGGATGATGTAGGGTCCTCTACAACAGCAGCAAATGTTCTTAATAGCTGAGCCATTTCTTTAGGTCTTAATTATTTACATTTAAAAGATCTCTTCTTCTTCTGGCATAGGTAGCATTAGAAAAAAAGAACAATTATATTTATAATATATTAAATTTATTCTTCAATAATTTCATGCACATACACACATTTTTTACTATAACCACACCTTAAAAGCAGTTCCTTTCCCACATTCCTATCTTTTGTTTTATTTTGTGACCTTTTGAGCTATACCTGGTCATATGTGTGACCATGAGTTTGGAGTGGCCCCTTGGAACATACTTTATTTTTAAATATAGTGTAGAAAACCAAACTATTAATGGAAAATATATTTTAATGTTTTTGTTTGTTGGCTAAAATGTTACCAGTAGTGAATTTTATTTATTTTTGCTGTGCAGAGTCTCATGCATATTTGACCAGTACTCTACCACTGAGTTGAACTCAAAGGCCTAATGACATATTTTAGATGACACAATGCCTTGGGCATGAGAAAGTCCTGTTTTACACTTAATGTTCAAACTACTTTGATTTTCTTCTGTAATCATGATCTTGGTCTATATTTTTGAGAATTAGTTCCCCAAGTTTCTCTCCGTTTTAAAACCTTCTCATCCGTGGAGCATCATCAGACCACAATCCCACTGATCAGGGCCTTTAGTGCCAACTGGCTGTGCTTCCTTCGGCAAGGTCTGGTATTCTGTACAGCTCATGGTTCCTACTGAAGCAGTCCTCAGTTATCCACACATTTCATTTTTCCGTTAGAGTTCTTTGTGTCAGAGCCCAGTGGGGCAGTGTTATTTGGTGCTATGCAGATAACTCAAGGGTTCCCCATGCTTGTCTGTCACCTGGTCAGCTCACTGGCTGTGAAGTCAAGGGTAGACAGCTTCCTAGCTTGTACTGACTTAGGTAGATTGAGTTGAGCCAAAGCAATGGTTTTGCTGAAAATATCAAGATCATTGACTTAAATCTACACCAATGGGAAACAGGGTTCCAGGCAACAAGTACGTGTACAGATTCCAACTTGAACTTTAATTAGAAGCAGATTTTATTACGATAGCATACTTTATGTGCAAAACTATGCTTCTAATAGAAGTAGGTAAAGTGTCTTGAGAACCTATGAATAGACACAGAGTTGTGTGACCTTCACAGGCCATCCCTGGAGCTCAGGCAGTCAACCTTTATGATTGTTTTCAGTTGAATTCCCACGACTGTGGGTGAAATTGGACCCACAGGTTCAGAAAAACTACATCCATCCCAGTTTCTTGAAGCAACAATGGATTTTCTTTTCAATGTCCAGCTAAGAGGAAACTGAAATGAGATGTTGCATCCATGAAAGTGTCTTCTTCCTGTTCTCCAGCTCTCTACTGGATGTGTGCCCAAGGACTCTCAGTTTCCCAGGGCACATGCTTTCACTGTCTTTCTCTTTGTCTGTAGCTCCCAAACACTAACGACTCCATCTTCCAATCCATTTTAACGGCACTTAGCTGATGACCTTGATCCAACAGTTTTCTCTTTTCAAACTGTCAAGAGATTCCTAGGATTGGTTGAGCTCATCTTATCACACTGTGTGATGTGTGGGCTGAGCACTGCTCTGGGGGTTCCTACTAAGCTTAAGTCAGGGATATGTGTTCATAGGAACAGAGTCTTGCTCTGTACCTGCACTTGTGTGAGTGTAGAGAATGGGTGTTCTTAGAATGGTGCACTGTAGAAGATAGTCATGGTGTCATTTCTAGAATACAGAGTACTGTCAGTCAGTCAGTCAGGTGGATAATTTGATTCTGTTGCTGAAGTCTCAGAGCTGTGTCCACTTCTTTTCTTTATTAGATATTTTCTTCATTTACATTTCAAATGCTATCCCCAAAGTCCCTTATATCCTCCCTCTGCCCTGCTCCCCAACCCACCCTCTCCCACTTCTTGAAGTAATCATTATGTAAAACAAATGACAGATATCAAACATTATCTTGAATCAGTGTAGGGTTGCAAATAACTCTGCAAATTTAATAATATTTGCCATATGCAAATATCTGAAGAGTAACTATCATTTTCAGGCACTAGTGCTTAGAACATTGCAGTGAGTAGGACAGGCAACATGCAACAGCATGAACTTAGAGTGGGGGGACATGTGCTATGAGACAATGCATGCATGCACTTTATGAGGGACTAAATCTTACAGCAGTGAGAATCGAGGGGAAAAGTAAAACTTGATAATGAACAGAGATACTAAAGGCTACTATTTTTAGAAGACAAGACCTGAGGGAAGCCTTTGACTGACTCTCTGTGAGAAGAGTGAGCCAGACGGAAGGGACAGCAAGCGAAAGGCCCTGAGCTAGGACAGTGTCACCAGATGTCCTTCAGGGATCCAAGGAAAGCCTTTGTGGTGGGAGACTGTGGACCTGGCAGGAGTGAGTATTCATGGTAGAGGTGAGGTAAGAGGAGACAAAGTCCGGATCAAGATTTTGTAGGCTATCGTGAGAATTTAAACTTTCTTCATGGGTGATTTCAGGAATTCCAGAGAATGAGTGACGTGAGGTCTCATTTTTAGAAAGGTCCCTCAATTTTCTGGCTGTGCTATGGATAATATACTATGTATATTAGAAGTGTGAAGACTATTTGAGAAACTACCATGGTGTGCATGGGGTTGACCTTAACTGAGGCAGTGTTGGGGAAAAATGAAAAAAAAAAATCGATAGAGCTAGGGGAGATTTCAAGGAGAGTGATTCTGGACTTTGTGATTATTTGGGTTTTGGACATGAACCAAAGAGTGACTTCAAGCATGGCAGACTAAGTGGATTGGGGTGCAGTGGTGCCATTTACTAAGATGAAAGAGAACTAGAGTGCCAAGATGCTATGTGTGGGGAAGTAAGGATTAATGTTTACACGGACCTAAATAAACCAATTATTGTGTACACATATAAAGAAGGCAGTTTGGTGTCTAATTGGCATTGTAGGAAGAGAACAGACTGGAGAACCCATGAGAAAGTGTGAGGTTTGGAATATCAAATGTCCTCTGCACTCTGTGTGTTTGACATTAGGTTCCAAGATGACAGTGCTATTTTGAAAGGACATGGGGCTTCAGGATGGAGAGGCATTGGATACAAAGGGCAGGCTTTAAGAGCCCAGCTTCCTGTCTGACCTCTGCTATCCTCCACAGTATGAGTGAGATGTGCCACAAGCTCCTGCTGTAGGTACCAAACTGTTCCAGATCCGTGATTTCCCTGCATAATGTGCATGCTGGATCTAAGAGCACACATGAGAAACTTCTGTCATGTATATGATTGCAGAAGTGACTAAACAATACAGAGAGCATCTGGGTAGTGAAGTTGAGAGACATGTGGATGACTTACATGTAGAAACATTTCATGGAGAATATAATCGAAGTAATTCTTCATCTATGGATTAAAGTTCATCTCATTCTTTCTGGTATTAGACTTATCATGCCCTGCTCGTACTGCTGGCATGTTGGTGTTGCCTGAACTTCTTTATGTTGTATTCTCTGCCAAACTGGGATCCCATGTCTATCAATTTCACTTCTCACATTATTTTCAAGAGGTGCTAACTCATCCTTTTCTCTGTACTCTTCTCCAACTGCATTTCTTTTAAGATCTCATAGGAATATTTTGTACTTGATTTGATAATATGTGAACAATGGCCATATGGTAAGGATTGTTGCAATGTTGCTTTATCAATGCTTTGATTCTTTATAATTTTGGTTTTTTGGGGTTTGTGTGTGTGTGTGTGTGTGTGTGTGTTGTATGTGTGCGTGTTGTGTCTGTGAACAGTGTATGTACACATGTATATATGCATGAGAGAGAAAGATAGAAAAATAGATAGATAGATAGATGATAGATAGATAGATAGATAGATAGATAGATAGATAGATAGATAGATAGAAGATAGATAGAACTTATCTAAGCTAGAAATCTATACTGAGATAACTCCCCTCAGTCACTATCTACCTTTCCATTGAGACCAGACCTCTTATTGAACCAGCAGCTCACCGATTGGCCAGACTGGCTAGCCAGGGAGCCCAGTGTTTTCTCCTGTGCTCACCTCCCAGCATTGGGATTATTGGCATGTACCCTCATATCTAGCTTTTTACACACTTCCGAGGGATCCTACTCAGGTGCTTCTGCTTGCAAAATAAGCATTTATCCCCCTGAGCCACCTCTCTGCTCTAGATTCTTCTTATATTAACTATGACATTTGGTGCAATGTCACATTAATAATTATCACACTGCTGGTAATTCATATGAACACGATGATAATAACAGTCCATACCATTTAACAGAGTGCCACTGTTTACAAAAGGTGCTCACCTAAATTACCTCACTTTGGCTTCTTGACAAAGCCGAAGGGGAATATTTGGATTCTTCCCCTTTTACAAGGGTTTCTATTCAATTGCCATTATGGCACCTGATCAAAGAAACAGATATGTAGAGACACCTAGTCCATTGCCTTATAATTTGAAATAATATTTACATTTAATTAGGTAGCAGATGAGAACAGACCAAAAGTACATATGTGCAGTAATCAAAGGGGCACTGGCCTGTTCTATATGAGCAAACACTGTTCACTGTGGGCCAAGAAGGAATTCTAGCTGCTCTTTACATGCCAATTGTGGTTGTTTACTGGTGTATTGGAGTTATGTGGTCAGGAAATTTTCCTTTTATAAGGTTATTGGGTGTTCTGCTTACATGTATGTCTGTGCACCATATGTGTGCCTGTTGCCTGTGGAGGGCAGGAAAGTGATGTTAGATCCTCTAGAACTTCAATTACAGACAAATATGAGGTAAGACATGGGTGCTGGGAATTGAAGTTGGGTCCTCCGGAATTACAGCCAGTGCTCTTAACCCCTGATCCATTTCTCTGGCCCTTGTCACCTTTCATACAGAAAAGGTTTACACTTCTTCACTTAAACACAGAAACAACCACAGGATTTCTGTTTAAGATGGCCAGGATTGTTAAGGAGTAAAAGAAAGTAAATGGACTACTGTATCCTTTCCATATACAATATTCCCTAGCAAAGATAGAAGGGATTCACAAAGTTCTGAACCATTGAGATCCCCCCCTCCCACCTTTCTCCTTTTCATGGAGCACGCTCTTGAGCCTGCTTCCAGCAAGAATTGTTTGTCAACTCAGAAAGTTCCTTCCTCATTAAGAGAAATCACAGGAAGGAAGGGGCCTGAGAGAATCCCTTCATTGTCTACATTAAGAAATTATTTTTAACTTCCTTTAATGTCCCATGACCAGAAATTGCCACTTTTGTTTAAGGCAAGTTTTTTTAGGCTTAACATATTTTCTCTTTATTTTGATGAGCGACAGGAAACATGCTGTGGAGTTTTAAATAAAATCATCGAATTCTTCAGCGCTTAATTGCTCTGCTAGGAAAGGAGGTAGTGGAACTGTGTGATCTCTGTTCTAATTTAAAGATTCTGAGTCTGTGACACACACAATGGTTTAAATACAACTCTGCTTGTCCTGTCGTATGTGACATTCCTTTGTAAGCTCACTCCCCACCTTATGCCCAAGATCAATGTCTCTTATATAGTCCTACAAGCTTAATTACTTGCTTCTAAAATATTGACTGTTTTCAAATGTAAATCTACAGCTCATCATTCTCTGACCTGTTTCTGGATTATAGACTGAACTCATCTAAATACAGCTCTACTCTTGGTAAGGACGGAAATCCCCTTACTCCATCCAACCATGTAAAGGATAAAGGACATACTCTACCCATCATAAATACTTTGGAAAATTTTATAGTTAAAATTCTTCTAGCAGTGTTTCGAGGGCTCTCTGGGTACCAAGACGGTCTTTGTGTACCGACCTCCTCTTGAACCCTTCATAAGCACTATACATACATCTTCTTGTTCTTAAATAATTCACAGTGAGTTAGGGTCCCTTTTCTAGTTATGTATGCTTCAATGGAAGGGTAACTACTAACATTTCTATTTCCCAATTCACACATACAGTTTTCCATTCGTATTTATTCTTGGCAGTTATATTTTTTGTGTTAGAGGTAAAAAAAATCTCAGCGACTCATATGTGAATAATTGCTGAACATAGACCAATAAGAAAAGGAATTAAGAATTAAGAGAAAAGAAAACCTCAGGGTGCACAATTCAGTTTGTAAGAATACTGTGATATTTATGGTTTTCTTTCTACTCCAGTTTTAGTAAAAATAGGTTTCAATGGAAGCCATCAACAGAATACATATTGCGGGATGCAGAAGAAATATTCTGGGGACATAAAATCATTTGAAGACCAAATATTGCAGATATGAATTGAGATTTTTGATTGTGTTCCTGAAATTGCAAAGATTCCTCCCAGCCCTTAGCAGGAAGTACTTCAAATGATGCCATTTTACGAATCCAAGTGCACAGAACAAACTTCCTTACAACCAGCCCTTCCAGAGAATAATAAAACCGTCTGTAAATATTAGAATGGAGTTGGTGCAGACTGTCATTTTCTGTGTGCACGTTTAGGACTAATTGGATGCAGACAGCTGCCTTGACTTCATGGCTCATCTGTGAACTGGATTATTAAACAAGGTCATTCTTATCGCTTGTCACAAACTGAGCTTACCTTAGTTAATTGTTAATAGCCCAGACCCATGGCTTTCAGTAACTGAGTTATCAGGTCAGTACCATGTGGGACAGTTATTTAAAGTGAAAGTCATTCCCCACTTGCTTTATTCTAAGCATTAAACAAATGGCCTTTGATGGGCAAAGATGTAATGCTTAAATTGCATGTCAAGGGAATATGTTTTCTCTTATGAAGCTAAGAGCAGCAATTTAAGTAAATGAGCTTGACTGCTCAGACCTTGTTCACAACTGAAACTCCACTCACTCCTGTAGAGAACAGTTTATTCTTACCCCCCCCCCCCAGAATTCAGTTTTAAAGAGAACAACTAGCTGTCTCATGAAGGCTTCAGTGGCACCCAAATCATGTTATAGGATAAATTTTCTACAAGGAGTAAGATTTAGAAAAACAAGGGAGATGTCAGAATATGCCAAAATGGGATACATAAAACATTTTATCATTTTTAAACACAAATCTCAACCTTTTCAGCTAACAAGAACAGAGGGAAGTTTGCCTGTCCAAGATGGTGTGGACATAGAAAATAAATGACTGACTGCCATCAAGTTAATAAAATACAATAGGAAAGAAAGTCAAGTATATTTTAGCTGCCATGCCAAAAAAAAAAATCATCTTACTTTTTTCTTTTGAGTAGAATACTCTAAGACTGGGAAATTTATAACACACAAATACCTGTTTCTTACAGCTTTGGAGACAGTGCTACACAAAGCAATGGGGCAGGTGTGTCATGAGAGCCTTCCTGCTGGGTCACAGCATACTGGAGGATGGCCTACAGTGAGAGGCAATGTTAGTGACACAGAGAAATTGGGTCACACTATTCTTCTATCAGAAGCCCACTCCCATTACTTCCAGTTAATGGTCTTAATTTATTCATGAGCATATTCCCTTATGACCTCATAGTCTTTTAAAGTCTCCTGCTACACTGCTACCATGAGGATTCAGTTTCAACCTGGGCTTTAGAAGGGACACTCAATCCATCACAACCGCATATCACTACTTCATTTCCTGTCTCCAGATGCATGCCTGAAGGATGATCTCTTTCAGAAAACAGCATGGGAACTCATAGTTGTTTGAGGTTTTTTTTGTTTTGTTTTGTTTTGTTTTTTTTTTTTTACATTGATCATTGTCTACTATACAAGGGTAGAATTATCTATACAGATATATATGGATCTTTTTTACTAAAAATAAATTTATAAAATCAGCAGACATTTCTTTGAAAGTAAGAACACAAACTCCATGAAAGATGGATATTAATTTAACACAAAACTCATCCTAAGTTTTGAACATTTTTAATTCATTCTTTTAGTGATCCCTTTATGGATCTTCCAGGTCATGACAGACCAGAGAATCACCAATACCAATTGCTCCTTAACAATTGTTTGTGGTGGACTCTGGAGATAATTTGGATCTCTAGATTTACCAGAGACTAAGTTGGTCTTACTGTAATAATATGAAAAATCCCTCTAAAGTTTAGGCAAGAGAATTTAGAAATTTGGGTGTGAGTCTCTGCTCAGGTATGGAAAGTGCTGGAGCAAAAAAAAAAAAAAATCAAAAGAGCAAAGCAAAACAAAACAAAACATAAAACATGCAAGGTCACAAAGGGTCAAAAGTAGAACCATTTAAGGCTTTTCCATTCATTCCCTATAGCTCATGTGACCTGATGGAAATCTTACGGTCTGTGAACATGGGGAGTTTAGTCTCATTAAAATCCAAGTGCACTACCTAGGAGATCTGCAATTTTGATATATTCAGTTCAAAAGATTTATTTCCAATAAAAAAAAAAATTCAGTGGCACTCCTTCCTGCTTTCTCTCATCTTTTTAACATTTGAAATCCAAGACCTATACAGACAGCACAGATCTTGTTTCCTCCATGATAACTTGCTGCCTGGTTCTATTAAATATCCTTCTAGATCTTTGCATGGAATATCGGAGAGGATTTTTTTTTTTAAGAGTTATTTATTTATTTATTTATTTATGTAAGTACACTGTAGCTGTCTTCAGACACTCCAGAAGGGGGCATCAGATCTTGTTACAGGTGGTTGTGAGCCACCATGTGGTTTTGGGGATTTGAACTCAGGACCTTTGGAAGAGCAGTCGGTGCTCTTACCCGCTGAGCCGTCTCACCAGCCCTGGATAGGATTTTTAATAAGGTTTTAGTTACCATGTTAGTTAGCATTCTGTCATTATAACAAAGTATCTGAGCAAATTACTTATGAAGAAAAAAAGATCTTGGCTCATGGTTAGGGAAGTTCCAGCGGATGATCCACGGGCTCTGTTGTTTTGGGTCTCTGCCAAGAGAAGCACATGAAGGTCAGAGTACATAGTAGAGCTAACTGACTGTACCATGATCCATGAAGCAGGGCCAGATAGGAAAAAGAAAAGACAAAGGTCCATTTCCAGTGACCTCAGAACCACCCATAACGTACCACTTCTTTAAGCTTCTGCTATTTCCCAATAGCATGGCCCAATGGAACCAAGCTGTAAATGATACAGTTGAGTGATACCGGACCCACTCATAGCGTGACAGTCACATGTTCAGGTGTGGGGTGAAGTCCCTCTTTCAGATATGGAGCTATGCATTACTTCTATAGACTTTGTTCTGAGTAGGCAAGTTTTTGGATTAATGTATTTTGTTGTTTAAAGATTTATGTGTGTGAGTGTTCTGCAACGTACATTATGTGTACCACATGGAGCCCGCATGTACCACACGTACCACATTGGAGCCTGCAGAGGCTAAGAGGGCGCTTTGGATCCCTGGAAGTATAGGATCTACAGTTATAGGTTATGAACTGCCACGTAGGTGCTAACATCGAACACTGATCTTCTGGAAGTGGAGTGAGTGCTGATGACTTCTGAGACACTTCTCAACTTTAGATTACTCCTCTTAATGATAGTTCAGTGTGCATGCCAGGCAAGGCATCTGTGCTGGCTAGTTTGTGACAACTTGACACAGCTGGACTTATCACAGAGAAAGGAGCTTCAGTTGGGGAAATGCCTCCACAAGATGCAGCTGTAAGGCATTTTCTCAGTTAGTGATCAAGGGGGGAGGTCTCTTTGTGGGTGGGACCATCTCTGGGCTGGTAGTCTTGGGTTCTATAAGAGAGCAGGCTGAGCAAGCCAGTGGAGGAAAGCCAGTAAAGAACATCCCTCCATGGCTTCTGCATCAGCTCCTGCTTTCTGACCTGCTTGAGTTCTAGTCCTGCATCCTTTGGTGATCAACAGCAGTATGGAAATGTAAACCAAATAAACCCTTTCCTCCCCAACTTGCTTCTTGGTCATGATGTTTGTGCAGGAATAGAAACCCTGACTAAGACAGCATCTCACTTATCAAATAAATGTTTATGTCAATTATGTCAATATTGGTAATGCTCATATTTCTAGAGAAGAAAACTTAATAGTTATGACCTGGTTTAAAGAGCAAAGGGCTTAGGGCTTACTTTTGCATTGCTTGTAATTCGCTGTATTCTACCATACTGACTTCTTTTTAGATTATAATTTATTGGAGGTTGGTAATAATGTAACTTGTATATAGATTAACAAAATGGGAGAAACTGTTCTTGAATTTCTTTAGGTGTTTCTCAGAGAGAAGCCATTCAGTTGTTGGCATGTAATGGACTGAGCGAGGACTGACTAGAATGACTACTGCCGGCTGTGGTTCTCATGCTGTTCTCAACTCTATTTCAGGAGGGACCACTAGGCACCATTGCCTTAGCATTGGCTCCACACCACAAGCTGCCCAAATCCAGAGTGTGGACAGGCTTGTTCTGGGTGTAGGTAACTTGAATAAAATCTTAAAGGAACTTTTCCCCTTATAAACAAAGTTTATGGATCCTTATTCTAGCTCCTTGAGTACTATTAGTAGCATAAAGGAGTTCATATATTTGTTTTTTTTCTCAACTGATGTATGAGATTTAGGGAGCTCAAACATTATACTCTCCAATTCAAGGCTAGGAAGTTATCGTTCCATATTCTTTATTGGGTGCACTTGTAGGGGTGTATATCCACCAAAAACAAAAAACAAAACAAATCCCCAAAAACAAAAAACAATAATAAAAAAACAGAAACAACAAAAAAACACCAAAATCAAAAACAAACAACAAAACAAAACTGAACTAAACAAAAACAAAAACAAAAACCCAAACAAACAATATCCAAAAAAACCAAGCAAACAAAAAACAACTACCCTACTAATATGCAAAGTGTCATAAGCATTTAGAACCTGTGTATATTAAAAATTATATATCATTTCTCCCCCCACATACACAATTCAATAGATATGTGACTAAAGTTTTTACTCTGGGTAGTTTTCCCTGTCAACTTGATGTACACTAGAACCACCTAAAGAAGGAGTCTTAAGAATTGTTGCCTGGGCTGGGCTTGGGAGGCAGAGGCAGGTGGATTTCTGAGTTCTAGACCAGCCTGGTCTACAAAGTGAGTTCCAGGACAGCCAGGGCTACATAGAGAAACCTTGTCTGGAAAAACCAAACAAAAAACAAACAAACAAACAAAAAACCTGCTGCCTGGATTAGATTGGCCTGTGGGCATGTCTGTGAAGGATCTTCTTGATTATTAATTTATGTAGAAGAGTCCAGCCCCACCTGGGGAAGCACTGTCCCTTTGACGGGTAGTCCTGGATTGTATAAGAAAGCTATCAAATGGTTCCTTCATAATTTCTGCTAGTGACTATTGTTCACTGTGTGCTGTGGGTGATGACTTCAGATACATGTCTTACACACATGAAAGTTGATTTGATTTCTAGTCAGAATGGATTTACCATTGAGACTCCATGATGTAAACAGAGAACCTGTGCGTTCTGACTATGTCTTTTCTGAAACATATTGTGCCGCGATCAGCATATTTCTTGGCTGGGATAAAGTAACCTTACTGTTCACACACTAATGTAAGTGGAGAGATAACTGAAGGTCCAAAGGGCAAGGCAAGGGTGAGGTTCAAGTTGAATTGAAATGTCACCCCCTCCTTTGTTATGGTTTACTAGCAACCCTGGAGAACACAATGCCAACACAGAGGCATGGCAGGATGCTGATAGGAATGGTGCACTATTCCCTTGGGCAATGGTCTCACATGCCCTTGAGAGGAATAATCACAGTGCCTCCACCACTTCACTTTGTGTGTGTGTGAATGTTTTAGACACAGTGAGGACTGTTCTTTGGGGCCAGTAACACAGAGGCATCTATCTGGTAAGGGGAAAAAAAAATCTCCCCTCCATGTCCTCAAATGAACCAGAGGCTCTAATGGATGAGTGGAAAGGACTAAATAACTCACAAACAGGATTTTAGTCAAGAAGTGGTTAGCTGTTCAGTAGTCAAAACCTTGAGTGTGTCTTCTGTTAACACTCGGGGTAAAATTCACCACAAATTCTGATGTCAGCACTACATGGTACCCTACCTGTGTAGGATCCTAAGAAGGACTGCAAGGCAGTGGGAGTGAGAGCTTTACCAAGGTGCCTCTCTTCAGTAGGTGAGTAGTTATGGAATTCGGGGAAACTAAAGCCATGGGTACTAGAACCCCTCCAGTGGCATCTGAGTGAAGAGATGTAGGAGAGCTGAGCTGATGAGTTAGGATTAGAGAACCCTCTACTTCATCTTAGGAGAGACTAGGAGACCAAGTGTTTGTCTCAGCCAGCTGATTTTACCTGGGGTTGTTGGTGGAATTCGATAGAGAAGATGATGCAGCTTAAAGTCAAATTAGCAGTCTGGACCTCATGTTTTCCAATTTTTATAGTATTTACTTTATGGGGGTGGACTATCTACATGTAATTCCACTGACTGTACTGAAGCAAAACCTGTTTCCTCTTTGGGTACTGTTCTCTTCTAAATAATAATAATAATAATGTGGTGTTTAGGATGTCCAGCAGAGTGAGTTCTACCCACTGAAGAAGAAATAGCAGCTATCCAAAAGAACAAAGAATCATAAAGGAGGAAAACTTTAGACACGGTGGTACCCAAAGCAGGGTTACCATAGGAAGTGCCTCGAGGAGATTTCCATCTATTAGCTATTAATCACACCACAGATATTAATCTCTCCCCAGAGGAGCTCTCACAGAACACCTTTGGTTTTGGTTCAAATCAGGGAATGTTTTGCTCAGACAGGGAAGAAATGTGAATGTGGGTGGAGACTCTTGAGCGCCCTCTAGAGCTAGGAGCTTGCTTTATAATGCCCATCTTTTTAAGTCCTGTGACTTCCCCACATCATGTTCTCTCTTTCTTGTTGCATATACATTCACATAAATATATAAATATAACCTGTTATGTCTGATTAGTACTGCCTGAGCACTTGGTATTGGATAACCAATCAGGGTAGCCTTTCTGAACAAGGCTAATTCTCCTCCTGTTAGTGGCCCATAGCTCTTTGTTGAAGTACGTAGTCCCTTTTTGCCTCCCACTGTTGCTCCTAATCTTGTGTTTGTCTAGCTTTTCTTTAAATCAAGAGATAGCAATAACATGTGACCAGTTCTTCTGGATTCTCCTTCAACAAGGACAGAAATTGACCACTGATTTTGGAAACAACAACAACATGAAAATACATTGTGACAAATTTTTGGAAAAACCTCAGTTATAAAAAATTACTTGAAATTTCAAATAATTGTATGACTCTTAAAGCAGAATTCTGAATAGCAATTTGTATCATGCAGAAGGTTGTAGGAATTAGGGATTAATAGACTATATTATATGGAACAAAATTTTTGATAATAAATGTAACCATCTAGTACCTTTCTCTGAAGAACTAGACCACTAGTTTAACTTTTTAGATACTATATCTCTACTGAAACTTGAAACAAATGTGATGGATATTATGTTATTTTAGAGGTGTTTGAATTTTGTATGTCACACAGTGAAGGAACATAACTATGAGTCCAACTGAATGTTCTGCACTAGTTATCTGGAAAACAAACTTTTAGAAAGGTACAGAGAGTGAGGAAAATTATTGCCTTACAAATATTTTCAGCATTTTAACACTCTTAATTTTTAAAATTAGTTATTCTTTATTATTATTTTATTATATCTGTGTTTCTCTATGTGTGTAAGTGTGTGTGTGTGTGTGTGTATATGAGAGAGCGTGTGTATGTATGTGTGTGTGTGTGAGAGAGAGAGGGTGTGAGTGTTTGTGTGAGTGTTTGTATGTATGCATGCATATGTGCAAGTGCAGTCACCTATATGCCAAGTTGTACATGAAGTCAGAGGACAAGGTTCTGGAGCTGTTCCCTCCTTCCATGTTATTGGCACCATTCTCTCTCTGGTTTCTGCCTTACTGCTTTCTGAGAGCCAGCTCATGTTGGCTTTCCTGTTTCTGTCTCCCACCTTGCTGTAGGAGAGCTGGGATTACATAGGTACACCACTGCAGCTGGCTTTCTAAGTGGATTCTGCAGGTCTGAGTCAAGTTCTCTGGTTAGTGCAGCAAAAGTTTTCCCCCTTTCAACACTCTTCAGTAAACCCACGTATTCAGGCATTTGGACAATAATCAGCAGGCTGTCTTAAATGTCACTGTATTGGTTATGAGTAAACATTACATAAGGGAAGCATAGCTTTAGAATTTTTTTTGCCTTGATCTTTATGAAAGCAGTTTTACTTAATAAAAAAAATATGCAATTACACAGTAATTTAGCTATTGTAAAACCAAAAATGAAAAGGCTTTCGGCTTTAAGTAAATAACTAAGTTATCCTCCTCCCTTGGGTGAATTGTCAGAGACGCTAGGAAGCAAATTCACTCCTGGACTTTAATGTTGGATTCTCACTTTGAAGCAGTTTTGCATCTCACTCAGCTTGCCTTCTCAGAGGAGGTACCCACTTACGCTGGGGCACAGAGTGTGCCCTTTCCCTGTGTCACAGCTGTATATACTATTTGGATGACCACTTACAAAACACCGTGCAGAAATGGAATGAAGGTGTCTTGGGGTTATTACTTACAAAAAAAACTTACATTAGGGGATTGTGAGTGTTCACTACACACTGTCACTTGCAGCCAAACTTGATGACCTGAGTTCTGTCCTAGAACCCACATAATGAATAGGGACAGTTGACACAGGCACAGTGATCCTGACATCTGCATGAGCATGGTTACATTTACTTATAGACAACATAAATGTAAGAAGTTTTAATTGTTTCATTAAAATATACCCATCAAAAATAAAGAGGAAGGCTTGGAAATGTTAAAGGTAAAACAAGATAATTACAAGGTAGTACTTAAGGAAAACTGTGAAAACTGAATTATGCTTTAAGAAATTGTGAGATGTTTTAGTTAGCAAGAGCAAAATGGACAAAGGGGTTGGTTAAGGAATATATCCTGCCTATGGAAGGTTCATTTTTTTTTTTAAATGTGTTTGTATTGTGGAAGAAATGTGGGGAACAGACATTAGAAGGCCTTTGCAGTCAGGGGGAAGGGGAATGGAATGGGGGGTTTTGGAGGGGGAGCCCCCCCACAAAGGGGATAACATTTAAAATGTAGTTGATAGGACATCAAGAACAGTGTCCTGAGAGCAGATGGTAAAGTGGCCCTGGAGCACAGGAGGTATCAAGCTGGGCTTGATGTTCCAGGCGTCATCTGCACAAAAGAGGCAGTTAGGCTTCCTGGAAGGAAATTCCCTTAGGGAGAGAAGACCCAAGAAGATGTAAGGTATAAAGAACTGTTGCCTAGTGACATCAGGAGAAAAATTGATCAATCAACAGGGTAGAGAAGTCTTATAGAATGCTAGTGGGCATATCATAGAAAGGATAAATCTACACAAGATTTGGAGATTCGGAAGCTACTACTGATTGGTGAGCTACCATTCAGTGGGCAGGAGAGAGAGATTATATTGTATTAGTGTGTGTGTGTGCATATATATATATGCATATATATGTGTATATGTGTTTGTGTGTATATATATGTGTGTATGTGTATATGTAATGATATATGTATATATGTACACACACACACACATATATGTGTGTGTGTGTGTGTGTGTGTGTATGTGTGTGTGTATGTGTGTGTATATACACACATATATAGATATAGATACAGGGTTTAAATATGCCACATTTTATCTCCTAACATTTATTTCCTAACAGTTCACTAGGAGCAGGAAAGGGTTAAGCTATTTCATAAGAATGCATCATTTGACATTCTTTAGTACTCCAGGCAGCGTGAAAAATCTTGTTCTTTGTGTCCGAGCTAACCACCCCTAAAATATGTAGGTTAAGTCAAGACAATGAGAGTAAGAGTAAACTTAAACCCCAGGATTCTCACAGCAGGTGTATGCGATGTTCCTAGGCGAAGGCAAGGAGAGACATGTTCAGTGGAGAGAGGCTCTCAACTCATGTTTTAGAGCAAGACAGGCTTTCGGGTCTTCCTGCTTCATTATAGAAAGGAAAGCATGTTCCTGCACAACAAACATCCTTTCCCATTCCGTTAAAAATCATAATGTATAAGTAAACAAAAAAAATCTAACTTCATATAAAACTAAAGATTAAAAATAGGAGGAAATCAAAACAAAATGTCCAGGTGCATTCCCTCCAGGACGGAGCCTTATTTGCCATAAGCATTCTCTACAGAGCAAACAAACATGCTAAAAGCTACTGCACTCCCCTCATGCAGAGTTCTTTGTTCTCTACTGTAAATATGGTAATTGTTCATCTGTTTGACCAAGGTCTGCAGGGCCCACAGAGCAGCAAAGGTATTTGAGCTATTGATTTACGAGGAGATACAGAATTATCTCTAGTTCAGAGTAGGTTCGGGTCAGTGTGAGAGGGTACTTATTATCATCTTTCCTTAAGTGGTGGCTTTTCCAAACAATTTTTTTCCAATATGAAACATGTCTTTGTGAGATTTATGGCTTTTAAAGGCACAGTATAAATATACCTCCCTAAACAGGTAAGGAATTTAGTGAAGAGACTTGTTGAATCAAAGAGGCCTTGTTCTAAGTATGGTGTTGGAATGTTTCTGAACAATGGAGCTGTGGCACTAATGTCCTAAGCCCCAAAGATTCTGCATTTAACAGAAAGAAGAAAAAATATTCACATTGAATGCAGAAAGGAGTGTTTTATTATTTTTATGTGTGTATTTGTGTGTGAATATGTGTACACATTTGTGGGGTTCCATGTAAGAGAAAGATTAATATTAAAAGTACCACAATATTGAGCAAGAATAATCAGAAAAGGAAAAAAAAATAATTTTCTAATCATAATACAATTTAAAATCCCAACGTTTCGGGCTAGAGAGACTCAGTGGCTGAGAGTGTTTGCTGCTCTAACAGAGGACTGGGCTTCCATGTGAGGCAGGTCATCACCACCTGTAACAGCAGTTCCAGGGACCACATACCCTTTCTGCCCTCTCTGGCCTCCTTGGGTACTGCACTCATACACGGGCATATCTGCAAACAGACACACAAATAAAAATACAAATGAATGTTATCAACAACAACAAACAGCTGAGCTAAAAGGTAAATAACGTATAACATTAAACCCATTTTACTTTTAAACTACTGGTATCAATCCAGTGTTGAGTATCTTTGATGTGAACTGGGCTTGGCTTTCTGTTGTTAGTTAGCAACCGTATCTTATTACTGAAGATCCAAGCACATGCATATAGATGTAATGGAAGTCATTATATTTTCACTTGTTTTATTTGATTGGTGGTAAACAAAATCTAAATCAATTTGTGGTTTGGTTATAGACCTATAAGATTTATTTATGTGTATTTGTCTTCAATTTAACCATGCTCAGTGATATTAATTCTTAATAGCTTTGTCATCTGAGATGAGAATTCAATATTAACTCACGATATTTCTGGATTGAAGCAATACTAAATATTTTTGTACTAATTATTTGTGTGCAAATACGTGAGTGTGTAGAAACCAGAGGTCAGCTTCATATGGTATTCCTCATTTTTATATACACCTTGATTTTCTTCTGTTCTTTGCATCTTGCTTTTTATACATTATTATTATTATTATTATTATTTAAAGTCTTTCTCATTGGCTTAGAATTCTTGATTTCCAATCAAGGAGATTATGGAGTGACTCACACGAATCTATCTCTTTCTCCCAAATTCTGGGGGTTGCAAAACCACCACAGCACACTTGCTTTGATGGAGGTTCCAAGTTACTAACTTCATACACCATGTTATTATCAGGTTTCCGCTGAAGAGTTAATGTGCAGAGTGAATATAATGAACAGAATATATAACCTGAAGAAATTAGAAGAGCTCTGGCCCTAGGTGTTAGGAAGAATAGAGGATCCCACATGACATTCGAAGCATCCGCCAGTAACACATCGGCCAAGTACTACTATGGCTGAATCATAGGCACAGGCATCCTGTAGAATAAATGAAGCAGTCAGGGTTCTCGAAGACAAAAGGGTAAGGGTGGTTTTGTTATTGCGCGTGCCCAAACACTAAATTTATAATTTTCCTTGTATATATGTTTTGTGATGGTGCACACAGTGGAGACCTGGTGTGTCTAACACTTTCCTGGTCTTTTGGGGTGACTGGGGTGGCTGACAGTGGATCTCAGATCTGCAGCTTACATCTTACCCATGGATCTATGAGGGGAACTTTGGAAGGTCACAGGGGAGCTGGAAAATGATGCCAGGACTCAGTGACATGATGACTGTTTGCCAAAATGAAAGCATTCCCTATTATCTGTCTGTCTGTCTGTCTGTCTACCTATCCTTTCATCAATCTTCTTTTTCCCATCTACTTTCTATCACCTATTAGCTTTCTATCATTTAACACCTACCAATTATGTTCTATCATATTTATTAGTGATCAATCATTCTATCATCTAGCTGGAAAGTATCATCTTTCTATCAGGTGTCAATGTATCTGTCACCTATTTATCAATTTATTTTTTATTATCTATCATGTAGTAAAATATCTTCTATCTACCTATCTATCATCTATCTGTTATCTATCTATCTATCTGTCTACCATCTATCCATTACTTTTTGTCATCTCTCATTTATCACTCATTTATTTATCAATCCATCTATCTTCTTACTATCTTCTGTTATAACCTCTCCATCCATCTATGTGTATATCTATCAACCTATATTATTTATCTACCACTCAGCCTCTATTTTGACCACAATGAATATAGAATTGAAATTTTTGTTTTATACCAAACAGTATAGTTGTAGGAAGCCATATACTACCCATTAACAGTGTTTCCTCCTTAATTTCTGCATTAAAGCTATCTCTGGCAAGCTTCCGGATTTCCGTGTTTTAAATTGTGTTTACTTTTATTGTTTAAATGTCTGATACTTTATTCTTTTAGGGTAATGTATGGTAAAAAAATCAATACATTAGATAATTTTACTAGCCATTAAGATGTAAAGCAATAAACAGAAAATAGTAAAAGGTAAGTTTTTCAATTTTACCTAATTTCCCCCTGATACTCCCGTTTATAGCCCTGATGAATGTACTGTGATAAGTGTAGCTATAAAAATAAAAGTTTAAAATAGTGATAAAAAATCTGGCACTTCCATCCCATTCTAAGTCAACTTGTTCATAATTACTATGCTTGATTAAAGTGGGGCACTGATAGCTGTATAAAATTAGATAGGATAGACTGGAATCTCCGTAGTAAAGATTGAATTCAGATACAGGAAACAAAAACTAAATAAAAATTGTTTATAAAAATAATTTTGGTTCTGGGAAGAGGGCTCAGAGGGAAAAATATCTGCTGAGGAGCATGAGGACCTGAGGCTTTCCCCAGGCACTCTGTAAAATGCTTGTCACAATTACACACATCCACAATCCTATCACTTTGGTGAGGGTGGAAAGGGCAGACACAGACTTCTTCAATTCCCTGGCCATTAGCCTAGTCGGTCAGTAAGCAGTTGGTTCAGGAAGAAATGTTGTCTCAAAAGATAAAGTGAAGGGCTGGTAAGAAAGACACCTGAAGTGGACTACCGGCCTCTGTGCACAGATGCACATATATGCCCTTCCACAAGAATCGTGAGTTGGTTTGTTTGTCTTTTCTTTGGTTTGTAGTCCAGAGAGAGGCTGCCCAGATCTGCTGGGCTGCCTGAAGACTTTCTGAGAGTTTATCCTCAGATGACTTTTGTCCCTTTGCTGCTTGGAACCTCACACTCACTTCTAGTAAGGTTGGGGCAGGGCCGGTAAACAGAGCAGAAGTACACCTGAGTGGAATTGCATTTCTTTAAAAGAAAACTTCCAGAAGCCCCCGAGGTGTTTACATAGTGTTGCTAGCCAGTTTACAGTTACTTCCGTGGATAAGGAAGTCAGTTTATTAAGTTGTCACACTTACAGAACATCTCTAAACAGATAGGGAAGTTCGTGGTGGGAAGTAAGGAAGAAGAGACCCAAGAAATATTGCCAAGACCACCACTTCCCCCACCACAGGCATCTCCTAAATACCACAGCATTCTTTTTACTTTTAAATAATTTTTATAACCTTTTAATTGTGTGCATGTATGCATATACACATGAGCTCCCATGTACATACATACATACATACATACATACAAATATATATCACAACGTAACTACATAGGTCAGAGAACAACTTGTAGAACTCAGGTGGTCACCGGTGTCAGCAGGCATCTTAACCAACTAAGATGTAGTGGTTTGAATGAAAATGGCACCCATGGGCCCATAGGGAATGGTACTATGAGGAGGTATGGTCTTGTTGAAGTAAGTGTGGCTTTGTTGGAGGAAGTGTGTCTCTAGAGAATAGGGTTCCTGTTGCCTGGCAATCCTGGATGAAAAACTCTTAGCTACCCCAGTATCATGCCTGCCTTGCAGGCTGCCATGTTTCCCCATCATGACAATAATAAACTAAGCCTTTGCAACTGTAAACCAGCCCCACTGAAATATTTTTCTTTATAAGAATTGTCATGGTCATGGTGTCTCTCAACAATATTAGAAACCCTAAGACAGAAGTCTTTCTAGTTGACCTCAGGATTATTGTTTGCAAATCTCTTCACGTAAGCATATATGAGGGATGAGAACTGAGGAAGACTGGGAAGTGCCAGGCTCTCCAGTGTTCTTCTCTAGCTTGAGAGAATCCTGAGAATCCCAGGCTCTGTACTTGAGGGGAAGGCTGGTTGGTGAGTGGTGGGGAGATGTGATGCATTGCATTAACAACGCAGTATATGACACAGAGATAGGAAGATGGGAAGGAGGACAGTGGCTCCACAGAGGATGCTCCCAAAGGATCTGAGAAGAAAAGAAAAACAATTGTGCTCTGTGGTAATCTCACAGTGGGATGTTCAGAGGACAGGAGGTCCTCCTTCATGTGCACTTCAAAAAACTAAAGTGCCTATATTTTTCTGCATTATCCTTTAAGTATCACTGACTGAACGAATAATGTTTACTCAAAAGTAACAGCATACTGCAAAGCTTCCCATAGATCCTATATGTATACATACATACACACACACACACACACATATATATATATATATATATATATATATATATATATATATAGCCTGAATTCATGTCTGCAGCCCATAAATGCCTGGTTTTTGAATGGCATTGAATCTCTTAGACCCAGAGTTTTAGTTGTTTGTGAGCCACTTGGTTAAGTTCTGGGAACTAAAACTGAGCACTTTGCAGGAGCTGCTAGTACTCTTAACCACTGAGACATTTCTCTATCCTCTATAACAAAATTGTCACTATATGCATCTAATATATTGCAAATGATTATAGCTTCATCCATATATTTTGTGAACTTCATTTTGTGAACTCCATTAAAAAAATCCCAGGTATTAAGTATGAGAAATAAAATAATTAATCTCAAGTGGAATCATCTTGAAATGCCTGTAGTGTGATCTCCAGTGAGAAGAGATCCATTATATAACAACACAATCTTCTTTTTAAAACACATTTGAACAATTTGAAATAGATCATTTTTATTTTCAGATATATCTTCACTTTATGTCTGGAGTTTGCAAATTAAAGGATATTATAAAATAGTATTTCTTTATCAATATAAATGATATTTACTTAATAGGGTTGTTTCTGATTTGAAAACTGAACTTTTCAAGGTGGATCTGGGATGCAGGACTATATTCCTAGTTTCTCAAGTGCCTGAAGCAGACGGTCACAAAGCCAAGACTTAGCTGGGTTGTAGAAAGTCCAAGGCCAGTGTACTGGCTAGTTTTGTGTTAACTTGACACAGCTGGAGTTATCACAGAGAAAGGAGCTTCAGTTGGGAAATGCTTCCATGTGATCCAGCTGTAAGGCATTTTTTCAATTAGTGATCAAGGGGGGAGTTCCCCTTGTGGGTGGTGCCATCTCTGGTCTGGTAGTCTTGGGTTCTATAAGAGAGCAGGCTGAGCAAGCCAGTGGAAGCAAGCCAGTAAGGAACATCCCTCCATGGCCTCTGCATCAGCTCCTGCTTCCTGCCCTGCTGGAGTTCCAGTCCTGACTTCCTTGGTGATGAACAGCAGTATGGAAGTGTAAGCTGAATAAACCCTTTCCTCCCCAACTTGCTTCTTGGTCATGATGTTTTGTCCAGGAATAGAAACCCTGACTAGGACAGCCAGCCTGGGCAAATTGATGAGAACCGGTGTCTAAAGGGAAAAGGAGAGCCGGGGGGGGGGGTCTGTTGTGTACTACTCTCCCAGCAGTGCAAGGCCCTAGGTTTAATCACCAGGACAGAACAAGGAAGGAAAAGCTAAGTTTTCCACCAATCACAATATTATACTCCTGCCTGGAATATTATACTCCTGCCTGGAATTTTCCCAAGACATAATAGGTGTCCGTCTTAAGAAGACTTGTCACAACTTTGTAAAGTTCCCTGTTCTGGGTGAAGCTGGACAGCACAGCCACAATTTTATGACTCAACTTTTTATATATTCCCTGAGCCAAAATTCAATTTTGTCTCCTCATTTCCCTACTGCTAATCACACCTCTAAGAAAAAGAAAACTAGTGCTGTGGCCCTAACAGCACAAATTCAATTATCTTTGGAAACTAGATTTCACTCTTCGCAAATTGGATTAGTTATAGAGTTATCATTTGTGAAAGGTAATGAAGTTGTTTATAAAGGAAAGGATGGCTTTTTTTTTCCCTGAGAGTTTCTCTGTGTGTTCTAGTTTTATATTTTGATGAGATTGGTGGGAATGAGTTGTATTTACCTTGCAGTTTCTTGCATTCTCAGACTTTGGGTTTCTGTCCCTTTAGTGGTGCAGAACAATGGTCTTGTTTAATCTTTCGTTTGTCTGTGGTGTTTATAACTTGGCTGTAGGCACCTGGAGTTTTCTTGAACTTCAGAGAATATTCAAGTCCCAGCTCAGTGCTTTTTTTCAACATTGTACCTTGCCCCAGGCTAGTCATACTTGTTACAACGATTTGCCAATTTTATATTCTGAAACAGCAGAGGTCGTTATCCCTGCCCATATAAGCTGCTAAAGTATTGCATTATATTTTTGCATTGTGGTGTGTGTGTGTATGTGTGTCTGTCTGTCTATCTGTCTCTGTCTCTGACTCTGACTCTCTCTCTGTGTGCATTGTGTGTGAGTGTTTATGTATGTAGAAACCAGAAGTTAATATTGCCTGTCTCAATTTTTCTCAATCTTAACTTCAAGACAGGGACACTCAGTGAACCCAGCACTGACCAACTGCTTAGACAGGTTGGCTAGAGAACTCTGGAGATCTTCTTATCTTTGCCTCCCCGTGCTAGGGTTACAGATCTCAGCAACTCTGCTAGGCTTTGTTTTACCTATTCGCTAAGTATCCAAACTCAGGTCCACATGCAAGGACAGTAGGTCCTTCACTAACTGAGCCTCTTTCCAGCTCCCATCAGTAAATCCTGGAAAATATTTGCAGGAGTCCTAAGATAGTTTCATCTCTGCGACTTCTTAAACAGGAGTCTGCCCCAATGATACTGTTAATGTGTGCCTCATTAAAACTAAAAAATACGCACGACAGCATTTTAGTTATAACACATGGAGGTCTAACTGACCTTGGTATATCTCTAGTCAGTTGTCATGCAACCTCACCTGACCAGATAATTCATTTCCATGGCATCTCAATTCTCAATACTGTTTTTATCTGTGTGTATATATATATATATATATATATATATATATAT
Source organism: Mus pahari (assembly GCF_900095145.1). Lineage (NCBI taxonomy): Eukaryota > Metazoa > Chordata > Mammalia > Rodentia > Muridae > Mus > Mus pahari. The sequence continues at coordinate 15,257,582 of NC_034605.1, forward strand.
ATATATATATATACATGCTTGCATTTTCCTAGACCTATTCACTGAGGAATTTGTTGCTTTTCCCATCCCTGTGACTGGAGAAGAAGCAACTCAAATGAGGAAAGCTTTTATTTTACCTAAAAGTTTGAGAGATTTAGTAAGTTGTGGCCTAGAAAGCGTGGTAGCAAGAGAGGAGCTCCCTGGGGATGAGGGCGTGTGTAACTGGGTTTCCTCAGTGACTCAAATTTCCTCTGCATAGGAAAAAGGGAACAAGTGTGGAGCCAGAGTATGAACCTCATGGCCTAACCACAGTGGCCCACTTCCGCTATCAAGGTCCAACCTTCTCAAAGTTCCACATTAAAATCTTCTGGCCAAACCATACAAACTAGTAATGTGTAGGCTTTGCCCAATGGTATAGCACTGATCGTGAAATTCAGAATGCACAGGAGGGATGGGGAGATACTTCAGTGGTGAGGAATGCTTGCTGTTCCCCAGAGGACACACATCTGGTTTCCAGCATCCACATCTGTGGCTGACAATGGCCTATTACCCCAACTCAGATCTCAAGTTCTATTTAACCTCCCTAGGTACTGCACACACACATGCATGCACACACATATAAGAATAAGTCGATTATTGAGTCTCTGTGCATAACAATGGAGGTCACAGGAGAACAAAAAGAGATGGGAATTGAGAAAGAAATTTTAATGATGAAATTTCTTAGACTGGAGGAAAGAGTCAGAGAGAGAAGATGGCGAGTTTAAGAAGGGTAGTGGGTGTAGCGTGCAAAAGAAGGGAAAACAGAGGCAAGCAAGTGGCTGAGTGGGTAGACACTTGCTGTCATATCTGTCAACCTGAGTTCAAACCCTTGAGCCTACTTAGAGGAAGGAGAGAACTGATTCCTGTAAGTTCTCCTCTGAGTTTTTGGCTGCCACGTGTGTGCTCTGGCAGACATGTATATATACACATACACATGTATACACACATTCATTTTAAAATGATGTTAGGGGAATTCAGAAAACAGACCATCCACCAGCCTGAATAAGGAGAGTGAGATTGGACAAGCTGAGGCCATAGGGCCACGTCACTGGGTACACATGGGCACAGGGGGAGGGGAACATGAAACTGCTGGAATCCTCCTGCCATGGATTAGTTTATGATACCGAATGACAGTTGTGCAAAGCATCAGAATGGTCCTTCTAGGGTAGAAGCCCTAATAAGATTTATTTAAATTTTGTAAATGAATGTTATGGGAAATGAAACATCTGATTAATGTCACATGTGAAGCTTTGTTCTACACTGATATTAAGGTAGCTCCCAGCCATAATCCTTTTTTGATTTTTGTCTCTTACAATCATTTTCGAGAATAGACATGAATGTATTTTAAAAGAGGAAGTTATAAGAAGAGGAGGAAGAGGAAGAAGAGGAGGAGGAGAAGAGGAAGAAGAAGAGGAAGAAGTAGGAGGAAGAGGAGAGGAAGAAGAAGAAGGAGGAGGAGAAGAAGAAGAAGAAGAAGAAGAAGAAGAAGAAGAAGAAGAAGAAGAAGAAGAAGAAGAAGAA
>NC_034605.1:15259195-15261413 GCF_900095145.1 Mus pahari
GAAGGAAGGAAGGAAGGAAGGAAGGAAGGAAGGAAGGAAGGAAGGAAGGAAGGAAAGAGGGAGAGAGAGAAAAAGAAGAAATAAGGAAAGAAAAGCTTTGGAACCAATGACTACACCTTACCAGGGCTGCAATTTCCTTGCTTGAGAAAACAATGGTGTTTTAGTGCTCTGCAGTCTAACAAAATGAGCCAAAAAGGAGGACAGAAGATGTATAGCTTGAGGGGCAGTCTGTAAATTCACTGGTACTCAGACACAACATGGGGAAGTTATTAGTCTTACAATCTTTTAATACCATAAATTGTTTACATAAATGATGGAGGACCTGCCAGGCCAAATACAAACAGTGAGATGACTCAGAGTTTAGTTTCAGTGTAAAGCTACTACCACATGGAAACTGGAGTGAACAAGGAAATTTGGTTAACCTGAGCACAGGAGCCATGGGAGACAGGAAATTGCAGAGCACAGTCACATACTTGTGGAGTAATGACATAGGAGGTTCTAGAGGGACGACAATGAGGACCCTATGCAGTGTGAGCTGATACACTGCAGAGATTACAAAAAGGGTCGGGATAGGAAAAGTGGAAGTGACACTCCATTTTCTTGGACCCTTTTCTTCCCCAAGTCCTGTTTCCCATGACTGAAATTTCTCACAAGCCAGAGGATAAAGGACTGTGGCTGAGGGAAATTGTCTTCTGAGATGCAATGTAACAGGGGATGGGAAGGGAAAGATCTGAGAGCAATGATGATATCCTGAAATTCATAGGTGAAATAAAGGTTTACAGCCACTGGAATGGTAAGAGCTTACTCTGTTATCAGTGGAGGGTCCTTGTTTCTGAGGTCTCTCCATTAAGTCATACAGGCAGGCACTGTTTCAAACTAAGAGAAATCTTAATCAGAAGAAAGCAGTAAACAGAATCTCATACCCTGCAAACTCCTCCGAGATCTCCAAACCACAGACCTTAGTTCCACAATACTGGAATGGCACTCAAGAAGATACGCAGTGACCAACATGAGATCATTCCATCATGTGCATCCAGTGACCATCATGAGGTCATTCCATCATATACATCCAGTGACCATCATGAGGTCATTCCATCATGTGCATCCAGTGACCATCATGAGGTCAGTCCATCATATACATCCAGTGACCATCATGAGGTCATTCCATCATGTGCATCCAGTGACCATCATGAGGTCATTCCATCATATGCATCCAGTGACCATCATGAGGTCAGTCCATCATGTCCATCCTCCTCAGCACCAGCATAAGCATCTTCTCTTAACCTCATCTCTGCATAACGTCCCAGACTGTTTCTCTCTGAATGAGGCATTGAATCTGATTCTGTCCTTGACTCTGCTAAACCATGTTTAAATTTGTATGTCAGCCTGCACTCACAATAGATGGTGCCAGTTAAAGGTAGTTTGGAGGCATTGCTATCCCTAACTTTAGATTTTATTTTATTTTATTTTATTTTTGATACCTGCATGTTCTTTTCTTTTCCACTGCTGTGATAAAACAGAAACAAAATTAACTTATGGGAGAAAGTGATTATTTTAGCTTACAGTTCTAGGTTACAGTCCATCATAATGAGGAAGCCAAGGCAAGAATCTAAAGCAGTCAGTCATTTCTAACCTTCAGTCAGAAGTGGAGAGAAATAAATGCATGCATGCTTAGTATTCGGTTTGCTTTGTCTACTCTTACACAGTCAAGGACCCAGATGCGGGGAATTGCATCACCCACAATGTGATGGGTTCTCTCACACCAATTAATGTTGTTAAGACAGTTTCTCAAAGAATTGTACATAGGTCAACTTGAGCTAGACAGTCTCGATTCTGGGTTATATCAAGTTTGTAATTAAAATTAACAAGCATACCATAGTAGCAGAAAAAAAAAAAAAACATTCAACTTGCTGTTCCCTATTTTCTCAACCGGATGGGTCTGTCTCTAACTGCATACTCAGCATAATGAAGCCATATGCTGTATCCACAGAGGCCAAAGGCAGCCAGTTCCATGTCCATGTATATGTGGATTGCCTTATGATCTCCATGACCTCCATCTATGTTCCATAAATATACACACAGCACTCCCAGGTGTCACTTTGGTCTTTTTGTAGGATCATCAGCTCCTTGATGAAACAAACTCTAGTCAAGAGATGGCTGTTAGCCGGGCGCGGTGGTGCACGCCTTTAATCCCAGCACTCGGGAGGCAGAGGCAGGC
>NC_034605.1:15261553-15262831 GCF_900095145.1 Mus pahari
TGAGTTCCAGGACAGCCAGGGCTATACAGAGAAACCCTGTCTTGAAAAACAAAACAAAACAAAACCCAAAAAACCCAAACAAACAAACAAAAGAGATGGCTGTTGATTGACTATTCATGTTGGCTTATATCACAAAATGACAAAATGATAGAATTTTCAGTGACTGTGTCAGTGCAGACAAAAGATGAGAGTTTCAGGCAATATGCCTAGCAGAGAAGCAGCCTTATGTTCATAACATAAGTCTCTAACCCACAATGAAATGGCACAGGAAACTTCCTCACCCATTGTGTTAGATCAAAGTCCTCAACTGACTTCAGAGTAGTGAGGGAAAGCATTCAAAATTTTTCCTAAAAAATTCTGACTTGACTAAAGAAAGGCTATATGTAAAAGTTAAGAAAAAGAACAAATTATGCCTGTGCAAATGTCTAAATACTTCTTCCTTTTATTCCCAGGGAACAAAATACAGCCCCCTCTGAGTGAGACTGGTGTGCTGTTTTTGACTTGTTTAACAGAGACTTAAATCCGAATGCCTTTTGAGCATGGCAGAGCAGGTCAAACAGCAAAATAAGAGTGGAACAGAGGTCAGCATGGCTGGCAGCAGCCAAAGGAGGCCTGGATCATTGCTATTTACAAATGTAAGGAAAACAGACAGCCCGGAGTTAGAAAAGGAATGAGAAAATGAAATGCTTGTGCTGAAAAATAGTATAGCATAAGCTGTCCAAAACAATTCCCCTTTCCCTAAATCAGCTGGGGAGACCAGACAAGAGAATTATTGTATATTACTTTTGTCCTTCCCATTCATCTTCCCTGTCCCTTTCCTTATTTTAACTTTATCCCATTTCTCAGGGCATTGCTTTTCATGTCAGTAAATCTTTCCCATGCTAGCTATCTACTTCAGAATACAGGAAGGTACGTGTATATTTTCTTCCTTCACTTGTTTCTTAATTTTGTGATTTCTATGGATATCTTCATTGTGGTTTTAGAGCTAACTGTTTTGGATGTCCAGAGAAGAATGGAGAGCAAAGAACAGCCTCAATGGCTTTTAGAATGATTCCAGTGTATTAGACACTATAAAGCAAATTGTTGTATAGAAACAAGACTGAGGGGAGGTATAGCATCAAGACAAATTCCACCTTCTTACAGAAGGTTAACAGGCATTGCTTCTGCAGCAGGACCACAGACCCCCCCCCCCAACATGACCCTCTGCAGCAACACTGATCAAGGTTCACCTCAGGTGACAGTACTGAGAACTTAATCCTGTTCCTCCTCCTCCTCCTC
>NC_034605.1:15262940-15279703 GCF_900095145.1 Mus pahari
CTCCTCCTCCTCCTCCTCCTTCTCATCTCCCTCCTCCTCCTCTTCTTCCTCCTCCTCTTCTTCCTCCACTTCTTCCTCCTCCTCCTTCTCCGGGGGAGGGGGTGGTCATACGTATTGGGAGGGTGGACTTGGGAGGAGCAAGAAGTGGGATGATTGGGATGCATGATGTGAAAATCTTAAAAGTATTTTGTTGAGGAAAAAAAGAGGCATTACTTAGCAAGGTATTTAACTCAAGACCTGATACAGCCAAATGGATGATAGTCTTCCTGTCAGGGGGAATAGCAGAAATAAAGGATTTTGTTTGCAATGTTGAATAATAGTGAGGATTGGACAGTGGATCCAGGTGAAAGGAAGGAAGAAGTTGGTATAATGGGTTTGCCGTGCAGCAAAGCCTCCTGAACGACCCGTACAAGTCTTTAGGATACTTGCCTTTACTTTAGTTAAGGGGAAGGCTTGAAGAAGTAGGATGGCTTTAGTGCCTATGTTGAGAGCAGGCTGAAGAGAACTGGATCAATAGCTTGGAGAGATCTGGGAAGCTTTAAGGACTCAGGGAAGAGCTGAAGCAGGTACCAGGTTAGAAAGGAGGTGGAAGTGGGAAGTGTGTGGGTTAGGGGTAGAGTCTGAGGAGGTCAGAGGGTCAGCTAATGGACTGGTTGCATTAGACAGTCAGAAGTGACTCCAGGGAATTCTGCCTGAACAGCCTGGAGGTCCGGAATTACCCAACTGAGATGTGAAAAGCTGTCGGGAGATGTGGGAGCAGGGAAGACTCAGAGTTCATATCGGGACAGTCAAAGGCTGGGATGCTTATTAAGCATGCAATCTGAAATCCTGAGGGGGCAGATAGACCCACGAGGCTGTGGCTCAGGGAGAAAACTGCTGAAGACATAAATGTGGGGTTTGGCAACACATAGACAATTTTCAGAACTACAGAACCGGAAGAGAAAGCAAAAAAGCTGAAAATGAACATAATTAAAACTATCCAAAGTATTGAGCTCTAGAGGGTATTGAACATGGGAGTCACATTCTGTGCCCCAAGCCAAGTTCAGTCACCCAGTCTTAAAAAGCCAACTAAAAAAAGCCAAGTTGATAGTTAAGGGCAAACCAAACCAAACCAAACCAAACCAGAACAAAACAAAACAAACAAAACCAGCCTGACCCCTATACATAGAAGTCCTTCTTCCAGTGTCCTGAAGCTTAAATATAGAGCCAATGGAATTCACATCTCCAGAGTCCCAACAAGGTGCGGTCCAGTACACTATTGGCTCATCATCGTCTGAGATTCAGGCTTACCCTGTAAGGTAGTCTGAATTGTTAGTACTATGTGAAATCTCTTTCCTGAAGATAAATTTTCCCCCTGGCTGGTGCCTTTTACCTTCTCTGAGCATGAGATTCCTGGGAGAAATTCCCATTTCTTTGGGGTCCACTGTTTCAATAGTCTGATAGGCAGATTGAGAGACACACATGTCTCTTACAGAATATTCTCACTTCTTCCAGCCAGTTACAATGTAGGAAAAGGTGGCCATGCTCAGCAGTGTGATTTTGTGGGTGCCTTTTATTGGGATGTAAGAACTGGAGCCAACAGTGAGAGGGCAAAGCTCCCAGGTGCTGTCCCATCAGGCAGGTAGGCAAAACCTGTCTCAGGGAAAGAGAGTCACAATGTCTGCCAAGCACCACTGAGTGTCCCAACAAGACTGACCAACCACTGTTGCTTTTAAACTGGAAGTCTGAGACAGCACCTTCCCCAGTCAATCATAATCTTGCAGGCCCCAGTAGGCAAAATCATTTAGCTCAGTGGCTGGAAAAGTGCCAGGGAGTAAGCGGCCCATCTGAGGGTACCAAAAAGACAGTAGAGAAAATGTGACATAGCCATGGCAGTGTTGATAGGGAAAGCTGCTAAGGCAAATGTTTAAACATAGTATATAACAAGTGACCAGGAATAAATTCCTTTTGCTCAGTGGAGATGTTTGTGAAATTTCAACTCAAAGATTCCCTAGAGACATGTGTTTTCTGATGCCTTTTCTTACACGTTGCAAGTATATTTACTTGAAAAGGTTTGTGTTCTGGTCAGGTTGGTTGAGCACGCTGGTCACTATTTCTGTGGCCTTGCAGATCCTGTGTGAGTAGCGGTATGGAGCCTATGGAACATTTGCATTCTGAGCACTGGCCTGGCTGCGGTTATTCATGCTTTCTCAGTATTTGTTTTCTATTTCATGGCATACAGTTTTCTTCTAGCATTCCCTCTTTTATTCCCATCACTTGAATTCACTGATTATTTTTATGAAACCTTTGCCTATATTCTGTTGGCTTTGACCTCTCCTCCTCCTCCTCCTCCTCCTCCTCCTCCTCCTTCTTCTTTTGAGACATGGTTTTTCTGTGTAGCTCTGGCTGTCCTGGAACTCACTCTGTAGACCAGGCTGGCCTCGAACTCAGAAATCCACCTGCCTCTCCCTCCCAAGTGCTGGGATTAAAGGCATGCACCACCACTGCCCGGTTTTGACCTCTCATTCCTAATTGTGACATATCAGCATCTGCTTGCTTATGCATTTACCATGGGCATCCTTCAATGCACCGGAAAAGCTTCTGTAAAGCAACATGTCTCCCTGAGAGTAGTCCTAAGAGTAGAGATATCTACATTCCTCTTCTGCTTGAATTAGTCATTTCCTAAGAGAGATAGGATGACGAAAATACGTATGTTCATGGAGCTATGCTCAGGCTGAAAACTCAAGTTAAAGACTTCAGAAAAACATTGACGTAACTCCCAATCCAGGTTATAAATCCCAAGAACCACAGGGAAGAGAATGGGATAAGTCTTGGAGTCTAAAGGCCAAGAGACATAAAGTTCTCATATCAAAGAGGGAAGAAAAATCATCTATCTCAATTCTCAGAGGACAGGTCAGTACACCCCCTATACTCCTTCTACGTCCCTCTCCCTAACAACTCCTCACAAGATGTGAAAACCCCTCATACCCAGACTACATTCTCACAGGCACGCCTCAACCAATGCTTTCCTCAGGGTTCCATGTCTTTTTAGGTTGTTGTTTTGTTTTTTCATTAATAAATAAATTATTTATTCATTTTACATAACAATCACAGCCTCCCTCTCTCCTGTCCTCCCTGTACCACCCTCCCCCTTCCTTCCTCCATTTCTCAGAGGAGGGATCCCTTTCTTCCTCCCTGCTACCAACCTGTGCTGGCATATCATGTCTTATTAGGACTAAGCACGTCCTCTCTCACTGAGAACTGCAAATCACAGCTACTCTGAGATTTTTATCTTAAACTTATCAGAATGGCTAAGATCAAAAACTCAAGTGCCAGCACATGCCGGAGAAGGATGTGGAGCAACTTTGCTGGTGGGGGTGCAACTTTGTACACTACTTTGGAAATCTATCTGGACGTTTCTTAGAAAGTTAGAGCTATTTCTATATCAAGACCCAACTACTATACTGCTCCGTGGCACATACCCAAAAGATGCTCCATCATACCACAAGGACACTTGCTCAGCTATGTTCATAGCAGCTTCATTCATAATAGCAAGGAACTAGAAGAAACCCAGATGCCTCTCAACCAAAGAATGGATAAAGAAAATGTGGTACACTTATACAGTGGAGTACTATTTAGTTATTAAAAACAAGGACATCATGAAATTTGCAGGCAAATGGATGGAACTAGAAAATACCATCCTGGGTGAAATAACCTAGACCCAGAAAGATACACATGGTATATACTCACTTATATGTGAATATTAGCCATAAAATATAGGATAACCATGCTACAACCTACAGACTTAATGTAAGTAACACTGAGGGCCTAAGGTAGGATATATGACTCTCACTCAGAAGGGTTCTATGTCTTGACCTGCACACCAACACCAAAATTTAATCAGCATACTACATTTTATAGCTTTATTATTTATTTATAGACTTTCTTATGAAAGAGAGTCACAATGCTCACTACTTATTGTTAGTACCTTTTCTAATAGTCAGTTATTACTTATGAACATGTCATGACAGAGAGGTTCTTGGATTTACTCCTAAGGACTCTGACTGGTGAAGATTCACGGATGATGGAGAACTCCTGTGAACACCACTTTTCTCCTCCCTGTAGGATCCCTTATATTTAGTAGACTATTATGCTGCTGCTTAGTTCTATTGTCTTGCTCTGGAAATGTCTCAACTGAACTTTTGACTTTGCACTGTGAATCTGGTTGAACCTAACAGAGTATTAAACAGTATTTTCCTTCTAATTCCTTTAAGATGTTGCTTCACTATCCTCCAGTTTTCAATGTTTCTAACAACAGTTATGTAGCTATCAACATTTTTTATCATTACCAATATCTTTGTTCCATGTGTTATTTGCTTTTGGTGTTCTCTAGTTGAAGATATTCTTTTTCTATTTGATTTTAAGTAATTTGTGTTATTCACTCTTTCTCTTTGTTTCTTTCTCTATGTTTTCCTTGTATGTGTATTTCTCCCTCTCTTGTATGTATAATTCTGTGTCTCTGTTTCCTGTGGCCCTCCTCCTTCTCAGTGCCATCTATCTATTTATCTATCTATCTATCTATCTATCTATCTATCTATCTATCTATCTATCTATCTATCTGCCTGTCTACCTATTTATCCATCCATAAATCCATCCATCCATCCATCCATCCATCCATCCATCCATCATCTCTTTTTCTCTGTAATAATTTGATATAAATGCAGTTTGAAAACACACAAGATGAAAATAAGAAAAGATGAAGACTGAAGATTTTATAGAGGAGTGAAAGAAAAGGCATGTGCTTACCAATTATGTCCTAGTTAGCTTTGATTGTCAACCAGACGCAGCCTACAGTCACTTGAGAAGCAAATCTCAAGGCCTGTCTCAAAGCATATCAGATTGGCCTGTGAACATGTCTGTAAAAGGATACTGATATAGCTATCTCTGTGAGGCTATGCCAATGCCTGGCAAATATAGAAGTGGATGACCACAGTCATCTATAGGATAGAACACAGAGACCCCAATGGAGGAGCTAGAGAAATTACCCAAGGAACTGAAGGGGTCTGCAACCCTATAGGTGGAACAACAATATAAAATAATCAGTACCCCCAGAGCTCGTGTCTCTAGCTGCATTTATAGCAGAAGATGGCCTAGTCAGCCATTATTGGAAAGAGAGGCCCCTTGGTCTTGCAAGCTTTATATGCCCCATACAGGGGGAACACCAGGGCCAAGAAGTGGGAGTGAGTGGGCAGGGGAGCAAGGTGGGGGGAGGGTATGGGGTCATTCGGGATAGCATTTGAAATGTAAATGAAGAAAATATCTAATGAAATAATTTTTATAAAAAGAGTTTTTCCTGATTGTTATTTGATGTAGGAGTGCCCATCCATTTTGGTGGTACCATTCCGTAGGCAGGTGGTCTTGAGCTGTATGTGATAGCTAGCTAAGCATGAGCCTGAGAATGACCCAGCAAGGAGTATTCCTCCATGGTTTCTTCTTTGAGTTCCTCATCTGCCTTTCTTCAATGATTGACTGTGACCTATAAACTAAAAACAAACCTGTTCCTTCTCAAGTTGTTTTATCACAGTAAACAGGGTCAACTAGGACAGGTGGCTGGTAAGACAAAGAAAATTGAGGCAATAAACTATATTTAGTTTAAGGGACAAGGAATGATAAGGTAATGAATTCATTTAGGGCTCCCGAGTATACATTACTCATCCTGTGGTTGCTAACTGAGTGAACTAAATTCATATACATGTATACTTGAACCACATATATTTTGTTTTACTTACTCCACTAAATGAAGCATAGGAAAAGATCAAGCTTTAAAACTGGGTACTTACATTGTATCCTACACAGAGAGTAAGTATAAATAGAGAGATCTTTGTGACTGACATAAAGAGCAAAAAAAAAAAAAAAGTTAATATCAGATGCCTTTGTTTTATTTGTACATGAGTATTCTGTCATCAGATATGTGGGATCTGAGCAAGGAGGTTTTATATGAATTTTGATGGGCAAAGGTAAGAGGACTGATGAAATAAATCATATTTGTTGAATATATTGATAATATTTTCAAGTAGTGTCTAAATTGGGCAATAAAACAAAAATTATGATTATTTTTGCAGTCTGTGTTACAAGATAAAATTTTTAAAAAATTCAGTACTTGGATGTTTTTACTAAAGGAATGATATAATGTTATGGAAGAAAAAAGGCAAATGAAAACATTAGTAAAAGCTTTGGGGAAGATCTGGTATTTCAGCACTGCCTCCGAAGTGGCTGTAATTCACCAGTTATTAGCACCCAAAGAGACTGTTGCATAATAATAATAAAAAAAATAGTTGCAAATTCTCCAACAGTGGTACTGTGTGCCAGGTGCTTCCTTCTGTAGATAATTGTAATTATCATTGTCTATAAAAGAATAAAGTTTAGAGAAGAAAAGTAATTCACATTTTCACAGCTAATAAGTAATGAAACAGACCTTAAAACCCTGAGCAGAAAACAAAGTCAATGGCTTTTTCTATGATACTCTTGAAGCAGAAGTTCTCAAGAAACTCACAATCCAAATCCCAAGAAAGGACACATGAAGTTTGGTGGATGTCCTCAGTTCCAGATTAGATAATCTGACACAACAAATGGAAGTCAATAATTCTGGTCTTGAGTCAAGTGTTTATTTTGTCTTATTTGAATATTGACTGTGTGCCTCTTGATAATCATTTGTTTGGCCAGCAAATATTTATCTGGCTTTTATTATGCTTCTATTTTCCTAGAAACTGGGAACCAAAGGAGGAACAAGTTTGCTCTTTAGTAGAACCATACAATGAGTAAGCAGGAAATATAAAAATGTGATATATAAAGAAACAGCCATTGTGACAATTGGGGTATGAACATCAATAAAAGGTGGCAACAACTGATGAGAAGTGCTGGTCTCTGGAGGATACAACGACTCCAAAGGAGGGAAGCTGCAAACCAAGAAACCATGGGTGAAGCCAAAGAATATGACTATGAACCCATGTTGCAGAGGCAATGTTAGATACGCAAAGTAAAGCGCAAGAAGCAAGCCAGTGTCCTAGAACTGGAAAGGGAGGGACAGGACCAGAAGAGGAAGCAAGGACATGAGTCACCTTTCAGGTCATATATGGAGCCTGTGGAAATCTATTTGTTTAGTTCAGTTTGGAAAGCTCGAGAAATGTTCTAGATATGTGGTTATAGATTTATAGTTCCATGCTGAGTGTGTCTGTGTACATACATACACACAGGAGGTTAGAAGACACTTGCGGGACTTACTTTTCTCCTCCTATCATGTGAGTTCTGGGGATTGAACTCAGGCCTTCTGACTCAGTCACAAGGACATTTACCTACTGAGCTCTCTTGCCTAGGCTTCTTCCCATGCTAAGATTTTTATGTAAACTACTTTCTGTGGTTGGATTTTTAAAATTTAGTTAATTATCTGTGACCAAGGAAGGTATAAGCATGTGTGTGCATTTGTGTATGCAGAGGCCATAGGAGGATCCCAATCCTCCTTGGCTTATTTTTTAAAGCTTTTTTATAATATTTATATATTATTATAAATAAGTACACTGTAGCTGCCATCAGACACACCAGAAGAGGACGACAGATCTCATTACAGGTGGTTGTGAGCCACCATGTGGTTGCTGGGATTTGAACTCAGGACCTTCAGAAGAGCAGTCGGTGCTCTTAACTGCTGAGCCATCTCACCAGCCGCTCTTTGGCCTATTTTCTTGAGAAAAAGCCTCTCACAGAACCTGGAGCACTCTGGTTTTGGGCTAGGCTAGCCACCATCAAGCACCAATGAATTATCATCTTTCCATTAACTGACTCCTACCACAGAGCTGGGGTCAAAGGCACACAGACCATGCCTGGCTTCCATGTGTGTGCTGTGGCTCTGAACTTAGGTCCTTATGCTTGTCTACTAGGCTCTCCTACCTAATGAACCATTCTCCAATTTCCACAGGGCTGAAATTATTTTGTGGATTTAAGAAATAAATATGTAGGAAATTAAAAGGCAGTTTATGGTATTATAGTCAGCACATGGAACAGAAAATAGAGGTTGAAGGCATGTTCAGCTGATGGCCTGTGGCCCACATACAGCCCAAGATAGCTGCAGATGTGGGCCATAACACATCATAGATCTATTTACATCAGTATGAGTTACTTTTTACTAGCTTTTATAACTGAGTTGTGAGGTTTTAGGGTGTAGAATTTGTAGATGAGAGTGTGCTCCAGAGAAGTCAAAAGTTTAGACATCCTTATTAGGGTTTTGTGAATACCGGAAAGAACATGTCAGAGACTCTAGCCTAGCATGCGTGTGTAAGGAATAGTGGCTCACTTCTGGAGCTAGGATGGGACACTGTGCATATTGCATGTGCCTGGATTCATGATTGCTGACTGCGGGAGCTAGAATGAACCTTCACAATCCTCTCATTTAATAAATGAAAAGACTGGAGCTCTGCCAAGTTACTCACTTGTCCAGGGTCATAAAACCCATTACATAGAGTCAGAATGAAATTATTCCTGTAAGTGAGATGCTGAGGAAGGAAAATGGGACAACCTCTCCTCTTGATTCATTGCCATTGCCGAAGCATTTGTCTCAGTGCTTGAGTGATTCATTGAGATTGAGCCTGTGATTATGTGTATCTGATTAATACCCCTCCCCCCTTAATACATTGCCGGTCTCTCCACTCACTCTCCCAGGATCAGAAACAATTTTTGGACAGCACGAAGTGGGCAATCTCTACATTCTGGGTCACCGTCTTTCATCTGCTTTTGTATATGTATGTGTGCATGTTGTATGCACTCGTGTATGTGTGTGTGGAGGTCAGAGGTTGGAGCTGTGTTTCTTCCCTCACTATGTTTCATATTATGTTTTGAAGGAGCATCTCCCACTACATCTGGAGCTCCCTGACTTGCCTAGGCTATCTGTTCAATGAACTTTCAGGAGCCATCTGTCTCTGCTCCCTTAGTCAGTGGTCACCAATAGCTACTACCACACCTAGCTTAGTCCTGGACATTAGGAATCCAAGGTGAAATCCTCATTCTTGTCCACTAGGCACTTTACTCACTTAGCCATCTCTCTAGCCCTTCATACTCTTTTAAAGCCTGTTTTGTACAGCTACCACAACATAAATGTAATCTGAAAGGTCGTTTATGGGTCAGCTGTATCCTAGCCAGGGCTCTTCTATTTCCCTTAACTACTCTGAGCTCAGGGGAACAGGGTACTAAGATCAAAACTTGACCAATATCCACTTGACGGAGAAAACACCATGACTCAGTGGTTAAGGTTGGTCGTGAAGCCATTTCTATGCTCTGCATAGGGTCCCTCTGATGTCCATACCAATGATTTCAATACCACGCTCTCAAAGCAGCACCCATACTTTTCACTGTTTGCAGTCCCTCCATTTTGTCCCTGGAAATTACTGTGTCCCTTTGTCACACAAGCCACGATGTCCCACCTCCTGTCTCACGAATTGTGTTTTAGAAGAACTCATACTAACACCGTACCCACTTGTTTATATGACATCCCTCCACTAAGTGGTCATTTGTACACTCCTACTCTGTAGTTGGGACCCAAAATGTGGCTCTTTAAAGATATCTGCTGAATAAGTACAATCAGGGAGACCACGGTGAACTATGGTCTCTGCCTTGATTGAATTTTAGTTATATTTGGTAATATCTGATTCATAGAATGAGTCAGCAGGAATAGAAAGATTACAATAATAGAAGTATCAAACAGAGAAATGTACAGTTTAGAAATCAGGAAATGGTCACTGGACAGGGGTATGAAGATTGTCACAATGTCTAGTAAGTGCTTAAGTGCATTTTCTTTAAGGAAGAGAGATGAAACACACAGAAGACAGCATCCTCCCTCTAACCCTTCATTCACTTGTAGAAGAAAAGGCATCAGTTATTGACTGGCCTTTGTGATGAGAGCCTCTTGCTTAGAGGTGAAACACAGCCCTTCAGCTCAAAGTGGAACTCATAACAAAAATGAACTGAAGAAGGACAAAGATCAGTTACCATCAGTATTTGGCTCCTCTGAATACATTATGGATCGGGGAAAAGGTTTCCAGCTTGGGAACAGGAAGGACTGACCACACATTGTCTCCTCTAGAGACAGTGTTTTAAATGTGCCATAGGGTGAATATAATAATCATGTGTTTTTGTTTATACTTAACAGGTGTCTAATCAAATCTGTTCTGATTTCTTTGGTAAATAATAAATCAATAACAGGCTGTATTGTAGTACATAATAAATATATGATCATTTCAAATGTGGCTTACAAATTTTAGTCAATGATTAAGTTCTCTCATTAAAAAAAAACTAAAATCATGCCATGTATAATTTAATATCCTAAGCATTGGAGCTAGAAAGATGAACTTCAATTAAGCATCAAGTCATGGAAGACAGAGCCCAGCAAATAAAAAGTCATAATCCTATTAAATCTTAATGAGGAAATGGGAGCCCTGAAAAAGAAAATTTGATCTTTGAAGGAAGAATCCTTGACCAAAGGTTACAAAGTTTCAAATAGACTAGAGGGAAAGCTTTAGCAAGCTTTTCATGGGGTGGCATTTATAATTAATACAATGTGCTGGATATTTCAGAACCGCTGCAAGATTAGATTTAAAATGTTATTGTAGAACAAAATGATAAATTTGTGTGTGGTAGACTTATTAATTACTGTATTTAGTCATCCACATTACCTGCATATATATCACATTGTATACCTCATAAATACAGATTTATAGATCAACTGAAGATAAAATATATTTTCAAATGCAGAAATATTGTTAGAAGAAGAGAGAAGGTATAAGGGAGGGAGGATGACAGAGAAAGAAAGATAATTTCATGGCAATGATGGAAATACAAATATGTCTAATGATATTTGAGGGAACTAGCTTGACTGGGTATTCAGCTTTGAAGAAAGGTGAGATATGAAGCTAGAAAGGTGGATAAAACCAAGATAAAATGAAAGGTGTAAAAAAGATTTAGATAGTGGAGGAGGAAAAGAGAAAAACATAAAAATCATATTCCAAATGCAATAATAAGTTCATTGTAACATGTATAATGGAGAGATGGAAAGTAATGGACAGATTTTGAGAGAATGTATTCTTAAAATCTCACACTTAGGAGCTGAGGAGATGGCTCAGTGGGTAAAGAAGTTTATCACTTGAGAACTTGAGCTCTATCCTCAGGACCCACATAGTAGAAGGAGCGAGGTAAATGACTTCAGAAAGGCATCACTTCCACAGGCACGCCCACCTCAGTTTTAGGATTGCCTCTCCTCTGGCTGTTCAGTGGATGGAGCAGGAGGTGTGGTGTCTTTACCTCTGCCACAGTAGCTTCCATCCTTTTCTCAGAGGGAGAAGAGGGAGGAAAGGCTAGAATGGAGTTGAGAAGTGAGGCAGATACAGGGCTCAGATACAGGATGTGAGCAGGGAAGACAGGAATTCAGTGAGGATCACATGGAAAACCCAGGGGACAGAGAGAAGAAAGTATCATCCCTAAAGCTGACAACCTTGTACTTTCACTGAAGATCAACACACTAAAGCTGACAACCTTGTACTTTCACTGAAGATCAACACAGCTACTTAGGAATGTGATGTATAGAAAAAGAATGGGTAATATAAACGAAGAATTTCAGCCTTCAAATGTAACTTCTTGAACAATATTGGTAGACTTAGGTACAAATCAATTCTTATTTTGTGGATATAAAAGCTTTTGCAAATATTACTAGATGTACCTTGTGACCATGATCCACATCAGATCACCACACAGAATTTATTAAAATACTGTTTGTTTACCAAAGGGCATGGTAGCATCTCAGTTGCTTTTGGGATATAATCATAAAGTCTTGTGTGTGTGTGTGTGTGTGTGTGTGTGTGTGTGTCCCTGTCAGTACATGTATATATACAGGTTCATGTGTGTGCATGCACATGTACAAATGGAGGCCACAGGTCAACTTCAAGTGTCATTCCTCAAATGTCGTCCACCTTTGATTTTGACAGGTTCTCTTCATTGGCCTGGAGCTTGCTGAGTAGGTTAGGCTGGCTGGCTAGCACATCCTAAATCTTAATGCAAGTCCTCATGGGCATGTGCTTTACCAACTCTACCATCTCCCCCAGGTACAATGTGCATCTCTTCTGTAAAGTTAGGTTGCAATAACTAATTCGCAAGAATATGAATGTTGCTAAAAATCATGGCTACATAAAACCATCTTCATACATTAACATCAAAACCTCAAAACCATAGTCAATTTATAACAAGTATTGAGAATCCTTTTCTGACACTTTAAATGAAATTGGTCATTGATAATGAACATGCTGATAGCTTTGGTTCATAATTTTGCACATTGTTCTTTTGAAAATTAAGGGTTGGAGTTTTTTTTTAACTTTTTCCAATTTTTTATTAGGTATTTACTTCATTTACATTTCAAATGCTATCCCAAAAGTCCCCTATACCCTCCCCCCACCCTGCTCCCCTACCCACCCACTCCCACTTCTTGGCCCTGGTGTTCCCCTGTACTGGGACATATAAAGTTTGCAAGACCAAGGGGCCTCTCTTCCCAATGATGGCCGACTAGGCCATTGGAGTTTTCATAAAACAGTATTCCACTAGAGAATGAGAATCAATGAGAGACAGATGAACACACATACAAACACACTCACAAATATACACACCCACACATACACATACATACACAAACACAAGCATACATACAAATATAAAAGGTCACAATAATAAACACACAAAAATATACAAATGCAAATATGCACAGATACACACAAACATACACAACTACACACAAATACACACAAATCACTCACAAATGCATGCAAATATATACATACATACATATATGTATTCATATACATATATATACACATATGTACACAGCCATATAAATATATTCATACATACAAATACACAAACACAAGTACAGAAACATAAACATAGACATAAGTATACAAACACAGAAACATACATAAATACACATAGACACACACAAGAATACACACATAGACACACAAAAATACGCACATACATATGCATACAAACACACACACAGATAGTGACTTACTTCAGGGACTTGGCTGTGCAGTTGTAAGATTTGGTTGTGTGAGTCTGACATCTCTGATGTTTATCTACTGTGATGTGTTCTCACCTTGGCAGACACAAGGTTCAACCAATGCCTAGGCTGCCCCATTCTAGAAAGCTGAGAGCCCAGTGGATCTTCGGTTTACCTGAAGCTGATTATTTTAAGTTTTTTTTTTTTTTTTAATCTAGAACAATGAGGATGATGAATTCTTTCCTTGCTGAAAGCTCAGTTAGGATGTTATTTGGGTTCCCTCTCTCTCTCTCTCTCTCTCTCTCTCTCTCTCTCTCTCTCTCTCTGAGTGTGTATGTGTGTGCGCGTGTGTCTGTAGAGTGGCTCACAGGCTGCCATCTCAATAGTCCAACAGTGGCTGCTTCTTTGATATAAAGGCCAAGTTCCTGGTAATTGCTTAGTGCACAAAACTGTATGTCTCCACAGTCAACTCTGGGCCTGGGATGTGGGAAGATCCCCAGAGAGCTGCTGATCCTCAGTCTTCATTAGAATCATGAAGAAGCGAGTTTTAATCTCAGAAATTAATATCAGAAATTTAATATTAGAGTGGCATGCTTCAACCATGGGATGCCGGCAAGAGCAAGTGCAAACAGGCAAAAGGCGAAAGCTTCCTTCTTACTTTTCCTTTTATGTGGGCTGCAAATAAAAGGTGTGTCCCAGATTTAGGGTGGGTGTTCCTACTGTAACTAATCTAATCAAGAAAATCCCTCACGTGTATGCCCAGCTTCTTGGGTTTTAGTTGATTCCAAATATACTTAAGTTGACATACCAAGATTAGCTATCACAGGTGTCAAAATAATAATAATAATAATAATAATAATAATTATTATTATTATTATTATTATTATTATTATTATTATCTTCTATGATGGCAAATGCTGTCCAGCAAACCTGTTAGTTTTGATGACTACCTATGGAGAGGGCACACTGCAGATGCTAACATCTCCTGGTCACAGAGACTCAAGCAACTAGGAGCATTTCTGAAACTGAAGCTGTCTCTGGAGATTACTCTGTTGTGAGCCTAGAGCACATGGTAAACTGTCCTTTTGTATTATCCCAGGAGAGAAAACAGAAGCATCAAAGGACAGGAGCAGAGGCCCCCTGTGCACTCTGCAGCCTGCAGAGCTTCTCAGCTGTAGGCTCAACCACTCAAAAAGTGAGCTGTTCTGGTTTTGAAAACAAGCTGTGTCAAACCAGTTACTGTTAATCTGAGCCCTTTAATGAGTGGCTCTTCAGTGTATTGGCTTTGTTGATAGTGATTGGCTTGACCTCCTCAGCTCTGGCTGACACTGCTGTGTTATACAGACTGGGTGCTCAAAAAATGGGCATCTATCTTCCTATAAATCTTGAGGCTACAGGTCCAATATTAAAGAGGGAACAGAGATGGTTTCTGAAGGGACCTCTTTTTTTGTTTTTTTTTTTTTTTCTTTAGTTTTGGCTTGTGTACAACTGCTTTCTTGCTACATCTTCTCAGTCTCTCCTCCATGTGTCCCTGAGAAGATCTCCAGTGTGTTTCTCTTCTTCTAAGGACACCTCCCCTATAGGATTAGTACGTTGAATAATTTTGATTTACTCTCAGTTACTCCCCAAGAACTTGTCTTCAAATAGAGCTGCAATAAAGCTAACAGTTTAACATATGAGGTTGATATGGAAACACAGTTTAGCTCACTAATAGGTCATCATGGGATGTCTTTCTGAAGAAACCCCAAGTTATGCTTCACTGTTTTTGACAAAGAGAATTGGGTAGTGTATCAGATATTATGAAGTCTGAATACTTCCCTTTCCTTCCTCAGATAGTCCAGGCTAATAATGAAGGACTAAATCACTTCATGCCTAGGTTTTAAATCTGTAAAATTAATGTAACAGCATATATTCCTTAAATAGTATTATTTTGTGGTGGGTTGAAACAGAAAGATCTCCCAATGGCTCAGGCATTTGAACACTTGATCTACTGTTGATGTTTGGGGGAGGTTATGGAACTTTTAGGGGGTACAGCCTTGCTGGAGGAAGTATGTAACATTACTGGGGGTGGTCTTTGAGAACTAGATATTTCCTGTATGTCACCCTATTGAGGGTGGGCTTTGAGAACTGAAAGTCTCATCTGTCTCGCTTTTAGTCAGTTTGTGAGGCTTCCTTTGTCCATATGAGATATGATCACTCAGTATCCTGACCCCACTTGCTGTCATGTCACCCCACCATTATGGGATAGCCCACTCAATCTTAAGCCATAATAGATTCTTCCTTCCCTAGGTTTTGGTCATGATATTTTATAACAGCAACAAAATAATAAATTATGCATATATATATATATATATATATATATATATATATAACTTGTGTATGTGTGTTTGTATGTGTCTATTAATAGCACAGGTCTGCCATATACTTGCAGCATCATTGATCAAGATCCCAGAGGCTATGCTCTGAAATACTTCACTGAGGTACACCCCAGCCCTTATTTTCTGCTATAGAGTATTCCTCCAAATAATGTCTTTGCATATTTAACTCTGATACCAGGACTAAAGGGCATACTCAGGCTAACAGGAGTGATGGAGATACTGGGTCTAGGAGCAGTTACAGAAAATAAACTGTAAAGGTTAAGAACGAACAAAAATGAAAATGCCACCTATCTGATTACTTAGAGTATTAGGTACACGGAGAAGGTTCTGGTCTATATGTCAACAGACCAGTGACATGTGACAACATACCAGCGACCTACATTCTACCCACAAGCTCCGGGGTCTTGCCTGTCTTCAGGACCTTTCTGAGTCCAGGTGGAGTCTGGGTCAATATGCAAATTCATGGCTACCTTGAGGTTACAACGAGGGGTAATTCTCTGAGAATGTCAAGATTATGGAACCAGTTTTCGCAGCAGGAACCAATCCAAATTGATAGAACTTTTGTCACTATGTCAATTTTCTAGAATTGTAGCATGTAATCAATAGTGTCAAAGTGTAAGATTTGACAGCTCACATGCTGACTATTTTAATAATAGAAGGAGGAGATTGTTATGTTTCTGTCTCTATAAACACAGTACCTAGCAGAGACAACATATGAGAGGAAACTTGTCCTGGCTCATGGTTTTGGAGGATTTCTGTCCATCATGGTGGGAAGACACAAGCCCAGGTCTTGGCTGCAGAAGTGTGATAAAGTCTAGCACTTCATAGTAAGTCAAGGAGCAGAGGCCTCTTTCCCTATGAAGATCTCATTTCCTAAAGCATCCAACTACTCCGCAAATAGCAGCACCCTTAAGAACAACCTATTTGATATTCTGGTTTTTGAGGGCTTCCGTCCCTCTCTCTCCCCCATCCCTTTCTCTTTCTCTTTCTCTTTCCTTTCATCAAGATATTCAAAGAATCTAAAAATGTGTTGCAATCTCAATATTTTACTTGCAGGACCCATGTGATTATATTCAATTAATTTGTAGATTTGCCTAAACACAAAACCAGTGTTTGGAAGCCCTAAGAGAGGGGGGAAGGAGATGAAAGGTCTTTCCTCTAAGCCTGACAATCTGAGTTGGCTCCCCATGAAACCTACATGGTGGAAAGAGGGAACCAGCTCCCCAGCTCCTTTGATTTATCTGCTAACCTCCACACAGGAAAACACACAGTAAACAAGCAAAACAAAAACCTCAAAAAAAAAAAAAAAAAAAAAAAAAAAAAAA
>NC_034605.1:15279772-15291488 GCF_900095145.1 Mus pahari
TAGAATTCTACTCTGCAGCATGTGCAGGAAGACTATAGAATCTTACTGCCTCTCTGAGGGTGGCTTGCTTTCTGCTTAGCTGAATGCAGTTCAAGTTTGGCGGCCTGGTGAATAATTCTGAGCAGATGTCAAGCTGACTTAAGTGACTCAGACAGAGTAGCAAAAGGACTTAGGACACAAAGTAGCTAAATTTTAATGAAGGAAGACATCCAGGAGGGATTTGCGGACTGCAACATTTTTTCACTACTGTGGCCAAATAAACTGTTGTTGCTTTAAGCCTCTAGCAAATATGTTACCATGTTGGCAAGCATTAGGTTAAAGCTTAGGGATTCGGTTTCCAAATCCCTAGCATTTTTTTCTTATAAAACAGGTAAATCCAAAATCTCATTGTTCTTTCTACTGGTGGAGGAATTGCATACTGATGACAAAAGAACATTTAACATTAGATGTAGGAAGCTGAAGATAAACAAAAGTTATATGTAGGTGATTTCATTGCTATTCATATGACCTATGCCCTGGTCAGTTAGCTTACATAGACATAGCCTGTATAATATGAAGGGTCAGCAACCTAAAGGAAAGAAATATCAAATGAGTTTACATTGAAAACTAACAAAGCAAAAGGCAAACAAAAAACTATACCTCTGGGACTGGAGAGATGGATCAGTGGTTAAGAGCCCTTGCAGAGTTTTCAGGTTCGATTTCCAATACCATCAGGGAAGCTCACAACCATCTCTAACTCACATTCCAGAGGATCCAGTGCCCTGTTCTGACCTCTGCAGGTATTGGATACAAATGATGTATACACATATATACAGACAGAAATACTCATACACATAAAATTACATTAATAAATCTTAAAAATAAAAAAAAAATGAACAAAGGACAAAAACAACAACATCGTCATCATCAACAAACGCAAACCAGTATCCTTTGGGCTGAAGAAGTGGCTCACCAGTTAAGAGGGTGTGGTAATCTTGCAGAGGTCCCCTGCTGCTTCCCAGTACACATGTCAGGTAGTTCACAATCACCTGTAAATCAAGCTCCAGGGATCTGGAGCCTTTTTCTAGCCATTAAAGATATCTGTATTACAGTGTAAATTTAGATGAAAATTAAAGGAAGTTTAAAATATTGGAGATAGTTTACAGAGGGAAAAGGTAGAAATTAAGACGAAACCTTAATTCTATCACTTTTTAAGTTTTGTGTATTTTCTTTCAATATTTTCCATCAGCAATGTACCTTGCATAATTTTGAGAAGTTAAATGAAGTTTATATTTCATTTAGGATTTAAATATTATTCATTTTTATAAAAAATTCTCTTTTGGTTGGTTCATAATGATGGTAATATTTGTCTCTATTAAAAATTTCATAATACATTTAAAGGGAATTATTTGCAAAGACTTTAATAGAATCTAAGAAATACAAATATTTTAATGTCTACTTAATAACTAAAGTACAAATTAATTTAAAAATAGTATCATGAAATATAAATGAGTATTATTATAACTCAAAACTATTCCCAGATTCTCAGAGGTAATAGCAAGAATAATGAATGAAGATAAAATGACTTAGTTGCAAAATTTTTTCTTGAAGAATGTAAATAGAGATATTATAGGAAGGGGGAATATTTTCTAGTTACCTTTAAGTCAAACAGCTCTGACAAATAATGGTGGAAAGATGGAAAGAATATAATCAAGGATTCAAAGACTACTAACATAAGACAAATAAATGTATATGCATTGAATATCTATAAACATAAAATATTAAGTAATATTTTAAAATTTAAAACATTTAAATTAACTACAATATTGTACTTTAAATGCTTTTATCTTTACGTGCATATGTGGCTTTTTTTTTTTTGTATGTGTGTTTTCATGAGAGTTTATGTGCATTGTGTGCATGCAGGAACCACAGAAACCAGATAAAAGCATACGACCCACTAGAACTAAAGCTACAGAGGGCTGTGAGCTACCATGTAGGTACTGGAGACTATACCCATGTCTTCTGCAAGATCAGCAAGTGCTTTAACTGTAGAGCAATCTGTCTATTAAAATGTTTTAAAAGTAAGAACTCTTGGTGTCTTGTCATCACAGTCAGTATGGAAAGATTCCCCACACAGTCTCTAGCTGATTTTAGTGTCCCAGACCAGTCATTGAATAGCTCTATGACCCAGTTTCTCCATTGACAAAATGGAGGAAATACTGATTAATTTGTTATTTTTTTTCCTTAGGGCTAACTGGGTATTAAATTTATTTGTGAGTTTAGCACACAATAGGCATTTGCATATCCCCTATGAATATATTCCATTTTATCTGATAGTGATAAATATTGGAGAGATTTCCCATTCTGTGTTAGTAGAGAGGGAAGAAATATGACTTTAATGTGAAACTTGGAGTCTCTCTTTGAGTGGCAATTGTGAAGATTATATGTTTTCACCATATTTGTACATCTGTGGGAAGATAAACCTGTAAGTCCTCCCGGGGCAATCACTGGCCCCTTGTTTGTACTAGAATAAAAATGGGAAAGTCATTGAACATGTAACCATAGGAACTGATTGAATCTTTTCATGAGTCTATGAAACTTGATTTTGTGGTTGGGCAGCAGGGGGTCCGTGCCCAACAAAGCACTCCAGCAAAGTATCTACCAATGTAGGAAAGAGGAGTTGCAGAAATGCCCATTTAGCACATTGACCCTTAAGTTCATAGGTGATTGATGAAGATGTGATAAAATTGTAGAAGGATACAGCACAATATTCTTAAGGAAACTTGTGTGTCATGGCATTGAAGAGGTGGGGGAGAATTTTAATTTCACTTTGTATCTTTCTATGCATCGATAATTTTTACAGTTCATGAGATTAATATATTTTTGTAAACTGAAAGCATGAGTATGACATGAAGAAACTTATTGTGTCTCAGGCTCCAGAGGGAAGAAAGCAAGCTAAGTCAGGTAACTTAGCCAGCCGCCAGTCTTCCTCTTTCCTTCTTCTGTATTTCTCACTGCACAAAGTGGATTTATTAGCAGGCTGTGGAGTACAGTGGTTCTCCACATGATTGGCATCAGAAATGAATGTGTGCCTTCACAGAGTGTTCTGAACCCACATGAATGGGTTTCTTCCTTCTACACTCTGGCATAGTCCCCACTAGGACATTCAAGGTATGAGGAGAACCTCTGTAGAGAAAAGAGCTTGAACTCTGTCTTTATCTTGTGTCTAAGAGATTAGATTCCTGACTCTGAGCAGACACAGGCAACTTCTACATCTGTGGGTTTAGAGTGAACACGGATGGAGTCTGGTATCTCTGTCCTTTTGGAAAGCAGCACATCGTCATCTAGCAGTTGAGATATTGCGCCAGCAACAAAAGGATCAGTTATCTCTGTTTTTAAAGATTTTCATATATATATATATGAGTTTGTGTGTGTATAGGCATGTAATACACACACACACACACACACACACACACATATATAGGCATGTAATGCATATATCCAGAAGATAGCATCAGATCTCCTGGAGAAATGATATAAAGTTTCTATGCCCCAGTATAGGGGAATGCCAGGGCCAGGAAGCAGGAGTGGGTGGGTTATGGGGCAGGGGAAGTCGGGAGAGGATAAGGGATTTTCAGAAGGGAAACTAGGAAAGGAAATAACATTTGAAATGTAAATAAAGAAAATATCTAATTAAAAAAAGGATAAAAAAACCTTTCATGTTACAACTCCCTCCCCCCCAAGAGCACATTTCACTGCAAGAGCTACTTTTTAACTTTTCTCTTTTCTCATACAACAGAATTTGAATACAATTTCCCTCCCTTTATTCCTCCTAGTTCCTCCCCACCTCTCATCTCTCTCCCTTTCTGTCTCTCATTAGGTAAGAATAGGTTTCTAAGCAATAACAACAAAACAACAAAATAAAATATAATGCGATAAAACTAAAAGCCACTATATTGAAGTTGGACAAGACAAGCCAACCAAAAATGAAAGAGCTCCAAGAGAAGGAACAAGGATCAGAGACCGACTTGCTAACACACCCGGGGAGTCTTATTTAAGTTCTAAACTGAAAGCTATAGCATACATGCAGAGGTCCAGGCACAGACACGTGCAGGCTTGGTGATGCTTGTTGGTGAGCCTCTGAACTCCTATGAGCTTTGATCAGCTATTTTAGAGAGACTTGTTCTAATGTCCTCTCTCTCCTCTGCCTCCCTGACTCTGCCTCCTTTTCAGAGAGGTTCCCTGAGCTCTGAGGTGAGGAATTTGATGGGAAAAAAAATGTGTTTAGAGCTGTGTGTTCCAAGGTCTATCTGTCTGTCTGTCTGTCTGTCTGTCTCCATTTCTCTCTGTCTCTCTGTCTCTTCTTCCTCTCTCTGTATCCTCTCTCTCTCTCTCTCTCTCTCTCTCTCTCTCTCTCTCTCTCTTTCCCTCCCTCCCTCCCTTCCTTCCTCCCTTCCTCCCTCCCTCTCTTTGAGTGTGTGTATGTGTATGAAATCTGGCTGCAGTCTCTGTATTTTTCCCATCTGCTGCAGGAGGAGGCCCTTCTGATAATGGTTGAATAAGGCACTGATTTATGAGTAGAGCAGAATAGCATTGAGCATCATTTTATTTTTATTTTCCACTGCACTAGGTTGCCACTCAAACCCTCAAATGCTGTCCAATGCTAGCAATCTCTCTCCCCAGTCTCTCCCTCACTCCAATCTCCCTTACCTCTACGCTATCTACCTTTTCACCTCTATTCTATTTCCCCCTCCCAGGGATATCCATGTGTTCTCATCATCCCCTCCCCCCAACACCATCCTCTTCAGGTCTCTGGATTGTAGCTTGATTTTTCATTTATTTAATGGCTAATATTCAGACATAAGTGAATACATACCATATTTATCATTCTGGGTCTGGGTTACCTACACTCAGGATGATTTTTTTTTTTTAAGTTCCATTTGCCTGAAAATTTCATGATGCCATTTCTTTTCATGACTGAGTAATATTCCAGTGTGTAAATGTACCAAGTTTTGTTTATACATTCTTCTGTTGAGGGACATCTAAGCTGTTTCCAGTTTCTGGTTATTGTAAATACAGCAGCAAGGAACAGATTCGAGCAAGTGTCTTTGTGGTAAGATGAAGCGTCCTTTGTGTATATGCCCCAAAATGCTGTAGTTGAATCTTGAGGTAGATTTGTTCCCACGTTTCTGAAGAACTGCCATACTTATTTCCAGTAGTGGCAGTATAAATTTACTTTTTAAAGTGGGCCAAGGCGGCAAATGTAACCAGTGACAAGTGCTATTTCCTTCCCATTATACTGGTAGCCAATGGAATGAAGAAGACGGGCTCTCACACTCTGGCTGGGAAGGAATGACACACTGTGGGGTGTTTGGATGCGTAAATGGTTCCTGCCACGAATGACACACTGTAGGGTGTTTGGATGCGGAAATGGTTCCTGCCACTTCTCTACACAGAAAGTTGAATCATATCTGTAACATTGACAGAAATATAAAAACATGGAGAAGTTGAAACTAGAAAAAACCTAGCTTCATGCCCTTCTTCATGGCTCTTGTATCCTTGTGCCTGCACTCTGTCTGTGATCATCACTTAAAATAACCCTCTTGTGGTTCCTTTTCTAAATTTTTAGACTTTAACTACACTTATAAACACAGACTAGGGTCTCTATTAGGAAGAAACATGCTCTTTTTCCTTTCTAAGCTTGGTCATGTCGATTAATAATATACTTTCTAGGTCCACCCATTACAATTTTCCTGTAAATTTCATATTTCCTTACAGATTGACATTATTCTTTTGTACACATGTACCAGAATTTCATTATCTGTTAATCTGTCGATGGACATCTAGGCCAATTGTATTTCCTGGCTCTCATGAAGACAGCAACAATGAAAACTGGTGTGCAATAGAAATGGTTTCTGAAAGTAGATGAAGAATGTTAGATTCCAAGAGGACACGTAAGATTACTGAGCCCTGAGATATATGCTCTATGACCCCATCGCCTGAAGAGCGCAAAGCATCTGAGCATGGACAGTCTCTATGGCCGTCCTCCATGGAAAGAACAGCGCATCAGAGTCTTTCAACAGAGCAGAGACTGAGATACCCCGAATTAAAAGAAAATACTCTCCTTGTTGAGGTAGGGACCACATGGCCAGGACCCCAGATCAGATCCTAAGAGCTGAGTGACTCTGAATCAGAAGGTAGCAGGCAAATGGGAAACACTCTTCATCTCTGGGAACTGAGCCTTGTCATCAGATTGGCAAAGAAGTGTGAACCCACTGGGAAGGAACTGGATTCCCACCTGGATTTCAGTTAGGTGAGAGTGAGTTGCCCCCACTCATCCATGCCCCTCCATCCATACAAACTGCAGACTAATACACTTAGCACTGTGGGAAGCAGCTTGTTCTGTATCGTGAGGGGTGTGCCACAGTCTCATTCTTTGAAGGTCTGATGGGGTCATTGTTGCTCAGGCTTATGAATAATTTGTTAGTAGCTTTTAGATATTTATTACAAAACATTAGCTTTTCTTAGCCAAATCCTTCCTATGATTCATAATACCAAACTGTTTTTTATTAAAATCATCACTTGTGTACAGGTTTTTTTTTTTAAGTATTAAGATTCTTTTTTTTTCCTAAATTACCTGCTATTTGTTTGTTTGTATGTTTGTTTGTTTTTAACTTGGAAATAGAAATGGAGAAACAATCAGCAAACATATTTCCAGTTGACCGAATGCAGGAAATATCTGGTAAATTAAGCAACACATTCAGCGTTGGCTGGAGCTTGTTTGGAATGGTAGATGAAGAACTAAAATATTGCTCATGTATTATTTCCCTAAAAACAACTCAACCCCAAACATGACGGAACTCACAAGGGCCCATAAGACTTCTAGATCCTTCCTCAAGAAATAGGATGGGACATGAAGCCTTTCACATGTTGAATCCTAAGCAGACAAGAAAGGGTATATGCTACAGTGAGTTTGCTTAGAGTTCTGAATCCCAAACTCTATCTCACATTGAGTACAAATTTTCTCAACAACCAATATGGGCTAAATTTTTGAAGAAAAGGTAACCTACTTTGAGTTGTCTGGACATTTCCCCCTGTGATGTTTAAGGTCATACTTCTTAGATCCTGTATTTCTATACATGGACCAATTCTTGACACATTTAGTTCTCTTCTTTCGAAACATCAGCCATACATCCAATCAGTCTCTTCGCTATATGAATTGTATTTTACATTATTCTATGAGCTTTCCAAGTCTTCAGTAATTTTTGAAAATGTAAACTGTCACTGTCTGTCAGAGAGAGAGAGAGAGAGAGAGAGAGAGAGAGAGAGAGAGAGAGAGAGAGAGTACCCACAGAGGCCAGAGGAGGGCTTTTTAGACCATGAAGCTATAGTTACAGAATTTATGAGCCACAGAACACAGGTGCTGGCATCTAATCTCAGTGGATCCCCGGTTAAGAGCAGCAACTGTTCCATCCAGTCCCCAGAATATAACTTTTATATTACACATCTATTCTTAGACGTAAGCCACGTTGAAGGAAAGGAGAAAATGCCTATTGGTGCGTATATAGCCCCCTGAAGTGTTGAACTCCTTTAGGGGAATCCTCTTTTCTCAACCAAGATTATATAATTCACGATGCTCACATACATGAGATGACTGAAACGTCTTTGCTACCTGTTCACAATTCCTGTTCAGCTAACAAGCCATGTTCTTGTCATTGGTGTGTATTAGAGTCCCTCCCAAATCTCCCAGCTTTAAACATAAAAGCACACAGACTATAAAGCCCATAATTCCATCTGGGTGGTAGAACTCATATTATTTCTGAAGACCATTCCCTGCTGGGAAGGGCTACCTAAAGGATGTGCCAATGAGCCATATGGTACTTTGAAACTGTCAGCCCAGAGAGAAGATGAAAAGAATTTTAGAAATGGTACTTTTGATGTCTATCCACTACCCAGAAGCATGGCAAAACCTCTCAAACAGTCCTATTAAATCACTACTGGCTAGAGGGGTAATTTTAAAAGATTGCCTTTCAGACTTTTATTTTTAAAAGTGAGGTGTGTGTTAACTTAAACAACAGTTCTTCCCTCAGAACGATTTTAAGAGGTTGATTACTGGGTGTAGTTAATTTGATAACAGGCATGCTGTTCCTACAGTTGATCTAGTCAACTGTCCTGTTGGCATCAGGACAAAACTTTATTTCTAGTGCAGGAAATAAAGGGGCAGATACAATATGATGAAATTGACTATTAGGAAAAAATTGCCCATATCCTGGAATGCGTGCTTTTACTTTTTGGTTTGGGTGCCAGTGGACTTAGAAGATAAGCTTATTGCTTTGAATGTAAATAAATGATAAGATAGAATCCTTAGAAACTGCTTAACAATTCATCATACTGAGAGCTCACAGTCTAGTTCTTTCAGGGTTACTTTTAATTATCAACTTGATACCGCATCGGATCACGTGGAGAGTCTCAGTTGAGGGAATTTGTTAGGTCAGACTAGTGGCCATGGCTATGGACATTGTCTGGATTGTGAATTGATATGAAAAGGCCCATCCCTGGCCCTGTGCAGGAGATCCTAGATTCTATAGGAAGGCTAACAGAACCCGAGCCTATGAGCAAGCCAGCAAGCAGCACCCTTTATGATTTCTGCTCATGTTCCTGCCCTGACTTCCCTCTTTTATTTCCATGAGGTTGTTGTTGGTGGTTTATTTGTTTTTTTTTCCAGTGCTTTTTCAGAGCAAAAAAGAAGACCATTCCATTCCCAAAGTTAATTTTGCCTTGATCCAGCCAGTTCTCCACACAGGGGAATAATTAACTTAAAAAATATAATAGGGAATTGAATCTTAGACACGAATCTCTGGATTTGGTTAAAACCTAAACTCCAAGCATCTAGATGAATGGGTGGATTATAATAAATCATCAGATAAATGGAATTCATAAATGATGGAGAGAAAATACAATAATAGAGAAGTAAAACCGGAGTTGACCTGATGTGGCTGCAGAGGAAGGCATTCTGTGTGTGGAGGAGATGAGAAAATTGCCGTATGTGAGCAAGCACTTCTGACACACTGGAGTGCTGGTTTTCCAGACTGTACACTGAGGTCTAGAGCCCATTTTGACTTATTTTTCTGTATTATGCAATGGATAATAAATAGTACATAATAATGTGCTGAAAGTATTAAAAGCTGAAGTTGTTAAAATTTTTGAGGGTTGTTGGGTGGCTCTAAGGTTTTATAGTATATAGGAATACTATATACATATATATATATACATACACATACATATATGGGTATAAATATACATATATATATATACACACACACACATATATATATATGGCTTTTGTAACTAGTTTTTATTGACTTACTTTTGTAATTCGATACTGCATTATTGTGATGGGCATATATTTAAAGTAAGTCAACATGAATCTTAGAAAAAGCTTGTCAATTTTAAAGCATGAAGTTATTCAGAATAATTACTTGCCTAGTATATCTAAAGCCTGGGGCTGAATCCTAGCACTGAAAGAGGACCACCAGCTAACCACAACCTCGGGGCTCTAGTAGGATTCTGATGGACTTATGGTAACACCACAGCTATTTTGAGGAGAACGTTCACATTAGAATCATTGATGCTTTGGGCTACAAATCTGTTCAGCACTCTGTGCACTGTTGTACAGGTTTCACTGAAAAAAAGATGTGCAAACATCTCCTGTCAGACTTATAGCCCTGGGTATTTTCATCTATGTGTTTAACAATTTTAATTTCTAGTTTGTTGTCAAGAGTTAACAAAATATACAATATTTGTTGGTATCCTGAGCCTGTGTCTTACATCCCTGATTTATGATGTTTTGGGCTCTTGTACCATGACCACCATATTCAAGCTTAAAGACCCAAACGTCAGAAGTAATCTTCAGTTCTTGTAGATGACTGCAGCGGAATGTAAGCCCAGTGCAGGAGAATGAAGCACAACTCCCTCTCGTTTCATTTCCATCCGGACACTAACACACTCTTATCAGCCTTTAGTGCCTCAGTATCTCCCTGAACAATCTGTGGCATTTCCGCTGAAAAAGGGGCAGAAATGCTCCCATACCTTCTGTACCAGGTGGGTCTGTGACCCTCAAGCCTGTTCCTTCATGTTTCCTTTATAATCTACTCCAGGATGAACATGTTAAAAGAGTCATTAAAAAGTTCTTTTAATCACTTTCTTTGGGGCCATTCAACTATCTTCTAAGCCCAGATTTGTATTCTTACACTACAGAGATATTCTTTATATGAAAACAAATATCTTTGAAAACAAAAATCTTTGAAATATGAAAACAAATAAGCTTTGAATCTTACTGTTTTATTTTACTTTTAAGGGTACATACAGACAAATGGGATTCATTTTGTCATATATATATATATATATATATATATATATATATATATATATATATATATAATTCTTTCTTCCCCACCTTCGCTCATATGTCTTTCTAGTCCCTTTCTAGGTTCCATTTCTCCCTGACTTGACCCCAGTTCTACTTTCCTGTCACATATATTCCACTGCTCTCTCCTTTCTCACCTGTCACTTTGCTGGAATCTTTTCCTCTTTTCTCACAGTCTTTCTTCTATTTTGATGACTCCTACTCATGCATCTACACAGATGTGTACCCACACTTGCATATGCCCAGATGTTCACCCACATCTGTATATGCCCAAATGTGAACACACACCTGCATATGCACAGGTTTGCACCCTCACACATGCTTGCGCACAGATGTGCACACACACCTGCATATGCACAGATGTGTACCCACGCCTGCATATGCACAGGTTTGCACCCCCACACATGCTTGTGCACAGATGTGCACACATACCTGCATATACTCAGATGTGCACACACACATACATATGCACAGATGTACACACACATATGCACAGATGTGCACACACATGCACAGATGTGCACACATACATGCTTGTGCACAGATGTGCATCCATACCTGCGTGCATACACATATACAATCGTAAATGTGGATTCTGCACAGAAGGCGTCACTATTTGTCCTTCTGTCTTTCTCATGGTAGTTTAAAAATGCTTTATTCTCCCAGTTACTTCTCCAAACTCACCCACAATCTTGGACAAATGTCATTTTATTTTATTTTATTTTATTTATTTTTTACTTAAGCAATTTCTCACTAGATAGATCTGACTGATCTAGAACTATCTATATAGACCAGGCTGCTGTAGAACTCACAGAGATCTGTGTGCCTCTGTCCCCCCAAGTACTCAATTAAAGCTGTGTGCTACCCTGCCATGCCTGTAATGGATAAAAATGTCACACACACCCCCACACACACTACTGTTCATTACCATTTCATATTAAATCATTTTCTTGTTAAAAGGTCATGCATTTAAACTACTAAACATACATTTGTAATGGATTCTAAAATATAAAACAACTTAGAATTAATGATAAAAGAAGCTTTCAAAAGAGTTTACATTGCTATATCAAGCTAAAAAAACAAGCACTGGAGGGCAAAGAGCAACAAATAAGTGTTTATTCTACACTTAGTGAGACTCTTGAGGCCAATTATCATGACACCAGCATTTTAGTCCACAGACTTTCTTATCCACTAAAGTTTCTGCTGAGAGCATAGTGACCTATATGATTTACTCTGATCAATACACAAACAAATAAGTGAACTTACCGAGAGAGAGAGAGAGAGAGAGAGAGAGAGAGAGAGAGAGAGAGA
>NC_034605.1:15291633-15309656 GCF_900095145.1 Mus pahari
AGAAGAAGAAGAAGAAGAAGAAGAAGAAGAAGAAGAAGAAGAAGAAGAAGAAGAAGAAGAAGAAGAAGAAGAAGAAGAAGAAGAAGAAGAGCCAGCTGTGCTGTTGTGTACCTATCTTCTAGTACCAGCACCGGGATGCTAAAGCAGGAAGAAATTGATGTCAAACCACTATGGGTTACACAATGAGACACTGTGCAGAGGATAAAAAAGAGGAGGAGGAGGGAGAGGAGGAGGGAGGGAGGGAGAGAAAACAGGACAAGGGGGGAGAAGGCAGAGGAGGATGCACATGGGGAGGTCAACACCGGTGACCTTTAGAGATCTGGTTGTGATTTAATTGGGGAACGGAGTAAACAGAACTGCTGGCTGTGGTCAATCTCAAGCAGTCAAAACCATCACACTTCCTCTCCTCACCACAGGCATTGGTGTCTTCTCGCTTGGTGCCACTGTCAAATTCCATGCTCAGTCGGAACATTGAATCCGTCTGCTTAGCTAATAACGTCTTCATGTGCCCCCACCCCGTTGGCTCTCACTCGTTGACTGTTTCCTCTAAAACAGCAGCATGCGCATGCGCGTTGCATTGAATTATGCACGCGGAGAAGCTGACCTCCCTTAAGGAAGGGAAGACAGAACCTCAGATCTCTGGATGTCACTTCAAGGGTGATGTTTCTGCTAATGCTGATTAAAGTCCCCTCAGAAGACTGGAAGCTTTTAAGGAAATTATAAATATGTCTTCTCAGCCCTGCTGAGATCAGACACAAGATCCTCTCGTTCTTATCCTGTTAGTGATGAACAAGTGAACAAGCTTCATCTAGTTTCCATTGCTGCAGTAGCTATAGCCAGCAATTCTAGGCCTCGAAGCAAGAACAATAAATAGCTTGGAAGTAATAGCACATCTCCTATTGAATTAACTAAAAACTATTCAAACTGTACCTGGTTCAAATTCGGCGGCTCTGTTT
The DNA here is from genome assembly GCF_900095145.1 of Mus pahari. NCBI lineage: Eukaryota > Metazoa > Chordata > Mammalia > Rodentia > Muridae > Mus > Mus pahari. The sequence goes on from NC_034605.1 coordinate 15,292,590, forward strand.
ATTAGCTGTGAGCGCTTGTCACCGGTCGGCATCTGTGTTGAAGTTAATTATATACCACTAGCAAAAATGAGTCTTAAAGGCCTTGTTTAAAAGGCACTTGTTGAGGGTGAGGACATGGCTGTGTGGATAAGGGAACCTGCTGTGTAGGCATGAGGTTTGAATACCATCCTCCCCACCTTGTGCCAGCCTGTGACCCAGCAGTATGGACGGTCAGGGACAGGATTATTACTGGGGCTCACTAATTCCAATGTACTCCAGGATCAATGAGACTGTCTGCCTCAGAAAATACAGCAGAGAAATACAGAACAGAGCATAACCTCTTTCTCTGGCCCTTATTGCTTGCGAACCTATGCACAATGCAAATTAGACAACCACACACATGCACCACACATAGTCGTGTACTTAATCATTGTAAGGATACTGAATTGTCCAGTATACTCTCATATCTGCATGAGGAAAGGGAGAACAAAATTCAGGGGTGATTTGGCCCACTTTTAGGAGGTGCCATTTCCTAACTACAGGGTGGATTTGCATGGCTTTTACATCTGTCTTGAAAATGGGATTGCCTGGGTGAAAGCTTTCAGTGTGTCTAAAGAGCCTTAGATGACAATCCACCAACATCCAGTTATACAAATACTGAAAGATATTTCGATGTCACATGAAACTTGATACAAACAAATAAAGAGAAAAATCTGGAAAAAAATGTAATCATGAAGAAAATACAAAAAAGTCTTTAAAAGGGATATGTGTTTATATTTTAAAGGGAATATATTTGAGAAACAGCAAGGCATAGGGTGCACTTTTTAGAACTCTTCACAAAATAACCTGGGCCACAATAGCATACCTGCATTCACAACATAAACACTCAGGTGTGCTAACTGTAGCCACATAGGTGTGGTAGTTGTGAGTAAACAAGTTGCTCGCCAAAAACTAGGTGAAAAGTATAAATGAATAAAGGTAATGTTTGGCAATTGCACACAGCAGGCTTTATTCAGATGACCACCTTAAGTCCTGTGATGGACGGCTAAGAGGTTTCCAAAGATTGACTGTCTCCCACAGCTTGTTACCAGTGCCTAGTGTACGCTTGGCCCAAAGAGCCGAGGTCATGAGAAAATGTATCTTTCTGAAATGTGGATGGACAATGAGGACACTTCCTCATTTGCTGAGCATAGTGCAGTATCTTCACATGGAGGCAAGGCTTAGCTCTACAGCCAGTGTGGAGAAAATGGGCTTCTCAGAGGCAAAGATGCAAAGATGCACAAAACACAGGAGAGCTCCCTGATATCTTTGCACAATGTATTCCTCCAGTATTTCTTCAATTACTGTGAAGACTGATTGAATATACAGCAAAACAAAACATTAAAAAGAAGGATGATAATTTAAATTAGAGGAGGATAAACTAAGAAAGGAAGAAGAGGGAAACAAGTCCCACCTCTCGCCCTAAATAAAAGAAAATAGGAAAAGCTTCAACATGAAGAGCTTATGGGAAATTGCATCAGGGTGGTCCATCAAAGCTTTCTAGTCCACGACTGTGGTCTGTATTTCCAAATCTTGCCTTGTGAGAAATAGGTATATATTTTTCTTGTAAGGTACCATTTTTCTTTGAGAGTACATTAATGTTAACTTTCTATATGATGCTAGTAGCTCTTGGCCTTTTTTTTTGTGATTCACTCTCCATGGACATGAACACTCCCTATTCAGTTTTCACATTATAGATGGTGGTGTTTTGGATAAGTGAAATCTATTGTGCCTTCACTTACATGGGGGCCAAGAATTTGTAATAAACAGTACTGATAATCAGAACGCCATACACAAACATCTTAAAAAGTTTATATTTTCCTGTGTGTGCATGTCTGTGTGCATGCACATGCACACATATTTGCAATTGTGTGGCTGAAATGTATGCGTATGGGTTCATTATGTGTTTGCGTATGTATAATGTGTAATACATGAGCATGTGCATGTATTATGTATGAAGCAGTGATCAAGCTTAGACCAGACATCAAACTTTAGTGACATTTCTCAGGAGCCATCCATCTTTAAAGTGTTATTTTAAATGATGATGATGATGATGATGATGATGATGATGTGAGCATGGATGTGTCTGCGTGTGCACATAGAGGCCAGAAGAGGGTGTCATATTTCTTGGAGCTAGAGTTCCAGGGAATCTCTGAGTGTCCTGATGTGGGTGCTGTGAACTGAACTCCTGACTTCTGTTGAGTACAGACAGGGCTCTTAATCCTTGAGCCACCTTTCCAGTTGCAACCTTGGTTCATGGTCTTGGCAAGGGTGTCTGGCCAGCAAACCCCAGGGACCTTCTGGTTTTACAGCCCTAGACGTGGGATTATAGGTGTTTGCTGCCATACCTGGCTTTGTACTATAGCTCTGGTAATCAAGTTCAAGTCACCATACGTGCACAACAGCCCTCCCCTCAGCTTCTGTGTAAGTATCTTCTTATTTGACTGTTTAATTACACTTGAAACAGTCGGCATTTGGAATTGAGGTTTTCGTCATTGCCACATGCATGGCTATTCTACTCATCTGAATTTTCAGACAAATGAACAGAGGTAAATGGAGAAGCAAAGTCATTCATTGACAACACCCTGAAATTCATTTTTTTGTTCAAGACAGGGTTTTGCTCTGTAACTGTGGTTGCCCTGGAACTCACTCTGTACCCAGACTGGCCTTGAACTCACAAAGGTTCACCTGCCTCTGCCTCCTGGGTTCTGGAATTAAAGGTTTGTGCTGCAATCATCCTGCTGAAATTCATTTTTGAAGCATTGTTCATGGATAATTCCAAATCCTCCACTGTGGTTTAAATTAATAAATATTCTTCAGCAAAGTATGCCAAAACTTCAGCGAGGTGTTTACAAAGACAGTTGTGTTTTCCAGACTTTTCATACCCAACTTTGTGTGAATTTCAAATACACTTTCTATGTGTGTGTGTGTGTTTGTGTGTATGTATGAGTGTGTGTGTGTGTGTGTGTGTGTGTTGCACACATTTTTACTAGTATTATCTCTTAGCAAGTTTTTTTCTAACCTCAGATTTTGTGGTCAACATAGACTGTGTGTGCTCTTTGACAGAGCGATCACAGCTAAGCTATGATCATTATTTAGGAGTTCTGTCATATTGGATGGAATTTTATGCCTGCAAACTTCTCTGCTTATAAGGTCATTCAGCTTGTATCTTGCTTCTCCAATGGAAGGCATTCTTTAAAGCAAGCAGCCCATGAGCAGACGATTTGACAGGGGCAATTTCTTGCATTGTTGCCTGCATTCACGCTTCTGTGGCTTTGTAAATACTTGCTGAACTTACTTGTCGAGAGAGAGGATGGTCTAAAACTGGCAGATGTACGCTTTCCATTTTAAACCATTTTCCATTATAAATGGCAATGACATGATGATTTTCTTGCTTTAACATATAAAGGTTTACCTTTCTCCAGGAAGTTCCCTTGAGTGGCTAGCATGGGATGCATCACTCTCCAGGAGAGGAATTTCAGATTGTTTTCTGTTGGTTCTGTGTGTAGAGCAATCAGGAAGACTGGCTGGCTTCCCCAGTATTAAATCTGAGTTGGCTGTGGAACCGCCAGAGGCCATAGCAGAGTAGGATTATCAGGGGAACTGGATCACATGGCTTTGTTGAATGCAAAGTCCCCAAACAGGTTACCTGGAAATCTGGAGACCTGGAAATGTCCTTGGTATGGTTCAGTGCAGAGGTGGAGGCCCCAGAACAGGAAACTTGAGGGTGCAATTGGAGGCCAAGGTTAAAAACCTAAGGTCCTGGGATCTATAAAATGCACAGGAGTGAAAAGGTTGTTGAAGATGGAGCTTTCACCTCAAGGCAGCAGAAGAAAATTCTGCTCTAGTTCTAGACAGAGGCCAGCCCAGCTGCTACTTTGTATTATCTCTCCTCTCCTCTCCTCTCCTCTCCTCTCCTCTCCTCTCCTTCTGCTGGCTGAGTAGGTGTTTCTACCTGTGTTGAACTGGATAATCAGCATCCAGGCCATCAAAATTGGACAGAAACGCTGGGAGATGGATCAGAATTTAAGACAACTTCATCTGCTGTTAGGAGGAACTGAATTGAGATCCTCAGGACCCATGAAAGAAACAAATCCAGAACACCACACACACACACACACACACACACACACACACACACACACGCACGCGCACGCACACGCACGCGCACACACACATTAAAACAAACAAACAAACAAACAAAACCAAAATACTGAACCTGGTAATGTGATACCCTGTGATCCCAGTACTGGGGTGGAAGTGAGGGCAGAAGGATGGGCTTGCTGACTGCCATCCAACCTCCATATTCACTGACACATCCTGCCTCAAGGGAAGAAGATAGATCCTGATTGAGCACATATACCAAACACCACACACACACACACACACACACACACACACACACACACACACAACTGCACAAGAATTCTATGAGAGGTACTGTTACTCCTGCTTGGTTAGCTTTCTAAAGACTGTCCTGCTCAACAGAGTACAGTATGCTGCACCCAAGGAAACAGACACCAATCTCTTCCTCAGAAATGACCTTTCTATTATTTGAATATAGACATCTTTTAAAGTGGGGATTGCATATGGGCTTTGGGCTTTCAAGATTATGGTATTTGGCACTATACCTCACAGAATTGTGGTCAGCCCCTAGTTATGACTACATTCTGGACTTCCTGACCTACTCAGGGCAGGGCAATAGCCTGAAGACACAGTTACCATTCTATGCAGGGATACTAAGCTTGCTTGTAGTGTTCTTTATAAGCCTAGGTGGATGTATCACCTACACAGGTTGTCTCTGCCATCCCTGGGAACTCTGTCTTACCCTTGTAGCTTGAATGCCATGGTGCTTCCCGTACACAGAGTCCTGTTAGATCTTTGTGGCTGTGCTTCTGTTGTTATCCATGCCTCCAGTGATCAGTAACTGTTTTCCTTTATGACACAAAAGACTTAGTCCATTATATGCTTCCCATGCTCAGGGCTGCTGTGAGCCACCTGTGCTGGAGATCACCACAGCTTTTATCACCAGCACTGAATCCAATGAGGGATACAACATAAACCTGCCTGTTTATGAAAAAGTATACATTCCTAGCTTGACAATTACCCCCACTGGTGACTTACAACAGAGGCACCCCACCCCTGCTTCCTTTCTTGACTTAATGGATTCTTTATGTGATATCCTTTATTTTCTGTCCTTCCCCAAAACAAACCAAGAAATCTTTGGTATAAAATAAGTTAGGAAAATTATACTCCTTGCTTTCTGCAAACTAGATACTTCTCCTGAATCTTTCTTCCTTGATGGATGATGGGTCCTGACTAGAGACTGTTGAAATTTCTGTAGTGCCTCCACTGCCTCGAAAGCCACCCTTGGCAACAGTAGTGTTTCCTGGCATCTGCCTGAGTTATTCAGTGAACTCTTCCATCAGCTTCTCCAACTTTTATAGATGAATCCAGTTTACACACACCTTTGTTCTGCCAAACATAACAACCCAGGCTTGATCAGTAGCTCACTGGTGAGACTGAATTTTGGGACTGAACGTGTGGGATGGATTTCCCTATAATCCTGGTTCATTCTCAGCCGTGTTGGGGGTTAAGACTGTTCTGATCCCTACAAATCCATTGGGAGTTTGTAGGGTTGTTATCTTTTTAATTATTTTCCTGTCACTAATAGTGAGTCAAAGGCAGGAAACATATTGACAAGGACCAACCCACATCATGTGCTCCCTCAACAGACCACATCCTATCAGTCTCCCTAGTCTTGAGGGTCTGAACAATCTGATTCCTGTGACTGGGTCAAAGTGACACCCATCTCCCTTTTCATTAGTGTTTATGTCAGAATAAATAACAGGGACTCATTTTTTATCTGTGGAACCATGCACATAGGCGATGGATGTAGAGGATACCTAGGGCATCAGACATGCCAGAGACAAAGGTGGCAGCCCCTGTGCCACACAGCTTGAGTCACTATGACAAAGTTTCACAGGGCAGAGGATTTTAGCCACAGGTAATTGTTCCTCAGTGTTCTGAAGGCTGAAGGCTGGGATGAAGGGCTGGGTAAGATTAGTTTCCTCCAGGCCATTTCTTTTTGGCTCATAGATGGCACCTTCTTCCTGTCAGCACTCTGCAGGTCTGTTTCAACTTCAGATTGGACCATAACCACCCTGACAACTTCAGTTTTGTTTCATTGCCTATTTAAATCCTGCCTCCACATAAAGTCACAGTCCGTGGGACAGGGATAATTTAAGTAGAAAGATTGGAGCATATTTAGAGACAAACAGGTCAACAGTCTCTAACAGCAGCACTTCTGAAAAATTAGCCTGTGTGCCTGGTTGAATCTGTATGTGGAGGAGTCTGGGGTCCCTGGGGTGGGTGGAGAGTAATGGCTCAGACAGCGAGATTTGGCCGAAGAATCGTTACTAAGAGATTGACTGTGTGACTACAATGTATCAGATCAAACTTCCCTTCTCTCCCTTCACATCTTGCTCATCCTATTCTGCCCCATTGTCACCAGTCCCTCAGTAGGACATGAATTGTATCAGCAACTTGAGGCTGGCTGTGAGGGTCTCTTGCTAGTCAGTGTGGCACTCACAAATCCTCTCCTTTGTAAGAAGTTCTTTGCTTTCTTTTTGCTCTGTACATCGGATACAAAGTTAATACTTCACCAGTCTCTGAATTAAAGAGAAAATGGCATGGAACAGTGCATTCCTTACTTCTCTCCTTGCTGTGACAAAATGCTTGATAAAACAGTATAAGAGACGAAGGACTTGTTGTGGCTTGTACTTTGAAGGGTAAGGTCCAGTGTGAGAGGGAAGTCCTGACTGCTGCATCCCGTGGAAGATGCTCACACTGTCACTTAGCAGGGGAAAGAAGCACTAGTCTCCAGGTTGCCTTCTCACTCAATCCAGAATCCCACTCTGTTGGATGGAGCTGCCCATATGCAGGTCATCTTCCCTCCTTATTTAAGTCTCTCTGCAGATGCCTGGATGCCCTCACAGATACTCAGAGCCATGTTTTCTAGGGGATTCTCTAGTCAAGTTGACGTGAAGATTTACCGTCATAGACGGGATCTTTCCTTGGGTTAAACAAAGCCCACGATTTGCCCATTTATACCCAGCTGCCTCTAATTAATAACATAATCTAGTTTTGTTATTAAATATGTTAAATTTCTGATTATATTATAATCGCTTAAAAGTTTTTTCATTTGCAAATTAAAACCCTAATAGCATGCAGGAGCTTACTTCTAACTACATATACAATATGTAACTTTCGATATGGGCACACTATGTAATATTTATTGTGAAACTACTCATTTTAAACTGTCTGCTCTTGTTTTGTTAGCAAATATAAGTGAATAGTAGATCCATTAAACAACTTCATGACTCATTTTATTCTTGCTAAAAGCATGCTATCAGTACACATTTTAACTTACTAACTAATGTCAATGGTGCTGGAAAGGTGGCTAGGGGTTAAGAGCACTTAATTCAATTGGAGAAGGCCTGGGTTCAGTTCCCAGCTCCCACAGCGCAGGGACGGGGGATGCAAGCACAACTCAAAACTTCTTTTAATTCAAGTTCCAGCAGTCTGGCAGTTTGAATGAGAATTGCCCTCATGGGCTCATGTATTTGGATGTTTAGTTATCAGTTGGTGGACTGGTTAGAAAGAATTAGGAATATATACCTTCTGACTGTAAGCAAGCCCCCAATTAAAATTTTTTGTGTAAGTTGTCTTGATCATGGTGTCTCTTTATAGCAATAGAACACATACATACATGCAAAGAATAAATCAGTAAATAACTCTTTAAAAATAACTGACGACTCTCCCATGGGATGGGTCTCAAGTTGGGCCAGTCATTGATTGGTCATTCCCTCAAACTCTGTTTTATCTTTGTCCCTGCACATCTTGTAGGCAGGACAGATTTTGGGTTAAAGATTTTGGGTAGATTACTGTCTCCTTTCCTCCACTGGAAGTCCCACCTGGTAACAGGAGGTGGCCATTACAGGTTCCATATCTTCTGCTGCTAGGAGTCTCAGCTAGAATCACCCCCATAAACTCTCAGGAGCTCTTCACATCCTAGAAGATTCCACCCTACCATTTCCATTATCTCTCTCAGTTCTCCCCTACCCTACACTTCTCATACCTTATCCCTACCCCTGTTCCCCTCCCCACCCCTTCTCCCACCCAGTTCTCTCTCTCCTTCTACTTCTAAAGTCTATGATATCTATTTTGTTTCTTCGTCTTCATAAGACTCAAATATCCTCCCTTAGACCCTCCTTGTTATTTGAGAGCCAACCCCTGATACTTTATTTATTTATTTATTTATTTATTTATTTATTTACATCCCCAATGCTACCCCCACCCCTCCTCCCTCCCTCTCCTCTTCTCCTCTGAGAGGATGGGATCTCTCCCCAGGTATCTTCCCACACTGGCACATCAAGTCTGCAGGATTAGGTGTATCCTCTCCCACAATGCTGCCCTGTTGGGCAAAAGATTCCACAGTCAGGCTACAGCTTTAGGGATCATACCTGATTCAGTTGTTGGGGTACCCACATGGAGACTGAGTTGCATGTCAGCTCCATATGTGCTGCTGGTCCTTTTCCTCGGTCTTTGAGAGCTCCCAGGGTTCCAGGTTAGTTGATTTTGTTGGTCTAATTGTGGAGTTCCTTTCCCTTTCAAGGCCTTCAATACTTTCCCCCGACTCATCTATATAAGAGTCCTCTGTCTAATGTTCGGCAGTGGGTATTTGCATCTGTTTTAGTCAGCTGCTGGATTGAGCCTCTCAGAGGACAATTATGCTAGGCTCCTGTCTGCAAGCATAGCAAAATATCATTAATAGTGCCCATGGATGGGTCTCAAGTTGGGCTAGTTATTGGTTGGCCATTCCTTCAGTCTCTGCTCCATCTTTGTTCTTGGTGCTATTATGATACTCTGCAATGTTTGCAGTCAGGAGCCTAGCATAACTATCTTCTGAAAGTCTTCATCCAGCAGCTGATGGAAACAGATGCAGAGACGAGACCCACAGCCAAACAATAGGTGGAGCTTGGGGAGTCTTGTGGAAAAGTGTGAGGGGGAGGATTGAGGGAGCTGGAGAGATCAAAGACTCCATAAGAAGACCTACAGAGTAAACTAATCGGAGCCCATGGGGACTCACATAGACTGAACCACTAACCAGAAAGCATGTGTGTGCTGGACCTAGGTCCCCTAAACATATATAGCAGATGTGCAGCTTGGTCTTTATATGGGTCCCCTACAAGTGGAGTATGGTCTGTCTCTGACTCTGTAGCCTGCCTTTGGATCCCTTTCTCCTAGCGGGGCTGCCTTTCCTATCTTCAGTAGGAGAGGGTACACTTAGTCCTGTCACAACTTGATGGACCAGGGTAGGTTGGTATAAATCGTGGGGGTGGTGCCCCTTCTCTAAAGAGAAGGAGAAGAAGGGGGAATCAGGGGATGAGGGTATGAGGGTGGGACTGGGAGGAGGGAGGGGGAGAAGATGTAAAGTGAACAAATAAGTAAATGAAAAAGATAACTAATGCTTGTGATACTTTACAAAAGGCAGAACACATTTCCACTCAGGAAAAAGAACTGCAAAGCTTCAGGAAGATAGGAAAAATACCATAGGTATTTAAGGATTCCAAACAGCAGATCCTAAGAGATCTACCCATATATAATGTTCTCTCTGAGTTTCAAGTCCTACACTGCTAGTGCTGACCACCTGGGACACACTTAGAAGAGCGTGTTTCTTTCCTCTAGCTTTCTACCATCCTGAGAATAATGTAAATGAGCTAATAACTCCTAGTGATCAAACAGTTATGCATATGGTTGGGCAAGATGGTTATACAAATAAAGCTTGACATGAATAAATCTGCTGTCAACTTGGTGTGAGGGAACATCTGCCCATGGTGGAATATATCAGTGGGATATGTTTCTAATGATGGGCTCACTGAGAGCCCTAGTGGAGCTATGACAGACCCCAAGCCTTAGGCAAGTGCTTGAATTTGTCTCACAATAACAATTAACCACTGCAGAATATTTTCTGTGATTATTAACATTTGCCCTATGCCAACTTAAAATCCTCTATCACATGCTATTAGATTGGCACTTTTAAGTTTCTAAAATAGAGTAACCATCTTCTAAAACTTTTAGAATCACAGTCATTTTGGAGCTATATACACACAGTAACATTCTGTGCATTTATGTGGGAAATACAAACAGAGCTGGAGATGGACACCTTTCATTTTTTAAGACCCAGCAATAAGTGACATGGGCGAGAATGTCAGGAACTGTGTTTTGAAGAATTGAAGTATAGATATTGATAGAGAAAAAAATGACATCTTTGCAATGATATTGAACATTGTAGAGCAAAGCACCATTATTAATGAGAATTAACAAATAACTTAGACTGTATAATTCAACTGGCACATATAAACTGGAATAGTGAGGTGACCAAGTTTCAGTCTGATAAAGCAAAGAAGAACTTATGATGATATTATTAGTATCTTAATAAGACATATTAAGTGTGGTCACATATCTTCTCACCTAGTTAGACACTCACTTCTGATTTAAAGAAAGTGATAGCAAATCTTATTTTTCCAATAGTAAATATTGTTTTATATGCTACTAAACCCCATAAGCTAGAAAACTTAAGTTGCACATTGTTGTGACAGAATGTCTGACACATGTATCTTAGGAAGAGTTTATTTTCTCCCAGAGTTTGAGGATGCAGTCTATCATAGCAGAGAAGGTTCATGGGATTGGGAGAGTGAAGAAGTGACTAGTAACATCATATCCAGGTGACTGGGAACATTGTATCCAGGTGACTGGGAACATTGTATCCAGGTGACTGGGAACACTGTATCCAGGTGACTGGGAACACTGTATCCAGGTGACTGGGAACATTGTATCCAAGTCAAGGTCATAGAGAGATTCATCCTTGTCCACTATGGCCTCTCTCCTTTATATGCAGCCCTGGACAGCAGTCCATAGAGTGCTACTGGTCATGTTTAGCGTGCTCTTCCCACTCTAATCATCTAGAAAAATACCTCATTGCACATCCTGAAGCTTGTTTCTTCTGTGATTATTCTATCACATAGATTCTATCACATAGCCAATCAATATTAATCTTTGAAAACACCATTTGATTTCCTAGAATTATGCACCCACGACCAAGACACAAAACTTGTTATAACCTCAAAATCTCGTCGTGATGCCATTGTGCAGTTAGGGGATGGGGACACTGCCCAGTGGTTAAGAGTACACATTGCTCTCCCAGAAGATCTCAGTTTGGTTCACAAAACACAAACCAGACAGTTCACAATATCCTGCAGTTCTATCTCCAGAGAGATCTAGTGTCTGTGGCTTATAAAGTACCTACACACATATGCACAGGATCATTCCCCCCCATATATACACATAATTAAAATACTTTTAAAGGTATATTTTAAAGGGGAGCTATATCTAACTGTCATTTGTCATAAGATTTTAAGTGCTAACCCTTTCATTGCTGTAAAAGACAAAGCATTTACTTTAACTGATAGGAAGGATAAGTGTCCCCACAATTATCTTCAGAATCTATTCTATTATATCTCAGTCCTTATGGTACCTGACATTGTACATCAGAACTACAGAAGAGTGAAAACTCCTGTGTTTCATGGTAGAATATTTTTCTTTTTCTTTTTTATTATTAGATATTTTCTTCATTTACATTTCAAATGCTATCCCCAAAGTTCCCTATACCCTCCCCCTACCCTGTTCCCCAACCCACCCACTCCTGCTTCCTGGCCCTAGCATTCACCTGTACTGGGGCATAGAATCTTCACAAGACCAAGGGCCTCTCCTTCCAATGATGGTCAATTAGTCCATCTTCTGCTACATATGCAGCTAGAGACATGAGCTCTGGCGGTACCGGTAGTTCATATTGTTGTTCCTCCTATAGGGTTGCAGACCCCTTCAGCTCCTTGGGTACTTTATCTAGCTCCTTCATTAGGGGCCCTGTGTTCCATCCAATAGATGACTGTGAGCATCCACTTCTGTATTTGCCAGGTACTGGCATAGCCTCACAGGAGACAGCTATATCAGAGTCCTGTCAGCAAAATCTTGCTGGCATATGCAATAGTGTCTGGGTATAGTGGTTGTTTATGGGATGGATCCCCAGGTGGGGCAGTCTCTGAATGGTCCTTCCTTCCATCTCAGCTCGAAACTTTGTCTCTGTAACTCCTTCCATGGGTATTTTGTTTCCCATTCTAAGGAGGAAAGAAGTATCCACACTTTGGTCTTCCTTCTTCTTGAGTTTCATGTTTTTTTGCCAATTGTGTCTTGGGTATTCTAAGTTTCTAGGCTAATATCCACTTACAAATTCATATCGTATGAATTCTTCTAAAAGTAAAGTACAAGATAAGACAGAGGAAGGTGTTAGTGGTGTATGCAGAGAGACAGAAGCCCGGCAGTCATAACTGCAGGGTCACCAGTCCTCAGCATTCATTAGAGCAGTGGTTCTCAACCTTCCTTACACTGCAACCCTTCACTATAGCCACTCATGGTGTGGTGCCCCCCCCCATCATACAATCATTTCACTGCTACTCCATAACTCTAATTTTCTACTGTTATGAACTTTAATATAAACATCTAATATGCAGGTTATCTGATATGTAACGCCCCAAGGGGTTACAACTGGCAGGTAGACAACCACTGCATTAGACAGATCCCAGGCATTGGTATTTCTGTACAAAACAGGTGTCTCAAATTAAACCTCACTATGTTTTTGAATATCTAATAATTCTTGAAAGACACAAATCAGCATGGGCATTTAAAATAAAAAAGAAAGTTTCTGATGTGTCACAGGGAACTTTTATAAACAGTGTCAGGAGCAAATATTTTAGAGTTCTCATCTGAATTTCTAAAACATTATAAGCAGTGGTTACAATGTATGATCTGTACCATCCAAAAATATTACAATATACATACAAGAATAAAAAAGAAGCACTATAAAAATGACACGAAGATGCATTATTTGAAGCATTCATGCTGAGGGTATAGAAAACAGTAAAAATCTTGCTTTGCGTATGTTAATGCACATTTAAAAATCAGTTTGTTCCCTAGAAATTTTCTGCATCTAAGCAGTATTTCAATTTTTTTTACATGTACTACCATGGAGTCTTAGAAAAGAAATGTGAAAGATGTGCTTAGCTATTTCTCCTGAGGAAGGGACCACCCCTGTCTCCTTCCTTCTCTCCTCACTCGGTCCCATGCATGTACTTCCCATTGCTGTGTGAAATTAAACATCAAGCACTTGAGTGACTTTTCTGCAGACCAAGGGACATGCATGAAGGGGATAGCCAAGGCACCCCTCTTTCACCTTAAGGCAGTAACTAATCTTCCTATCCAATGGTCAATTCCTATTCAAGAAAAACCCCACTACAGCCCAGAAAAATGTCAGAGACACCAGCTATAGAAAAACACAGACATTCTGCTTCCCTGTAAGGCACCTGCTTAGCGATAGGCTCTTACACTCTAGTAGTCTTTCATCATCCATGATGGGAAATGTTTTCTCCTAAGGCCTGATGGTACTTGGTTCTTTATCTAATCAGCATTCACCACACCAGTCCCATAAAAGGAAATGCTGGAATTGATGTTGGTGACCACATTCAAGTAACTCTGCCAGGTTTATTTTATTTTATTGCCAAAACTTGCTGTGTTTATGTACAGGCCTTTCACCGAGAATGAGGCAGCCTTTGTTTCTTTGTTAGTTTTTTTTTTTTTTTCTATTGGCCATGGTACTCTGACCACAGTCACATGAATCAGCCTCTGCCTTTGTTCAGAGACTCTGATAAAGTTAATCTCTTATACTAACTGGAAGTGAGCCAGAGTTTTTGAGGCACTGCAGCAGAGAAGCCATGAAGACAAAGTACACAGCAATATGTACAGCTAATCAATCACAAGCATATGGATATGATTCCCCCTTGTAAGGACTTTATAAGGACTTTATAAACACAAGAGACTGCTGTTTGGGGGTATCTGACATGAGGGACATACTGTACTTTTCAACAGTTATAGTTTGCACTACAGTTGGTATTAATCAAGTATCTCAAAACTCAATGGACTGGGACAATATATAAGTGTTGTTAGACATAGTTGGTTAGGGGTTTCCAGAGAGATGGTTCAGTAGTTATGAGCACGTGTTGCTCTTCTAAAGAAACTGTGTTTAGTTCCTAGCACCCATGTCAAGTGCCTCACAAACTTCTGTAATTCCTGTTCAAGAGTATTTGGTGTCCTTTTCTGAACTCTACAGGACTTGTATACATGTGCACATGTGTGCAAACATGCACCCACACAAACACATGTATACGCGCACACATACATAAGGAGAGAGAGAGAGAGAGAGAGAGAGAGAGAGAGAGACATAAATAAAAACAGAACAAGTCCTTTTTAAAAATATTGGATACATAAAGAAGAATTATGTGTTCTAAAACTTCCTAAAACAGTCTATGGTACAGCCAATAATAAGTCAGATTTTGAGTCCATATGTTCACCTTGTATGGTCCTATAATGTTTATTCTTACTTCTCAATGGATTCTGATGCCAGTTCAAGTATATAGACTGTCACATGCCCAGTATTTTCTACCATTACAATATCCTTCTACCATTATATTAAGTCATCCAATTCTTAAAATTCAGTACTTCAAAAAGATTTACTAAATCTAGCAACAAAATAACTGAAAGTGTTATATTTTTTGTTTTCATCTTTAACTTTTTTCATTTAATTTCTTAGCACCCACCGCACAAGGTCTCCTTATGGCATTTTCAAAAACGTTACTGCACTGATTGCTTCTTGTAGCCCTTCTCCAAACAGCCTCCTTTACATGTTCAGGTCACAGTCACATGTGCCCTGCTGCTCCTTACCACCCAGGACAGCTCCTCTCCCTCTACTGTGATCACCTCTCTCAGAGCATCTCCCTCACAGCGTGGTTTACCACTCCCCCACTCCCCCACACACTTGGATGTATCTCTGGGAACTGTATTTGCATAGTCACTATGGGTAGAAATGTTTGTGGCCCATTGTTTCTCTGAGTTAAATCACCAGTGAATATACTATGTATTCAGTAAAAATGCTGACTATTATAGGATGTGTAAACCCTTCCAGAGGTGAATTACTAGAATGATAGAAAACTGATCCTAATGTGTATGCATGGTAACTTATTAAATATTTTTAGCATCTATAAAGCTGACTCACTAAGAACACATTGCTGTAGCAGAAGAACTGGGTTCAGTCTCCAGCACCCACATCAGATGGCTCAAAACACCCATGAATCCAGCCCCAGGGGATCCATAGGTGCTCTTCTTTCCTCCAAGAGCATCGTGCACTGCTGTGAACATAATGGTCCCCCACTCCAGTCACATAATTAGCAATAAAAATAAATAAGTAACATCTTAAAAGATTTATGTGCATTTTTGTATGTAGGTATATGCACAGGAATAAAGGTGTACTCAAAAGCCATAAGTGTGACAGACCCCTCCCTTCCCATGGAGCTGGATATACAAGTGGTCCTGAGCCACTGTTAATTAATTGATATGTGCTTGGAATGGATCTGAAATTCTGTTAAGCATCAGTAAATGCCTGTCATAGCCAAGCCATCTCTTCTGGACCATGAAAACTATTTTATTTCTATTTTGTATGCATGCATGTGTGTGTAAGTCCCTGCTTATGCAGCTCCATCTGTACATGCATGTATTCAGGTGCCGTGGAGGTGTGTATGAAAACAGAAGGCAACCTCAGATGTCCCCCTGAGATGCACTGCATATTCCTTCTGTGACAAGGTTTCTCATTGGCTTGGAGTTTACAAGTTCAGAAGACTGTCTGAGCACGGAGTCTCTGGAATCTTCCTGTTTTTCCCTTCCTAGTGATTGGAGTAGAGGTGAGCAGTTTCTCACTAGAAACTTTTTACATAATTTCCGGGGATCAAACTCAAGTCCTCATGCTTGTAAAGCAGACACTTTGTGCCGAGTTATCCCCCAGAGAGCATTTGTACTAAATATTAGTATTAGCAACCTAACACTTTCAGTGGGTACGTTACCTTCTGGCTTGAAGAATAAGTTTCATTCTTTCAGATTTATTTTTAAAATCTAGATGGATGAAATCAGCAAGGCTATTGTATGGATTGTGTACATTTTTGTTTTCAGCATATATACAAATTATTCTTGGGATGTATTGGGATCTTAGAGTATGGAGAAGCTGCTGAAAATATCCTGTCAACTGTTGGGGAAATCTAATGACTATTTACACCACTATATTATATAAAATGACAAATCTCTGGTGTCTGCTTGTAGATTTCAGTGCTAGGTTTAATTTAGGACTCCTCATGTTTGGAAGAATAACTTGAATGGAGCATCACAGCACATAGTTTTTAGCTGGCTTGTTGGCATATTCCTTTAAAATTCTTTGATAATACATGCTCGACATGTATGCGGACTTAAATCTCATACCCAATTTTGTCTGTCTCTTCTGTAGTCCTGTATTATTTGTAAATATTGGACAGTCTGGGGGGATGGAGAGATGGCCCAGTATTTTAAGGGATTTGGTGTTCTTAGAGAAGATGGGAGTCCAATACCAGCACATATATATGGCATCTCACAACAACCTATAAATCCAACCCCAGAGAATTAAATGCATCTGACCTCCCTGTGTACTAGTATACAGATGCCCACAGCTCCACAACACACACATACACATAACAAGAAAAACACATTTTTACAAAGTAGATATTTATATTTAAATATGAATACTTGTGGTCATATGGCAGGACTGAAAGATTCCTATAAATTTCAACACCAGAGAACTTTCAGTGTAAATGAAAATGTATAGCATTCTGGGAAAATACAAGGTGAGGTGAAAGACAGCTCACTGGCTGCTCATGTAGTGGACCTAGGTTCAGTTCCCAGCACATAGAGCAGGTGGTTCCCAACTACCTGTGACTCAGTCTTAGGAGGTCTGATATCTTGTCTGACCTCTATAGACACACACAGACAGACACACACACACACACACACACACACACA
>NC_034605.1:15310281-15330753 GCF_900095145.1 Mus pahari
TCTCTCTCTCTCTCTCTCTCTCTCTCTCTCTCTCTCTCTCTCTCTGGCAGCAGTTTTAGCTCTTATTTTCTTTTACTTTAAAAAATGTGACTTTTTATTATTATGTAAAATCAATTCCACACATATGCATACACAGGTATTAAGTGCAAGTAAAATATAATGTTCAGAAAGGAGATCAAGAACAGATCACATTACATAATAAGGAAGGATGGAATAAAGGCAAAAAGACACACAAAGAAACATATTAAGTCAATGTTTCGCTAGTTTCAACTCTGGCGAAAGGCCTTGCATATTTTCCTTTTGTGTGTGACCAACCAAATTTGACCAGATGAGCAGTAGAGGAGGGAGTTTATTTAGTGGAATACAGGAAACTTACCAGTGGCTATATCACTAAAGAAAATGACAGCTCCATGGCCACCATTAAGTATAAATAATTTATTAAGTGAGGGTTGGGACTCATGGGTTCCTCCAGCGAACCCCCTGGCTCCACACCACCAGTTCCCCCAGTTCACAATAAGATGTCGATGTGCCCTATCTTGTGCGGGTCTTGTGCAAATTAGCATAGCTGCAGTGACTTTGTGAGAGTAAGTCCAGGTCATGAAAGCGGGAGGGGCATGCTGAGAGGAAGGAGGAAGGGTTTCAGTGGGAGAAGGAAGTGAGAGGGAATAAAAATGAGTAAACTCATTGTATGTAAGTATGAAGTTATCAAAGAATAGAAACCTGAAAACTGTATGTGTGTGTGTGTGTGTGTGTGTGTGTGTGTGTGTGTGTGTGTGGTGGGGGGCACAGGCATACAGATGTGGCCATGTATGGAGGCCATAGGTCACCCTAGGTGTATTTCTTCAAGGGCTGCCTACCTGCTTTCTGTTTGTCTTAATTTTAAAAACTTTAAATGTATTCACTTTATGGTTATGAGTGCTTTACCTGAATGAGTGTATATGTGTTACATATGTGCCTGGTGCCTGCTGAGTTCTGAAGAAGGCACAGGATCCCATAGAATTGAACTGATAAGCCACTGTATGGGATCTGGGAGCTGCATCTAGATCCTCTTGTCCCTATCTATTTTACTTTATTATGTATTTTACGTTGAGGCTTTCAAATTAGCCTTGCACTGGAACAGTAATGTCCACTGGCTTACCACTGAGCTCTGAGGTCTCACTTCTACATTCTACCTTCCAAGTCCTGCTATTACAAGAATTGCTCTACCATGCCTGCTTTTATGATGCAAGTTCTGGGGACTGAACTCAAGTCTTTGCCCACTGAGTAGTTTTCTTAGCCCTATGTTCTCTGGCATTGATGGACAAGCAAACAAAAGCACAGAGTGTCCTTGGAGATCTATAGAAATATCACTTGAAGGAGGTTTCCCCTATTGTGTAGTGCATCTATAACCCACACATGGCCAGGCAGGACAGAAGATGTTTGGAGAACTATTAAGAAATATTGGAGTGGAGTATCATTAGTTTGTTATTGAATAAAACATAGTCAAAAAGTATGGGGTAAAAGTTGAAGTCCTTTGCTGAGCTACTTAAAGCCGTTCACCTCTGGGTATTCTGGCAAGGCAAGATCGTAATGCTGTAGTTGGAGATGGAAGTGGATTTCAAAGAAAAACCTTTCTGTTAAAATGTTATAATTGTGTGTGCACTGAAGGAGATAGGAAAATCACAGGAAGACCAACAGAGTCAACTAACCTGGACCCTTGGGGCTCTCAGATTCCAAACCACTAACCAAAGAACACATGCAGGCTGGACCTAGTTCCCCCTCCCCCAACATGTATGTAGTAGATCTTCAGCTTGGCCTTTATGTGGGTCCTGAACAACTGGAATGGAGCTGTCCCCAGAGCTGCTCCCTGTCACTGGGTTATGTTCTTCTAGCTGGGCTGCCTTGTCTGGCCTCAGCAGGAGAAGAAGCACCATGGGGGGGTGGGTCCCAGCCCACTCAGAGGAGATGGGGAGGGGGAATGGGAGAAGGATTATAGGAAAAGCTGATTGGGAAGGGGAGCAATGAGCAGGATGTAAAGCGAGTAAAATTAAATTAAAGTAAGAGAGAGAGAGGAGAGAGAGAGAGAGAGAGAGAGAGAGAGAGAGAGAGAGAGAGAGAGAGAATGGACCTTCCAAAATTTAAATCTTTAGCTGCAACATTGACTTGATTTTAATGTGCATTTATCCCGTTGATAATACAGCTTTTTCAGGTAGTGGTAATGTCAAGTTCATTGTGTCTAAATGAAATATGTATTCTATTCTACAAATCTCCCTAGCTTATTGAAATCGCCATATTGCTTTCTTCCCCCTGACATCTAACTTAAGATTTTGAAAAAATAGCAATAATTATTTCTATTTAGTATTAAAATTCAAATGAAATAGAAAACAAATCTCTACCTTCAAAGAAGTTATACTCTGGGAAAATGCCCCTATACCCTTGTTAGTTTTGTGTCAACAAGAATATCCTGGCCAGAATGACTTGCTCACTCCTTGTCATTGATCATTGATATAATACTACTATTAGGGTGTAGGGTTTTTTGGTTTTTATTTTTGGTTTTTGTTCTTTTCAGTCACATAGATGGCTGTAGCTACAGATTCCTATGTGAAAGCTGACATTCAGGTATCTTATAGATAACTCTAACCCCACTGTCCTATCTCTCATTCTCTCTCTCTCTCTCTCTCTCTCTCTCTCTCTCTCTCTCTCTCTCTCTCTCTCTCTCTGTATACCTGTTGAATGTAAGTCCAAACTCATTCTTTCTCTTAACTTAGGTTTCATTAAACCTATATGATACTTCTTTTAGCTAATAAATATACATAAAACAATTGTATATTGATAATGCCTTGTATATCTCTCAAAATGGAAAATATTCGATAAATTTTAACGAGTCAATCAATGGATGAATAGGTTGATGCTATTGGGGAAAGTTAAGACAAGGTTATTAGCTTTGCAGGCCCTGTAGAGTTCCGTTCATATGTCATCGTTAACACGGTTTACACAATTCCGGCATGGCTGAGAGGAGTTGTATCAGAATAGGGCTTTCTTTACCCAAGAGATCAGAACTGAAATATGGTACAATTTTTATAGGTTTAGAATTAAGCAAGATGTCCAAGAACCATTTGTGACTTGCGGTGGTTGGAGTTTAGTTATGAGGTGGGTCATGCGGATGTATTGAAGGTTAGCAAGAAGCAGAACAGAAGCTGCATAAAGCCTTGTGACCTTAGGGCTTGGTGGCCAGCCACCACATCTCTGTAGCCAGCTCCCTGTGAGAGAGATTTCTCCATGAATAGGCTTGTGGGGACTGCCAAGACAAGCACAGAACCCAACCAGCGGGCAAAGCAAAGCAAAGCCAGCCAGCCAGCTCCTGGCCAAGGCTGAGATCTGTCTTCCAGTCAGTGACAGAGAGAGCCTTAAATGCAGAAAACAAAGTTCAGTATAAGCAAGAGAGCAGCTGGGTGGCATGTAGCGTGTCCTTTGTTATCATGTCTTGTCCTTTTTTAGCTGGTCAAGAAGCAGGTACGTATCTAGAACAAAAATCCATTAACTTCTTCATAGTTTCATAGTTACTAGACACCAGAGGTTAGTAGCACTGAAAGCTAAGATTACCAAACAAACACTCTAAAACAACACTGAACTAGAATAAACCTAACTCATTCTCCATCTCAGGTCACAGCTGGAATGTGCCTCAGCTCTCAGTGAGTTCCCCTGAATAACTGGTTCACTGAGATGCTGTCTTCAATTGCTACTACATGCCCCAAATGAGCACAGCACTTGACCTTGAAGACTGCATCGAATGTCCAGTTATTAAGTATGGAGATGGTTTATGAATGGATTGCTCTGTCTGACTGAGTGTCACCTAGCCAGAAGATGCATGGTAGTTGAAGAAGTGAGTGAGATTAAAAAAAAAAACAAAAAAACAAAACAGACTGCGCCACAGAATCTTAAAATATAAAGACATGTTGATATGTCCCAAGAAAAAAAGAAGTTGAACAGAAAATGTCACTTGCCTTGGTGTACTTCATACTGGAGACATTAACATAATTTAACATGGTATTACCTTATTAATATTCCTTCTTATATGTTTATATCAAGGATTTATGAGAAAAATAACTTCAAAATTGAGAGTAAATCCTTGCATAACTTAAAAAATCACAGTATGTTGAAACACTAATGAACACGTGTAAGGAGAAACAAGACACTAACAACCAATATCTATAAAAGTATTGTGAGAATTTCATTCTAGGATTTTGGTAAATAAGCTTTAACATTGTAGCAGTTATGTGATAAAGTAAATAACAACCTGAAGGATTCCAGCAAAGGTGTGGTGAATGAAAGCAACCAAATGGGAATCATAGGCTGGGACCCTGAGAAGGAAAACTCATAGTTCAGCAGATAATGTTAGAAAGTTTAAACAGCAAAGTAATTAAACACTGGAAGACAGGCTACTGGAAGAAATATTTTCTGGAGGAAGAAGGAAAAAATATGAAAAAGTAGTACAAGAGAAGAAAAACTGAGTCAGGAAGCCACTGTCTGTCACACTTTTGGCATACACACACACACACACACACACACACACACACACACACACACAGAGAGAGAGAGAGAGAGAGAGAGAGACAGAGACAGAGACAGAGACAGAGACANACACACACACACACAGAGAGAGAGAGAGAGAGAGAGAGAGACAGAGACAGAGACAGAGACAGAGACAGAGAGACAGAGACAGAGAGACAGAGAGACAGAAAGTCTGTCTCTATCTTTGTGTGTGTGTGTGTGTGTGTGTGTGTGTGTGTTCAAATTTCTATCCATATTACTTATTTGCATGTTAGGGATTGCATATAAGGTTAAAGAATAGCTTATCTGAGTAGATTTCCTTGCCCAAACCTGTGGATCCAATGATGGAACTCAGGCTATCAGACAACTGCCCTCCCCAGTGAGCACTCACACTGGCTCCATGATTTATATTGTCAGGCTCAAGAAATTCTTGCCTACTATCTCTTTAGTTATTGATTATACCTTTAAAAAATTTTTAGTACACCAGTTGAACATTTCTTACCTTTCAAAATATTTTCTGCATGTTATTTTTCCCATATTTTCATCTATCTCTTGGTCTATCTCTATCATCCATCTATCTACCATCTATCCATCCATCATCAATCAGCTATCATCTCTCTATCTCTCTACCTCTATCTATCTATCTATCTATCTATCTATCTATCTATCTATCTATCTATCCATCATCTCCCTCCCTCCCTCCCTCCTTTCCTCTCTCCCTCCCTCCCTACTTACCTACTTTACTGCCTATTGAGTCTAGTTAGTGCTGCCTGTATACACATGGGCACATACCCATCCACTCAACTGGTCTGGATTGGCCAGGAGTCATACCCCTTAAGCAAATGGACTCTCTGCCCCCTAGCAGCATCCTCCCACAGCTTCTTCTCTGAAGGTGGCGCTTTCTGTGTCCCTCAGTCCTCCTTGCTATAATTTTTACTTATATATAATTGAATGTTGTTAGTATATAGTATGACACATTGGGACATGTAAAATATTTGAATAATGATGAAGGTTTAGCTTTTGGGATAAAAGAATCTGTTTGATATGCAAAATCTAAGAAAATCTGAAAATAGCTGATAATAAGAGCTTGCAGTGACTTTGATGTAAATAAAATGAAAGAACCAACTGTCTTGATCATAATAATTGAAAGAAAGCTATATTTATCTAAATTATCAGTTTTTACCTAATGACTAAAACTATGGTGCTGTCTTACTTCACAAAGAAAACTGGAAAACATAGATGTAAACTTGTATTCATTTTTAAAGATTTATGTTTTTATTTTTAAGTATATATATGTGGATCTCTCTCTCTCTCTTGCTGTGTGTGTGTGTGTGTGTGTGTGTGTGTGTGTGTGTGTGTGCACGTGCACGCGCACACACATGCACATGAGTGTGAGTACATTCAGAGGCTAGATCTGGTGTTGGGGTCCCTTGGATCTAGAATGAGAGATGATTGTGGGGCTCCTGATGCGAACCCTGGGAATCCAACTCTGCCATTAAAGAACTTGCTCTTGTTCAAGAAGCCATCTGTCTAGACTCTTGCATTGATTTTTATAAAGAATGAAATGTCTACAAGTAAGGTGCTTCTGGGAAAAAAAATGTATCTCTTACAGTATTAGGCATGGTTCAATCAGTTCTTCCAGAATATGTCTGAAATGGTTTCAAAGAAAAATCAAATCATGTTTGGAAATTTATCCATCATTATTTCTCTGTCTATGACAATACACAATGGAGACTATTGAGTAGGTTATCCAACTAAAAAGTTTCTTAAACCTTATTTTTAACTAATGAAGGCATGCCAGCATTGTGTAATAGAGACAGAATTAAGTGGAAATAAAGGGATTATCTATCTATCTATCTATCTATCTATCTATCTATCTACCTACCTACCTTCTTTGTCATACTGGCAGTGGGATTGCTAAAGTACAATTAACATATATGGATTTGGACTGTTTACTATTTGTCAAATACTGAAAAAGTCTAGGGAAGGCCAAGCTGACCTGTGTCCGTGGGTGAATAATGTGAACATCATATCCTTCAAAACCTCACAAGACATCTTAGCCACACTGTATGGCAGTCGTCTTCATTTGTGAAATAAAATGTGTTCTAGTTTTCTTTCTGTTGCTGTGATGAAAAAATAATACCTTGGCAAGAAGCAGTTTAGAAAAGAAAGGGTTTATTTTAGCTCAAAATTCCAGGTTACACTTCCCCATTTCAGGGAAGTCACAGTGGCAGGATCTTGAAGCAGCTAGTCATATCCCATCCACAGTCAAGAGTACAGAGAAATAAATGCATGCATGCTTAATGTTTAGGTGGCTTTCTCTCCTCCTCCTCCTCAATCTAGGTCCTTTAAGTAGGTAATGAAGCCACTCAGAGTGGACAGGTCTTTACATATTAGTCAGGGATGCACAGACAAATCAACACAGTCACACCTATAGGAAAACCTACACTAGACAGTCCTTCATGGAGACTTCCCAGGTGAGTCCAGTTTGTGGTAAGTTGATAATCGATATTAACCACCACTCAGTTGGACTAAATGATGATTCATATTTGATCTATTCCTAGAATTCCGTGTCTTTAATTTGCTAGTTTTCAGGGGTGATCTAGGATAAAACTCCTTAAGGAACTATAAGGATTCCCAGAAAGGAAAGGCTGTGCATTAGTGTTCGGAGGTGATGTGTCCTCCACAGGCTGTTTGTTTGAACGTTTATTTCCCCAGGTAGTGGCGCTGTTCTTTGGGAGCTTTAGAAGTTCTTAGGATGTAGAGTTCTTGCTGGAGGAGCATTAGGCTAGAAACTCCCTTCCTGAACTCTAACATCAACAAAATGTATTTAGGAGAAAAAGGAGCAGAACAGAGGAAAGCCCCACCTAAGATCTCTGGGCAAAGAAGTCCTTTTATCGGGGGGGGGGGCAACCATAAGGAGCCACCAACATTTAGGCTGGGTCTCCCTACTTAAAAAAATCTGATCAAGAAAATTCCCTACTGGAGCTCCCAGCAGCTCGGTTTGTAGTTGGCTCTGGGTGGAGTTGACAACCAAGAATAGCCATCAAATGCTGTTTTAGGTATCAAATCGACTGGCTTCTCAATAGTTGCATCAGCTCACGTATCTTGATGTGGGGCCTGAAGTTCTGGGTTTCCCTCTGACGGATCAAGATCTTCCCTGGTGCTCGTGAGTATGACGTGGCTTGGATTCACGTGTCTGCTTTTCAGTGCTGCCAGCCACATCTGTAAGTTCTTATTGTCCGTTTACTCTTGCATCTTTTCTAGAAAGAGCTCCAGACACTTAGCCAATTTTCAAGTCATGTTCGTTTTTGATTGTTGAGTTAGAGTAGTTCTTTGTATGTTCAGAGTGCCAGGTTCCTATCAGGTGTGTGACTGACAGGTGTTACCTCATTCCATGGGTGTCCCTTCATTCTTTCGAGGACACCAGTTGGAGGAAAAAAAAAAACTGTTAAATTTTATAGAGTTCAGTTTGATATTTTTATTTGATAGGTGATTTTAGTGACACAGATAAAAATGTATCATAATACACAGTGATAGATATTTATAATGTATTTTATTTGAATAACTTGAGTTTCTGTTACTTCTTTTACTTCTCTGCTTCATTTTGTATTAGATATTATGTGCAGTGTGAGGTAGGATCGAAAGTCTTCCTTTACAGGGATGGAGAAGTTGCTCAATGGTTAAGTGTGGTTGTTACTGTTGTAAAGGACTGGGGTTCAGCCCTTGGCACCCATTTGGGGTGGCATACAACTGTCTGTAACTCAGATTCTAGGGTATCTGGTCATGCTGGGCACCTGCACGTGTATAGCAAGTACACACTTACACACACACACACACACACACACACACACACACACACACACACACACAGTGTAAAATAAAAGAAGCCTTCCTTTAGGATGAGAATCACTCATTGCTAAGCTGCTGTTTAAGAAGAGTATAATGGCTCTGTGGAAATCGCCGTTGAACTAATGGGCCCTGAAGTGTCTGACTCATAAGTAGAAAAATCAACATTTTAGTGTTTCTTCCTTAGACTTTTCATCTTCAAGTATAATTATGTAATTTTTAAAGCTTTCAGATACGTTCTCTAAATGTCATACGCTTTAGCATTCATGTCCTTTAAAAACCTCTGTGAGTTTCATCGCAGGGTCTCAAATGCTTCGGGATCTCCTTTGTTACTTTGTGTTTACTTCCTGGCCAACAGGTCTCAATCTTGCCTAAAGCAAATGTTTAATGCATATTTTTCTTAACACTGGGTCCTAGGGTTTAATGTACTTGGAGCTTTAAAAAGAAGTTTTTGCTCACTTTTTCTGTGGTTTTCTTTCTTTCTTTCTTTCTTTTTTTTTTTTAAGGAAGTTTAATTTTAGAAACGGAAGGATAATACTCCATTTTACCCAAGAAATTTTAATTGATCTCTGAGGAATCTAAGCAGTGTTGGAGCTTAAGGTTGCCTGATCTGGAATGATGATGTTAAGGGCTAGGAAGCCTGAGAGGCTCTTGCAGAGCACAGAGGGAGCGGTTTAATGAGTTAGTCTGGTGCACGGAGGACAGTGTGCAAGGTTGTTGACGTCCAGCCATCTATGGACCTGACCACCCTTAGCTCTGTAACCCCAGTGAGCACCAGTTATCATTCTAAAAAGATTGCATGGTCTTATCTTTCCCCACTATCTGTGTGCCTGCCTATAGGAATCTTGTGAGATCTCCCTGAGAGAATGAGGTTTTATACTTGCTATCTTAGGACATCATCGAGTGCTTACCAGAAAGGTGACCTTTAACACATGGTGTCAATTTTAACCTTAGTTTGCTGTCAGATGGAGACTGGTGAGCTTTTTTTGTTAAAACTTTCATCTCAGTGTTGGCTTTGCTTCAGCTGGTAAAGTGAGCTCCAGATAATTTTTATCACATATTACTAATTTTGTGCAAATGTGCATGGACACTCATAAAGCATTCATTACACTATACTTAATAAATAAGTGTTTGCTATAATATAACATTTAAAATTTTAGTGAGGCTAAACTATATATTAATATAATACAGCCATATTAAGGGTGAATAATTAATAATTTTAAATAATGTTACTATAAACTATAATCATAATTGCCACCTTTATATGTCCAAATTTTAGTTTTCTATGAAGCATCTTTCAAAACACGAGACCTAAACTGTTTTCGTTTAAATGGAGGAATGTTACACACTTTAGTTTCTTCAGGCCTACCTTGAACATTTAGACTTAAAAATTATATTTTTAAATGTCCACCATCTGATTTTGGAAAAGACTTCATTTTTCATGTATGAACAAGGATCGTGGCTCTCCTAATTAAAAAGAATCTGTGGTATAAGGAGGTGAACAAAGAAGTTATCTTTAAATAGCTTAGAGTTTTTTTCCCCAATGAGTCACTTATCCCTGCATCACATCCCACACTGTTACTAAGTCCTGAGCTAGTCTCCCTGACTCCTGAGAAGGGACGTCAGACTTCTGCGCCAAGTGCTCTTCAGTAGGAAATCAGGCTGCTCATTTCCCTTAGTCTGCTCAGCTTCCTTCTAAATACATTCTGTTTCTGATAGAGTCGGGAAGAGACATTCGAGCCAAATTGTCTAAAATCATCAGTCAATCATGTTAGTATCAAAAACGTGATTGCGATAACTGTACACTCATCATCTGCCTTGTGGATGCTGGTACTGTATTAACACCTAACACTCAAATGGTCTTGACAGGGGTTGCTGCATTTTATGAAGGTGGATTAACACCAGCACCTACTTTTTAGGAAGAAAGAGGGAAATTGTGAAGACAAAGTAGCTACAATGCTCTGCAGCAAGTTCTACAATAACTCTAGCCCTCTAATCCACTGTCAGCTGAAGTTGGGTGGCAGAAAAAATGGAAGCCCACCACCATGTTAGAAGAATGGACTTCACAGAACACTGTATTTTCTGGACGGTTCTAGTTTTCGTTTTGCTTTTGGGACAGTGTGACACTCACACTTATTTTCTAGTGTGCTTCCATTTGCTTGGGTTTGCAACCAACTTACCAATAATTAATAATAATAATAATAATAATAATAATAATAATAATAATAATAATAATAATACACTGTGTGCTCATGAAGCCTAGGAAGGCTACTTGTATTGTTGCAGTCAGATTATTAAAGTAACTCTTGAATCAGGGTAATTAAAATAATTAGTAGTTCTATGAAAATTGTGTTGACATCTGGGGAATGAACCCACCATGGAGACTTCCTGAAAAAAAAAAAATGTCAGCAAAGGAGATAGGAAGAAAGCTGTAAAATGTTGAGCGAATATCCATGAGACCTCTGTATTAAGTTGTAAATGCTAGAAGTTGGTCTTAAGTTCACCTAAACCTAAATTTCATGAACAATTATTTTTTTGAATTATAAACTATCTAAATAAATGTGCACATATTTATTTTAGATTAAAAAATACCTAAGTTGCATTTAAAAATATTTGCTTGTCAGATAACTTTTGAAACCTGGGTTTGATTCACAATGTCTTGGCAGAAAGTTTTTGTGTGTGTCAAATGGTATTTTGTCTATACAATAGAAACTCTATTTAAGATGTAGCTTTAAAGCCATGATGGCTGGGGAGACGACACACAGTTAAGAGTAGTTGCTACTCTTTCTGAGGACTCATATTTAGTTCTCACGATGTCTGTCAGGTGGCTCACAAGAAGCACCTTTAGCATCAGTATCAGAGTATCTGCCACCCCCTCCTGGCCACTGTCTGCAACTGCACTTAGCTGCACATACCCATACAGACCACACATACACAGATAATTTAAAATAAAATCTTTAAAACCGTGAGTGGAAAGATCAAGTTGAAGTAAATGGAACTGGATATGCAGTAGCTTTAAAACGGTTAGATATCTCAGACAGCCTAGCGAGACAGAAGGCAGAAAGTGACCAGTGTGATTTTAGCAGAAGGCACTGTTCACTTCAAAACAGCGAAGAGCAGACACTCTCCCACGGGAAAGGGATGCCTGCGAAAGGGGGAAGAGGAAGCCTGAAGTATTCATAGGAGGTTTACGGAATGGGAAGTTAAATGCAATGGCTGGGGCTGCCTGTGTGTATGCTTACGGTTTCTCCCGCCTTGTAGCATCTGCTCTGCTACAGCAGGTTATCTTGGAGACAGGCTGCCATGCTGATAATGGTTTGAGCAAGGGCAGCTATAACCTCATAAGAACTCTATTTTTACAATAGATGCTCTTTATTGTTCCAAACCCTATAAAAGTTATAAAAATGGAGTGGGAATGTCGATCCTCTCATAGCCTTTTCTTGCTGAGAAGGGTCTCTGGTCTCTTATTAGGAGGAGAGTTTTAACTTGACCTTCTGTGGTGGATCACACCATTGTTGTCATGCATCCTTGGAGAAACGTTTGAGAAATAATTAGTAAAGGGCTGTAAACAGATAGTTTGGTCACAGAGCAAAACAAGGTGGAGAGGAGGGGAGGAGGAGAGAGAGAGACAGGAGAGGCAGGGAGGTAAGATCAGTGCCTTGCCTAACCATTGTCAGAGAAATTTCCTCCTTCAGCAGCTGGAAAAAATATGTGTAAACCCGGAAGGACGTCATACCGAGAATGAGAGACCTCAGAAATAGTCAGCTCAATGTTTCCACCAAATCCCTCCTATCAGGTCTCATGGAACCCTGCAGAAGAGGAAGCAGAGTGTTCTAGCGCATATATTATGTTTCCATAGGATTCCTGAATATGCCCATGGGTGGGTCTCTGTGTTTATGTTTCCTGTGCCGTCCCTTGGCCCCCTTTTCTTCTGTTTGCCTTGTTCTATTCGGATGCACTGGCTTTTGGTTCCTCTTATTTTATTTCATCGTTATTGTTTTAGGTTCCCATTTGTTTCCTAGTGAGAGACAGAAAGAGGGTGGATCTGGATGGGAGGGGAGAGACTGGGAGGAGAGGAAGGAGGGGAATCTGTAATCTAGATATATCATGTGAGAACAAGAGCTATTTTCCAGAAAAGGGAAAAATGTGTGAAAAAATTGAACATGATTAACATAAGGGTTATTTTTTTAAGTAAGGTTAAGTGAAACTGTACAGTTGACTAGGCTGCAACCTGCATCAGAATCCTGTAGAAAAAGAAGGTAACTGTAATTGTCTATCAGTCTCCTGCATAAGGAGCAAACACCAGAAAGGTTTTTGAGAAATGTCAGTGAAATTCAGCATCCAGTTCACAATTTCAAAGAGAAACAGAATACCCAAAAGACATTTGGATTGCTGTACGACTGAACCCATTGATCTACACATACGTAACCAGTTTTTATGTGTGTGTCTACAGACGGGAGCAGACAACTTAAAAAGATGAATTTTTCTTCTTAGGAAGACATAAAGTTTCCAATTTTACAAATACCTGTTACCTAGAGGCCATCAAGCAGAAAACCATGAAAATATAAGCTCAAGAATCTAGGCTTAGAGGGACAAAACAAAGGCAGACTAGACATAAGACAAAGGAATTCCCAGAATGGAAAGACCATCCTAGGATGTCAAAGGGTCCCAGAAAGAATCTTTGGAGCTGCATGTTGGAGGAGAGAGGAGTATGTGGGCCCAGATGTCATTCTTCTGAGTTTTGGTATCAAATGTTAGATATCTGGGGCAGGTTAAAGAGACAGACAGCAGGAGGAGAGGAAACTGGTCTGACCTCAGGAGAAAGGTTGTTTGTTTCAAAACAGTGAAGAACAGTCTCCCATGGGAAAGGGGTTTC
Organism: Mus pahari; assembly: GCF_900095145.1. Lineage (NCBI taxonomy): Eukaryota > Metazoa > Chordata > Mammalia > Rodentia > Muridae > Mus > Mus pahari. The sequence goes on from NC_034605.1 coordinate 15,323,537, forward strand.
CGTTGAAAGGGAAGAGGATGCTTGGAGTTTTCAAAGGAGATTTCGGGAATGAGATGTTAAATGCAATAGCTGGGCCTGCCTATGTGGAAGCTTATAGTTTTTTTCCTTCCTCGTATTGTCTGCTCCATCAAGACAGGTTATCTTGAGAGACAGGCTGACACACTGATAATGGTTTGAGCAAGGCTGGCTGTAACCTCTTAAGAATTCTATTTTTACAACCAAGACACTCTATCAAGAAGCCTATAAACTGTAGTGCCCGCTTCATTTGAATGGCTTGAGGTTTTGTGTAAATTACATGTGTTTATTTTTCAACCATCTATTAAGGTGTGATTGAGTGAGTATGCAACAGGAAGGCAGAGGTTGGCCGGGATGCGAGGAAGCCACTGTCTCAAATGCCTACTCCTGTCAAAGGTGCAATTTTAGTTGCCATAACTCCCCCTATGGTAATACATTGCATTCCGTAAACTGCTCCTCAGTTAAGTGGCTTCGGTCCAACCTGCACGTGCATTCTGGGAATGGAAATTAGGACTCCAGGCTTTATTCCAGAATTGGCTGGGCTGAGTTCTCAACCTCTCTAGTTCATATATTAGTGGCTTTTACATCACCATGAAAATACTTTACCAAAGCCACTAAAATGAGGTCCTCGGACCGCCCACTGTCAACGCCCACTCGTCGCCCGGACCAACCACCAATGTCGTCACGCCTACTCGATTGGACCCGCCTTCTGGACACAGCTCCGCTGAGGATCGGACCGCGCACCATTGGGACATTGGGACATGCACCATTGCGACTGAGAGACACTCAGCAGGGACAATGGGACACATGGGAGAGGGTTGGGTTCTCCCGTGTGTAATTAATAAATAATCTTTCTTGCAGATCATCTCTATTTTCAGGAAGCTTAGCTCTGCAGTACGAACCCACTCCAAGGTGTTTTCTGCCCACGCAGTCACAGCGCCAGTCTGCGTGGCGCAGAAACACTACATAAGACGTTTGTGTTTTTTAATACCATCAAAAAGTGCTTTGAGGATGGAAAGATAGCTCTGTGGATAAGATGTTTACCATGCAAGCACGAGGACCTGAGCTTTGAAATCCAGCGCCCACATAAAAAGCTGGGTGAAATGTCTGCAACCCCAGTATTGAGAGCCAGGGGCAGGAGGATTCTGGGTGCTTGCTGGCTAACCACTCTTGCTGAAAGAATGAGCTCCCTGTTCAGTGAGATATGCTGTCTCAAAAACCAAAAAGTCATGTAGACTGTGATGGAGGAAGACACCTGATGTCAACCTCTGACCGCCTATGCACACACCTGGGCAAGGGCCAGTATTACTCAAAGTAAGTAAATAAATAAACAGCATTTAAGGCAGTCTCTGCCATAGAGTAGCTTTTCTGTGATGGCGCAGGCATAGAAGCACGGAACAAACTGCTAAGAAAAAGCCAATTTATATTTTATCTTCAATTCAGATTGTATAATTTCTCCCAAAAATGTATTTCGCTCTTTCTCTCTAATGCACACATGTAGTTACAATTAGGGACTAAATTATTATCTTCCTTTCTGGTTTTGATGCAAAGCTCCTTCCTCTAGAAAGGATGAAAATGGCTCAGCTAAAATACACTAGAACAGAGTCTCCCTCAACATTGCTTTTGAAAGCTCAATTTGCCAATGATTACTATCTATGTACACAAAACAAGGACTATGCTTTACCCATAAAAAAGGGTTGGCAAAGTACCCATTTGCTGTTAGTGGAACGGAAGTTATAAAACAATTATCTGGGCACTCAACAAGTTTTGTTCTGAAATTATAGAATTCCTTGTTATAAACATTAGGTAAAAGAGGTGTAAGAACTGAACCAAATGTTACTTACATGTTAAAATAGCATCCATGTGACCCCTGCCTCCCTGTTTCCGTCAATCTGTTAAAAAAAAAAAAAAAAAAAAAAAAAAAAGCCAAATACCCAGTGGTATGACCTTAGAGGTAAGGCTTAGTATTGTGGGGACAGGACAGAAAAAATGACAAGTAAACACGAAGCTGCCTCCAGTGTCCCCAATGTAAAGACAAGAATAGCTGTTAACAGATGTCCAAGAAGCTCCACTACACGCACAAAAGTGGGATGTGCTAAGGTGGGATTCATGGGGATAGAGAATAACATTGGTACTATAGCTAGTAACCTAGAGTACTCTGCGAAGGAAAAGATGCTGGACAATGCATTTCATTCATTCATTCATTCTTTCTTTTATGTTACCTTGAAAGAGTCGTAGCTTTCCTGTGGAATTTTCATACATACTTTATTTTGGTTTATCCTGACTCTGCCCTTCTTTTCCACTTATTTGTCCTTCCCTAAAGATCCTAAAGCTCCTTTCCCTCAGATATCCTTTAGTCTCTAGAATTCTCCCTTCCATTCTCATATCACATATGCTCCATTGCCTTACCCATGTCCCTTCTTTAAAGCTTACTGGCCCTTCCACATTATGGATGCCCTCCCAGGCTTCCCTCTGCTACCAACGTTTGCTTCCACTTTGATACACATTGGTAACAATCCCATAGAGAAGCAAATGAATCATTTAGATTTTTGGATTGTGAAATCTTATGAAAATATTCTTTCTGAATCTAGACAGCGGGAAGCATCATTTTCTTTGAACCTGGAAATACTGTGGGTCTAATTGAGAAGTCTTGCTACAAAGATGCAAAATGTTAGGTGAGTTTTATAGTCTTTTATAAAAGAAGGAAAGATTTTTTTCCAGAGAGAACCTTGCTAATCCTTCTGAGAAGGAAAGGGGACCTTGTAGAAACCAGGGGGAGGGAATTGATCTGAGACATACAACAGTGTCACTGTGGACAGTCTGTCAGGGAGAAGGGCAGAATACCTTTGCGGTTGGTAAGAATGTAGCTGGTGTTTGATACTCTGTGGGTTCTTCTTTCTTCCATATTTCTCCAACCCCTTTTCAGCCCTTTCAAGTCCCTAACACTAGATTGGTGCTATATATATAGAAAGGAATGGAGGCAATGTTTTCATTAGACTACTTCCTGATGATTAGAGGCATTGACTTCCTTGGGGCAAGTTTAATCTTTGCCATCAGAATATCTAATTTCTTCTTCTTTATGTACAACGACTTAACAACTGCAAACAACAACAACCAATGGCACCCAACCAACAACTCACCAGTCAAAACCTCACCAACCAACAACCCACCAGCCAACAACTCACCAGCCAACAACCCACTAACCAATAACCCACCAGCCAACAACCCACCAGCCAACAACCCACCAACCAACAACTCAACCAGCCAACAACCCACCAACCAACAACCCACCAGCCAACAACCCACCAACCAACAACCCACCAGCCAACAACTCACCAACCAACAACCCACCAGCCAACAACCCACCAGCCAACAACCCACCAGCCAACAACTCACCAACCAACAACCCACCAGCCAACAACCCACCAGCCAACAACCCACCAGCCAACAACTCAACCAGCCAACAACCCACCAACCAACAACCCACCAGCCAACAACTCACCAACCAACAACTCACCAACCAACAACCCTCCAGCCAACAACTCACCAACCAACAAACCACCAGCCAACAACTCACCAATGAACAACCCTCCAGCCAACAACTCGCCAACCAACAATCCACCAGCCAACAACCCACCAACCAACAACCCACCAGTCAACAACTTTTCCCACCTCTGGCAGGCCCTAGCATTTATAAACCCTCTGAAAATTTCCCAGAATACCCAAATTCACACAATTGCAGAAACTATCTGCAGCTGATAAAATCACACATCTACTAGAGAATGAGGCAAATCTTAGTCAGATGGGGCAGATAGTACAAAGTAGACCCATATCTGACACCTAGGATTAAAATGAAACATACCCTGTGTTTTTCAAAAAAAAAAAAAAAAAGCCAAAACTTCAAAATCATCATCATTCATGAACTTTCTTGATGGTTGGCCTATCTAAGCCTCTTAAAGAATAAGCCTCAGTTTAAAGGCTTTCTTTTTATCTGTTATCTTGCCTGTGATATTTTTATCACAATAATAGAAACTAAAGATGAGCATGGAAGTATCTTTGTAAATGTTCTAGTAATCTCTTCATTATTCCACATGGAAACAGTCTAAGTGGAGTTCCTAACTTTGCATCTATAATGAGAAGAATCAATATCATACAAATTAAATTCCTCCAAGATAGAGAGCTCAGTTCAGTGGTTAGGAGTGTTTGCTGCTCTTCCAGAGGACCCAAGTTTGGTTCCAAGCACCCAGAGCTAAGCCTACAAACTCCTATAACTCCAGTTCCAGGGAACACTATGCCCTCTGGCTTCCACAGTCACTTCACTAACATCAACATGCCAATACATGTACACACATACCTAAAACCAGCAAGAAATTAATTCCCCTTTATCACATAGCCTGCTGTGATTCAAAAGGATAATTTATTTTATTTTATTTTACTTTATCTTTGCTACACTACAGGGTCATATGGAAGAAATTAACTTTTGGTCTACCCTTGAGGGCTCAGTAGAACCCAGGGAAGGCAGTGTCTTTGGTGGTCCACTCATGAGGGTGGGGATCATAAAGTCCTAAAAGAGCATGTAAATATAAAGAGAAAAATTACTAAGAATATCTTTTGGTAATTCTCTTAGCTACTTTTCAATTGTTGTGATTAAAATATCACAGCCAAGATAACATATAAAAGGGAAGTTTTTAAACTGTTGCATATTCTTTAAGAGGATTAGAGTCTATGACCATTATGACGGGGAGCATAGTAGCAGGCAAGCAGTCAGGCATGGGACTGGATCATACATTTTGATCTTAAAGCAGGAGATGGGGAGAGCTACCTGGGATTGAGTAGGGCTTTTGAAACCTTGAAGTCTGTCCCCAGTGACACACCTCCACCAACAAGACCACCCCTCTTAATCCTTCCCAAACAGTTCTACCAAATGAGAAACAAGTTTTCAAACCTGTGAATCTATGGGAAGTATTCTCATTCGAATCACCACAATAATAAAACTATTTTAGTAAGCAGTTTTTCTTATCCTGTGCATGCCTTGTAAATCAGATTGCTGTTACATTTCCTCCCTGTGTGTGTTTTAATTTTATGTTAGAGTGTCTCTGTATGGCTACGTGTATGTGAGTGCAGGTGCCACTAGATGCCGGAGGAGGGTATCAGATCTGGAGCTATAGTTATAGGTTGTTGCCAGTCACTCCATATGAGTACTGGAAGCACAACTTAATCACCCACAAGAGAAGTGCTCTAAATTGCTGAGCCATTTCTTTGTTTGAGTTTTAGACATCTCCTAAGTGATTTCCAGTTTCTTGTATCATTTGTTCTTCCCATGTCGAAGGGGAGTGGAGGGGACATAGAAACAGATGCAGAGACAGCAAGAATTTTTTCATTAAGGCATACTAAAATATTTTGTGCAAGCTCAAGTTCATTTTTGATTTCCAGATTTCCCTACTGTTATTTCATCATCTTCATGTTTGTCTCATGTTTCCCTTTCCATGAGTTGTTTGTTTATAGCACACACTTAGTCCTGTATACTCATGTAGTTTGCTAGCCATTTCATGCCTGCCTCTCCCTTCTCTGCTTGTCATAACCATCTGAAACTTGCAGACATCACTCATGGTCTAATAGTAGCATTATTTATTTCATGCAATGAATTGCTTTAATTAGTCTCTGAAGACTTTTAACACTTGGAACAAGTCTTGGCAGTGTTTCATTTCATTTTGTTTTAGAGTTATTGGTAACTGAATTTTATTTAGAAAATGAGATTGATGTTCTTATATAGACTCTGGAAATAATGGAAGAAGTCAAGGCAAGAAAAACTCAAGACAAGAATGATGAGATGCATTGGGAAGGCAGGAACAGGGAAGGGCAGACCCAGACTTCGGAAGATAGAGTTTTGGGGTGTCAGATAGAGAATGGCTGCCATTAGCATTTCTAAATGGAGGTGGAGTGGAACAGTCACCATTACAAGTGAGTGATCCTTCTGTAAGAAAACCTCAAGAAGGGAATTATAAACAGAAAAGTGATCAGCACACAGCTTTTTCCCCTAAGAATAGAAGAACCAGGCAGAGTATGTGGGTTGAAATCAAGGGACAATTGATATTTTCTATACTTTGGCAGAGAGACCTCAGAACATAGATAAAAGTGCTCTAACTCATATGAGCAAACATGACTCTGATAGATATTTAAGATTAATTTAATTACCCTTTAAAAGAGAATTTCATACACAATTGGAATTCCACCTTTCTCTTCCTCAACTTCTGGTATTCCCTCAAAACCTCTCAAATTCATGGGCAAGCGGAAGACTGCTTTAATTGTTATGCATTTACTTATACATACGTGTACACACACACACCCCCACACACATATGTATAACCTTCTGAGTTAAGTTAGTACTGCTTGTCTACATATGCATATTTGTTTAAAGCTGATTTCTTGGGACTGGATAACCTGTCAGGAGCTCCTTCATGGAGAAGAATGATTCACCCTCCCTCAACAGCTATTAATTGCTTGCACCTAGCTGTGGGCCTTAGGAGATTTCTCCCACACACATCAACATGTCCACTGCTGTTGTCATTGTACAAGTCCTGTTTAGGTAACCATATTGGTGATATCACATGGGTGTGGTGTACTTGGCTGACATATCTAGAAGACACTACTTCACAGCAGATTCCAAGATCTTCTGTCTCTGGCAATCTTTCCCTTCCTTTCGTTCAAGTATTCCCTGAGCCTTAATTATAGGCGTTATAGTGCAGACACATTAGCTCTGATCCTTAATAAACAGGCACACGACACACACATACACACACACACACACACACACACACACACACACACACACACATACACCTCTGATGATGTTGAGATAGACAAGACAGGGTAACCTGAACTTCACCAGAACAAAGAGGAAGGGGGAGGTGGAATTATACCTAGAGCTCTAAGACACCCTCCCTCCTCCAGTACTAACCTGAGACCAGAGGGGGCTCTGCCTACTGATATAGGTAATTGAGATAATTGAGCTAAGGATTGAGTGTGGTAGATACCCAAGCTGAGGAATTTCTGATAACAGATTATACAGGGGTCAGGCTATGAAACCTGATCCCTACTTACTTGTGTTCTGAATCTATGATTAATAGGCACCCACTTCATTAACATGTCCTTGAGGAGCCTAAATCAAAACTTCTCTTGGAGAAAGTTGTATAATATTAGAT
>NC_034605.1:15330794-15339595 GCF_900095145.1 Mus pahari
TGGGATTAAAGGTGTGCGCCACCACGCCCGGCTGATTCTGGTAGTTCTGACAGACTGAGGCACGCAGTTTCTGATCATAGTGCCAGTTGTTTATAATATTAAAATTTGAGGATGATTACACTATAATTAGTAGGATGTTATGGATTGAGCAATGTGATTATTGTATTAAACAACATTTAAAGAATTTAGTAATTTACAAGCTCTTTCTATCAGCTAATGAACAATGACTTTTTATCACTGATTTTTATCATCGCTGTCACTATCATCATTGACTTTAAATAAAGCTACACTGAATATGGAGGTAAAGTATCTTATTCTGTATTCCATAGCCTATGAGAGAGATTGCTGTCAATCATCCATAATCAATCTTTACTTCAAAGAAAACTGAAAATGCAGTCTGCTTGTTCTGTAGACATGAGGCAGAATCCATGGGGGCGCTATGTTTCCAATTCTTTGTTTTTGCTTTTAATAAATACCTACTGTAATGGTTTGTATATTCTTGGACCAGGGAGTGGCACCATCCGGAGGTGTGGCCTGTTTGGAATAGGTGTGTCACTGTGGGTGTGGGCTTCAGACTCTCACCCCAGTTGCCTGGAAGTCAGTGTTCCAGTAGCAGCCTTTGGATGAAGACTTAGAACTCTCAGCTCCTCCTGCACCATGCCTNCCTGGATACTGCCATGCTCCTGCCTTGATGATAATGGACTGAACCTCTGAACCTGTAAGCCAGCCCCAATTAAATGTTGTTTTTATATGACTTGCCTTGGTCATGGTATCTGTTCACAGCAGTAAAACCCTAACTAATACACCTACCTATAATTGTAAAAATCACAGCAGTCCCCTTTGACATTGAATTGTTTTAATTAAAATAGAAAAAGTAATATTTAAGGGTCATGTGAGTGTACCATTAACAAGTATAGTTTCAAAAAGGCCAGTTCAATATTTCATCAGTAACTAAGTGTGTTATACACTCACCCTTAAGATTTAACTGAAAAGAAAATTCAACATTTTCTAAGGCTGCTCCATCTTACAAGGTTAAAGTGTGTGACTGAGTCAATTTAACACAATAGAAACCCCCCAAAATATATCAGTATTATTTCAAAAAGATTGCATACCTGTATTGCAAATATTAAAAAAAATGAACCTTGGTAGGCTAAAGAGATGGGTCAGTGGTAGAGAACCCTTGCTATACTTAAAAGGATCTGAATTCTGTTCCCAGCATCCACGTCAGGATGGATTACAACATTCTCTAACGGCAACCTGAGTATGTGGGCACCCTCTTTTGTCTTACCCAGGTACTGCAGTGATGTGCACAGACCCACACATAGACACATATCCATATCCATAATTAAAATTAACTTTTACATAAATGAATCTTTCACCAGTAGAAGTAATGTTAGTGAGGCCCTGTGATCCACCAAACCTTTAGATGACTATTCACTTGTAAGGAAATTACCAAGTTATAAAATCTGTATCTATCTGAAGAATGTTCCCAGAGACCTTTAAACTATACATATGCCATAAATTGGAAAAAACTGTCTGCATATTATAAACTACAAGCAATTAGATTAAAAATATTGTCTAAGAATGTGTCCATATGAATAATTGTTTAATTTTGTAGTTCAACATAAACTATTTTAACATATGTTTCTACTGTCGTTAGTTATTGGTAGCACATTTGAGAGAATCCAGACCAACACCAGTTTTACAGGAAATTTTCATCAAAAATTAACATTTAGAATACATGTTTTATAATTATTTTTCAATTTTGATATTTTGTTTTGGACTTTTGTACACTTACGTAATGAATTTTAATCATTTTAGCAACATTTCTTGAGTCATCTGCAAGGTCTTGTCAAAGCATGGGACATAATTATATCTCCTTGAATTTGTAACTGATAGTAAAACAATTGGTTTGTAAGATGGTAATAAAAACTGAAGATAAATGTTGTTTATAATTATTATTTACTTTTTAAATCATTGTGGAGTTACATGCATATGAGTTCACTGCCTGAAAAAGCCAGAAGAGTGTATTACGTCCACTTAAGAAGGAGTTACATGTGGTTGTGAACCTCCATGCAGATGGTGGGAAATGAACTCAGGTCCTTCACAGGAAGCGCAAGCACTTTTATCTGTTGAGTCATCTCTCCAGCTTAAGAGCAGCTTAATTAATTAAGATTAATAAAAATCTCAATTTTAATGCTTATGTGTACCAGGTGTTATCTTGAAAGTTTTTCATGCATTAAAATGTTTTAAAAAATGTAGTCAATGTAAAAATGAATAAGAATGCAAGAGACTTTCACAGATCAAAAGTGATATAAACAAGAGGTATGAATGCACCCTGGTTTGAAGGGATTGTTCTATTAAAATAAGCTAAAATATTAACAGAGCCTCATTTGGTGAGCAATGGTGTTATTAGATTATACATCAAATATTCATGATATGGCTATACACGACACACTTGTATTGCCTGGTTTGGAGAAGTATATAAATGCCAACATCTCTCCATGATGTAAATTATATAAGAATTTTCATTCCCAATATGTAAAGCTTTAATGCTTATTTGCATATATTAACAAGATTAACTAAATGTCATTAGATTGGGAAGATTTTAGAGGTTAGATAAGGGTTCTGTAATGTGTATCGTGGTTAGTGTGTCTTTTTCTTTTTAAGTTCACAGTGTTAACAATTAGCACAGCTAGTAGAATTAGTAGAATATGTTGTGGTTAGGCTAGTATTGACAAGGGTTAGAATCTAGAATCATCTGGGAGATGATCCTTTTAAGATGCCAGGAGAGGGATAGTGTGAGTATTCTAATTGCAACCAAAAGAGCTTTGCACTACGGATGGAACTCACTGGGCTGGGATCCCAGAGTGTACAGCAGTAAAAGGTAGTTGAGCAGCAGTGAATTCATGCTTTCTGTTTCCTGATTATGGATGTCATGTGACCAGGCACTTTAAGCGCATGTTGCCTTGACTTCTCTGCCTACACCTTGTAGTGTCCCTTAAGTGGCTTTTATCAGAGTCTCATAGCAATGGGAAAAGAACAAAGACAATACCACCATGTGGGTTATTTGAAAAAGGCAATTTCAGGAAACAATTTTGTATATTTAATGTGGACTTTCCCCTTTGTCACAAATGAGTTAGTTTATACTTTTGCCCTATTTACTGTATCTCTTACAGCTCAGTACTAACCTTGTAAAACTAGGAATACTGTTTTTCGTAATTCTATGGCTAATTATTACTAAGAATTTATTTTTTTCAACTGACATAAAAGCATTCAAATTCAAGCACACTAAACACACACTAGCTCACTAAACACACACTAGCTCACTAAACACACACTAGCTCACTAAACACACACTAGCTCACTAAACACAGCTTTCCCATTTTGCTTTGCTGTGGTGCGTCCAATTGTGTTTCTATGGTGTTTCTGTCTAGTTTAAAATACAACACCCTGAAGTTACACCTAAGGACAAGACATTCTCCAGCTACTATAGTGTCTTCAAAAACATAATTCCATAGTTTTATTGAATAACTGGCCCATATTTAATTATTCTTCATTGCTCCATGGTTTGTTTTTTCTTATTCTCCCTGGTTAGACTACAATCATAGCCCTTGGCTATTCTTATCCAACCTTTAAAAACATTTTTTATTTCAATTCTATGTTTGACATTAGTATCCTGCTCTGAGACAGAAGATGCAACCATCACATACATGTTTATCCTGCCACAAATCATCTTTTCAACAATTGCTAAGAAAAGTGTTTCTACCTGTTTTATTCTTTCTTTATGAATAGTTTTGCAATTTCAGGGTGTTCTGTTTATATTGAAACTACATCTAACTCTATTACCTGTGTTTGGACATGGAAATTTATTTCACAAAGCTTAAAAGCAGTAATCCATACAGCCTCAGACTGCTAGCTTTGCTTCCTGATGAAAAGTATTTGAATATATTGTTTGAATGTGAAACCAGTGATTTCTCATCCTTCTTTGGGATTCACTGAATGCATAAAAAAAAATGCTTGGTCATACCTCATATTGTATTTGTAAAAGGAAGAGATCTGACTGGTTTGTTTGTTTTTGTTTTGTTTTGTTTGTTTTGTTTTGTTTTGTTTTGTTTTTGAGACAGGGTTTCTCTTTATAACCTAGCTGACCAGCTCTGTACTCAATAGACTAAGCTGGCCTCAAACTCAGACATCCAGACCACTTGACAAGAGAAGTTTGTTTGTTTGTTTGTTTGTTCGTTTGTTTTTGTAGCTCTTTACTACAGTTTAACATGTTTGTATAGAATTTTTGTTTCGGCTGTATAAGCAATAAGGAATGAAATACTGTTTGGTGAAACTATTTTTACATAAAAAGAGACCTTTGCAGCTAAAGATAATCTATTTAATAGCAAAAATAGCAAAGCCACAAATGCTCTGAATGTTAATGACATGGAATTTATAGAAAGTACAGGGTTGAGTTCTTTAATGATTTGAATATTACTTATATTAAGAAATTACAGCATGTGGGATTTCATGTTGAAGGGCCTGCCCAATAGAAGTATTCTCAGCTGTGCATTAGCAGTTCATTCTAATCTTTTTTTTTTCAAATTTTTATTAGATTTTTTTCATTTACATTTCAAATGCTATCTTGAAAGTCCCCTATACCCTCCCCCCACCCCTGCTCCCCTATCCACCCACTCCCACTACTTGACCCTGGTGTTCCCCTGTACTGGGGCATATAAAGTTTGCAAGACCAAGAGGCCTCTCTTCCCAATGATGGCCAACTAGGCCATCTTCTGCTACATATGCAGCTAGAGACATAAGCTCAGGGGGTACTGGTTAGTTCATATTGTTGTTCCACCTATAGGGTTGCAGACCCCTTCAGCTCCTTAGGTACTTTTTCTTGTTCAGCCATTGGGGGCCCTGTGTTCCATCCAATAGATGACTGTGAGCATCCACTTCTGTATTTGCCAGGCACTACATAGACTCACAAGAGACAGCTATATCAGGGTCCTTTCAGTAAAATCTTGCTGGCATATGCAATAGTGTCTGCGTTTGGTGGCTGATTATGGGATGGATCTCTGGGTGGGGCAGTCTCTGGTTGGTCCATCCTTTCGTCTCAGCTCCAAACTTTGTCTCTGTAACTCCTTCCAAGGGTATTTTGTTTGCTATTCTAAGGAGGAATGAAGTATCCATGTGTTGGTCTTCTTTCTTCTTGATTTTCTTGTGTTTTGCAAATTGTATCTTGGGTATTCTAAGTTTCTGGGCTAATATCCACTTATCAGTGAGTGTATATCAAGTGTGACATTTACTACATTAAAAGTATACCCACCTAGGTTTGCTACCCAATGCCATTTTAAGAGAAGAAAGAAGAAAACAAGATAATGATAGCTGAAGATTTACTAGTGACAGAAGTCATTTTCAAACCATTTTAGCATGACTTCCTTCCCCTTCTCTCCTTCCCATCCTGCTCCAACAAAATGTCCCAAAGAGCTGTCCAAAATGGCGGCTCCTGTCAAAATGGTGGCACCATAGCATCTTCTCACCCTGCTGCCTTCACAGGAGCTATCCAAGGTGGCCCAGCATCTCCTTTCCTGCCTCAGATGTAGCTGGTCCTCAAGAGCTGTCCACAGTGGCAACCTTTCCTGCTTCAGCCCACTGACAATGTGAGATATCCATGGTGGTAGTTCCTTCTTTCCTGCCTCAGCCTACAGCTTTCTTGAAGCACCACTTCAGGAGCTTTCCCACAGGAGCTGTCCACACTTGCACCACAGTAGCAGCACCTCCTTTCCAGCCCCACCACCCAACCCCAGCAACCATACAGAGATGGTGCTTCTGCAAATGCTGGCTCCAGCCAGAAAGTTATTCCTACCCTAACCCATGGTCCAGATGCAGTGAAAAGGGAGTGAAAAAACAAACAAACAAAAAACAAAACCCTCTGTCAATCTGTGAGCAGTAAAACCCACCAATCCCTGAGCCCCTGAGCCCCCTCAAGCTCAGGACTTGAAATCCTACTAATCATCACTCTGGAAAATTCTGTCCTGAGGAGCTATACTCCCCCTAGAAATCTCTGGATTTGTCCATCTATACTCTGTGCCCTCCAACAAATCTCTATCAGATTTGTCTGCCTGGTGTAAAAAATGAAGAAAAGGAGCAAGGCTGAGATCCTCAGCTCAGCTGGGGATACCCTCTACTGGAAGCTGCCATGCCTTTGCTGAGGAGGTTTCCTCTCAGAGCTGTGTGGTCCCATGTCTCAGGATGCCCTTCTACTGTCCCACCTCAGAGCTGTGTGGTTCCTGACCTCCCCTGTCTCAGGATGCTCTTCCACTGGCATACTACCTTCTTCTCTCAGAGCTGTATGGTTCCTGAGTTGTACGGTCCCAGAATACCCTTGCATCATGACAGAGACATTTCCAATACCTCACCCAGTTCATTTCAGCATTTCATTGTAAGCACATTCTCCTGTGAAGACTGCTGTCGTTTGGACATCTTATGTTCCTGACAGGTTCCCTTATGGGGAGTTCATTCTGCAGGGGATGGTGCTGAACTGGTGGAACCATTCAGATGTAGGGCTTAAAGGATGATAATAACAGGTCACAGGAGCTGCACCCTGATCAATGGACTGTTGCTGTGCTTCAAGAACAGGTTACCTCTATAGTAGACTTGTTTCCATGGGAACAGAATGTTATAAAATTTGGTACTCTCTCTCTTCCTTGCCACACTCAAGTGAATTCTGCCTGTGGACTTTCCCTTGACTCTTTCTCTATGTGAATACTCAACCAGGGTTCTAACCAGCTTGCCAGGACTACAATATCTCCATCCCAACCCCCAGGCATAAAACTTATGAAGAAAATAAAATAGTTAATTTTATGAAGAAATTAGGCTTAGGTATTCTGTTAGAGAAAGACAAAATGAACACACAGAATTTAAGATATATCCAAGCTTATTATTGTCTGTTAAGAGAATATTTGGCAAATATTTTAAAATTCCTTTTGCCTTTAATGTCTCTGCATTTTTTTGCATGGCCACGTGAAGGAAATAAAAGCTATACTATCAATGAAATAAAATGCATCATGTATGGGAGGGACACATGAGGAACAAATGATTTCTAAATACTGAATGCATAAAGAGACAACTTCGTTACAACTCTGAAGAACGATTTTAAGAAAGAACACGACAATATTCATGTAAAATATTCGCTGATAGCACTAGACAGGGTAAATATAAAACTTTTAAAAGTGGGTACCTAAATTAAACATTCCATGAACTAATAATCTAGGGAAATGTCAGAGAGATAAACACAAACAAGAGGAGAGAGGGGAGCAAAAGCCACCCAAGTGCTCCAGCCACTGCAGCTGTTCTGTTCTTGCCCAAACCCCACTATAATTTACAAATCACCCCCCCCCGAACCCCTGTCTTCCCGGGGAGGAGGGATGGATAAGGCCCACTGCATATCCATCAGTCATGAACATGGTACTGTGTTTACTTAAGCTCAGAAGGTAAGAAAAGAGACAGGACATTCTACCTCATAGCCTCTCCTGCAACTCTAAAAATGGTTTTCTAAAAAAAAAAAATAAAACTTCTGGAACTAGAGAGATGGCTTAGAGCAGTGTTGCTCAACATTCCGAATGCTGCAGCCCTTTAAGACAATTCCTCGTGCTGTGGAGGCCCCCAACCATAAAGTTATTTTTGTCTGCCACCTCATAACTGGAATTTTGCTACTGGTATGAATCATAATGTAAATATATGTGTTTTCTAATTGTCTTAGGCAACCCCTGTGAAAGGGTCATTTGATCCCCAAGGGGCTGCTTACCCTGGTTGAGAACCGCTGGCTTAGATGTAAATGTTTCTATTTCCTCAGATGATGGGAAGAGATGAGAGCTATACTCCAACTGCATGCAGAGGCAGCTTAGGCTGAGCTCACGGTGTTTCTTTCTCTGTTCTATCTACCCCTAGGCCTAGGACTGAAAGCTTCTACCCTCTGAACAATCTCATCTTTCACAAACCTGAATCTTGAAGGCTCCAGGTTCCAGCCTTCATCTTCTAACATAGGCCAAGAATGTTTCAGCCTCTGAGAATTTATTGCTGAATAAACTCACCCTTTCTAGCTCTTTCTGAACTCTGGCTGGCTGTTCTTGCCCAAACACCTCTCTCAGCTAAGTGATTCAAACCAACTTCTTTGGCTTCTGATTGAATTACTCTAATTCACTTCATACTAACTTTGGTAATATGTTCTAATCTTCTAGATCCTTCTCATTCTCAGATTTGTTCTTCCTTCACATGTATATAGCTTGTTTCATATACCACCTGTTTGTGTAAGACTGTTCCAGTAAAACTGCCTCACACACACTATTGCCATCTTTTCTCCCTGTGCTAGTCTTAAATAGCCTCTCTTTCCTGTACTGTTCTCATGAAAGTTGGGCATGATCTATTTCTGTTTCATTTTGTCAAAACTTTCTCTGATTTCTCACTTTGTCTACCCCCAACTAGATGTAATTTTTAACCACGTCTACTTCTACAAATTAACCTTACCTTTGCTGTGAGGGATTAAAGGTATGTACTAAGGATGTGTCTATATCCAGAGCATGTCAGCTTTCCAGTTGAATCACATAGTTCTAAATGGACTATGTGATGTGACCCCTTGCCAGAGAATCCATGTTGCTGGATTAAAAGGAAGTGAAAGATCTGTATGATAAGAACTTCAAGTCTCTGAAGAAATTAATTGAAGAAGATCTCAGAAGATGGAAAGATCTCCCATGCTCATGGATTGGCAGGATTAACATAGTCAAAATGGCCATCCTGCCAAAAGCAATCTACAG
>NC_034605.1:15341875-15391284 GCF_900095145.1 Mus pahari
CAGCCACCAAACACAGACACTATTGCACATACCAGCAAGATTCTGCTGAAGGGACCCTGATATAGCGGCCTCTTGTGAGGCTATGCCAGTGCCTGACAAACACAGAAGTGGATGCTCACAGTCAGCTATTGGATGGAACACAGGGCTCCCAATGGAGGAGCTAGAGAAAGTACCCAAGGATCTGAAGGCGTCTGCAACCCTATAGGTGGAACAACAATATGAACTAACCAGTACCCCCAGAGCTCATGTCTCAAGCTGTATATGTAGCAAAAAATCATTTATTCAGCCAGCATTGGGAAGAGAGGCCTCTTGGTCTTGCAAACTTTATATGTCCTGTAGAGGGGAATGCCAGGGCCAAGAAGTGGGAGTGGGTGGGTAGGGGAGCAGGGTGTGTGGTAGGGTATAGGGAACATTCAGAATAGCATTTGAAATGTAAATGAAGAAAATATCTAATAAAATAATATAATTTCCTCCAATAGCAAACTCTTGTGCACCTATGGAATGTAGGTGATAAATGAAAATTCACAGACTATTCAATATAACATGTAGTGTTCATAATTGTTGAAATAATGTTTGTGGAAAGAAGAAAGGCAGAACGGATCAAATATAGTAACCTTTTTGTTCAGGTTTTGAACATTTGAAAACTTGGTTTTCACTAATCCTGCTTCAAAAACCTATTTTTAGACAATTTTTGCTATCATATTTTGTCATGTCATAAAAAATAAAATAAAATTTCCCTATATGTAGATCTGCTAGGCATAATGCTCTTGCAGAGAATTCCAAGCAGGTTTCCAGCATTCATGTAGGGTGGCTCACAACTGCCTGTAACTCAAGCCTCAAAAGATCTGACACTCTTTTCTAAGATCTATGGAGACACACACACACACACACACACACACACACACACACACACACACACACACACGGTCTTTCAGAACCAAATAAGGAGACTTCCTAATAGTCATTAAATCTTTCTTGCACTTTTGAAGAAAGTAGGTTGAAGCTAGAGGAGCTTTCTAGCTTTTTAAATTTATTTTAAGATAGAAAATTCTGTACTGTCACAAAGAGATAAATATGTAAGCATATGGGAAATGTTATAAATGTGTTTCAGATTTTTTTCAGAGCATTTAAATGATATGTAATTAGGTCAAGCTATTCAAATTTACATTTCATTTAAAGAAGTAAAGGATACATATTCAATTACAACCTTCTTTAGACTCAGTAGATTACCAGATTCCCTTTAAACCCTACAGGTGTAAATGGAAATGAACTCATTAGCTAATAAGGGTATTAACTAATAAGCATGCTAATTCTATAGAATCATTTTTGAATGATTAATTTGAAATCCTTTTTAATATGCTATAGAGCTAATGTGACTTAAGTGTAGATAATTTTAGTAGAATCTACATATGACTATTAATTAATATTTAGCATTGTATACATAGTAATATACATTCCCTAATTCTTCCTATATATGCTCTTAGTCAAAAACTGTTTGGATTTTTGAATTCTCATAATGTAACTTGGTCATTTATAAACTAACCTTTGCTTCTCTCCTTTTAGTTACTTCATCGTGATTTAAAATAATGGATTTTAAGGTTGATTCCACTGCTATAAAAGTCTTGTTTATTTAAAACCACAGACCAACATCAAACCAACAGTTTTGTGGTATTTGTCTTGAAACTATCTTGAAACAACACTGAGTAAATCTTTTAAGTCCATGTCAATGGACAGTGATAGTTGACCCGTGGACCAGTGCCCATTCCTTTTAGCAAGGTCTGGGGGCAATGGCTTCAATAATTAAAAAGCAAATGGCTTTAAACCATTTTCAGAATGAGTCATCTAAATCGGTACCACTGTTATCCATTGACAGTGACAGTCATCCATGTCCTCATTGAAAAATTTTGAGATGCTCCAGAGTTGTTCTGTCCATTAGAGAAACCAAGGGAGAAAAGTCAAGGTCACTATTGTGTGGACATCTGCTCAGAATGTTAGTGTTATGGTAGTGGTGCTTTGAGGGTGGAATATTCTTGTAATGCTTAGAGGAAAACACACAGGAGGGCCAAATGCAGCCTCAAGCAATCAATAGATGCTTTGCAAGGTAAGCTGTGCCTCTGCAGAGATGGTCACTTCCCCTTTCTCTGTAGTGTATATAAGACTAACATGTCTTCTCCAACAATGTGTGTGTGTGTGTGTGTGTGTGTGTGTGTGTGTGTGTGTGTGTGTGTGTGTAGGCTAAAACATCTCCTGTAGTATGTGCTTACTAATTTTCTTGTTTAGTTTTAGTTCTGTTTTTGAGACAGGATTGTCTCAAACTCATTATGTAGCTGAGAGTCACCTTGAACTCCTGATTCTTCTGACTCCATCTTCAAGAGAGCTGAAATTATAGACATGCAGCATCATACTTAATCTATGTGGTACTGGAGATTGAACCCAAAGCTGTGTGTGTGTGTGTGTGTGTGTGTGTGTGTGTGTGTGTGTGTGTGTGTGAAATGAACACACCAGCCCACATGTGTTCATTTTTAATGCCTTCCGTTATAATCATAAAATTAAAAGCTAGAAGTAAAACTTGTCAAAGAAACAAAACAATGAAATTATGTTCTGTTTACTTTGCTGAGAATAGCATGAGACTAACCCTTTACATCATGATGCAGGCAAGTAGTGTACTCTAAGTCATTATAAGCAAATGCCAACAGTAAGAATCAATGGTGTCAGGGTTGGAGATCTCTCAGTGGTTCAAAAGCTTTGCCACACAACTGAATCATTTTAACACCCACATAAAGAGCCAAACATAACAATGTGCATTTGTAAACCTAACTCTATGGAGCAGGAGACAGGAGGGTCTCTAGGACTCATGACTGGCCAATTCAGACTAGTTACTATGTTCCCAATTCAATGAGAAACTCTCCAAAGAATAATTTAACACAGGACTATAGGAATCGATTAGTGGTTGTGTTGTGCTTGTTTCACAATAATTATGAGGACCAAAGTTCAGACCTCAACACACATATAGCAAGCTGGGCATCTTGAAAGTATAACTTTATTACACACACACACACACACACACACACACACACACACACACACACACACACACACCATGTAATAGGAAAACCATCCATTCTATTATTATGGTCCTTGAGCTAAGTGGGATTTTCCTTGTTGTGTTTATGGGTCCTGTGTTATTGTTTTCACACTGACAACTAATTTAACAGGGAATTTGTGCTTCAGTAATGTACTTTCAGCTTGTCATGTTACATGGTTGAGAGGAGGAAAGCAGAATTTGTAACTGGAGTAAGACCTTTTCTGCATACAAAGCAGGACTCCCTAGCTTTTTCAAGGTGGGTAATGGGCTGTGAAGGATGAAATATAAATAAGTTCTAATGATGCTTCTCTCCTTCACTGCCCAAATCACTTACTCAGAATTTTGTTAATCATTCATTACCAAAAACTCTCTTCATTATTATGTTCAACAGGTTGTACAGATTTAATAGAAAAATACTTCAAAGCTTTGAAAAATCTGTCTGAAACATATTTTAAATCTACTTGTAAATACAGTGGTCCTTTTCTTATTTTAGAGTTTAATTATGAATATTTGATGAAAATTATGTCTTAAAGGTAGCAGTCCTGATCCGATGTCATCCGGCTTTCAACCTTATCAGGGATCATCTGGCTTTTGTCAACCCTAGCATGTGCTGATAGTGTACTTTCTGGAAGACAGGATATGGAAAGATGATCCAGTGAATTACTCTAAGATAATTACCCAGAGAATAGTTCTATTTGATGACTTTTGTCAAAATCAGATTGATTTATTCTTTATTAACTCAATTCAGAAATGTTAAGTGCCCTAGTGGGCTTGCTAATGAAAATAAATGACCAAGAAATACTTGTATGTAATTCTTGTTTTTGCTGACCAAGAAAGGTCATGTTTCTGTACATTCGTGTTCTCTCCTAGAACAGTCACAATCACAACACATAAACTGAGAGCACTAAAATGTGGAGAATTGTGTCTATGTGTTGAAGTCACCATTCCCATGGGAACTATGATTATGTGACTGAATATGAATATCTAGGATTTTACACACATACACATGCAAGGGAACAAAAACAAAGCAAGCAAGCAAACAAACAAACAAATCAGAAGAGAGGGCTAGAGAGATGTCTCAGGGTAATACAGTGATTTTCCGGGGGACTCATTTCCAGTGTCCACGTCAGGCGGATCACAACTTGTAACTCCAGCTCCAGAGGAATCCAACAACCCAACATTCTTTTTTGGCTTCTGTAGTGGCTATTCCTGGTTGTCAACTTGACTATATTTGAAATGAACTACAATCCAGAATTGGAAGGCTCACCAGTGAACCTAATCTGGAGACTGGGAGATAGAAGTTTCTGATCTGGATCTTGGTATGGAGATCTTGAGACACAGTGGTGATTGAATCCAGAAGATTAAGACAGGGAGATCTCCGAGTCCAAGATCAACTGGGATTAAAGGTGTGGTGGCACACACCTTTAATCTGGGCTACACCTTCTGCTGGGGACCATATAAGGACATTGGAAGAAGGGAGTCTGGCTCTCGCTCTTTCGCCTTCTTGTGGTGTGGGACTCAGCAACTGCTAGATCCTTGGACTTCCATTCACAGCTACTACTGAACCATTGTTGGGATTTGGACTGCAGACTGTAAGTCATCAATAAATTCCTTTACTATATAGAGACTATCTGTAAGTTCTGTGACTCTAGAGAACCCTGACTAATACAGCTTCCTTGGACACACATACACACAGATATACACACAAATAACTTTTAAATTGTTTTGTAGATTATAATACAATTTTATCATTTTCTCTTCCATTTCTTCCCTTCTAACCTTCTCATGTACCCATCTTTGGCAGCTTACTTGTATGCATGATTTTTTTAGGGCCAGCCACATGCTATTGGATAACTAATTGATGTGCTGTTCAGTGGGGAGATTATTTCTCTTGCTCTCAGCATTCCTTAGCTGCTAGTAGTTCTTTATGCATGGATAAGACCTTGTGAGCGTTCTCCAGCCACAGTAGCAGATCTATTGATGCTGCTCTTGTTCAGCTCATGTTTAAGCAGTCCTGCTGGTGAGACTCTGTGGGAATAGCTTCTGATACTCCCAGGAGACACAATCTCACAGCAAACTCCCTATTCCTCTGGCACTTATAATCTTTCAACCCTTTCTTCTGCAATTATTCCTGGGCCTTAGATGTAGTTGTGTTGTAGATATATCACTGGGACCAACCTCTACACCTGCATTTTGATTGGGTGGAAATCTCTGTAATGGTCTCCTTCTATAGCAAAGAGAATTTTCCTTGATGAGGGGTAAGGACTATACTTATTTGCGGGTATAAAAACAAATATTTAACATATAGTTAGGAATTGTGCTGCTTAAGTAAAATGGTGGTTATAGGTTCTTCAGGATTCATGGCTTCAATAGCCCTGGGTAGTAGGGTAGATTTTTCAGTACCAGGCATGGTTTCCATCTTATCAAGTGGACTTTAAGTCCAATTAGAGAGCTCCTGGTTACCACCAAGTTATGTGAACAGCTACTGAACTCTTAGGCTTACCGTGTCACGCCGGTTGTTGCGGATCACAGGCATCATAGGTAGGTGAAGTGATGGCAGCTTCCCTCCTTTGGAAGCTTGCATCATACCTTCAGGCATCGTGAAAGCTAGTCCTAAGGGAGAGGGCTTTCAGGTCAGTGACAGTTTAGGAGAATCTGAGCCCTGTGCCTGAAGTGTTGGTTCCCTTTAGCAACATGACTCACCTTCCACCTCTGTGGGCCCAGCAAGGGTAATAGCCATGAAGAGTGATAGTTGAGGAGATTTTTGGACAGCCCACACCAACAACTGAAAAGAGGGCTTCTCGTGCCTGCTGTTGGGGGTTTTGTTAGATGGTCTACAGATCTTATGGGAGCAGCTATCCCAGAAGGGAAATTTTTATTTAAACTATAAATGTATGTTTATACAAGGATTTACATGTATTATAGATATTTTAGAAAAGTTAAATAGTTAATACACAATGATTTCTTAGACCTTTTCAGACACCCTTACTCTTATTTTATCTTCCCCCATCTTTCTGTATCATTTCTCTCCTCCCCTTCCCTCTATTAGAGCTCTCTTTTCCCATTCACCCAGATAGTTCATACCCTCTTATTCCACTCTCTACTGATCCCCCTCAAAAAGAAAAACAAAACAGAAGATAAATTTTGTGGAAAAAAACATATTCTTGTTTGTGTAATAATATAATTATTATTTTAGTTATAAAATTTAAAACAATTAACTCAGATTTGCTGTAGAAACTTTGGCTGAATTGCCTCTAAAATTGTGAATTGCACTTAATGATGTTTGTTTCATATTTTGGGTAATATTTGGTCACAATCTGCCAGACTTCGTGCTGCGACAAGCACAGGTATTTGTGTTTTCAAAATCTAGTAAATAGCATTGCTTCAGGGTTATGTTAATCCTCCAAAGGATAGCCAAATTCTCTTGTTAGTCAAGTTCACTTTATAAATTATTTTATTTTATTGTCACAATTTCATGTCCTGTGGATGTCAACAATTTTTAAATGCCTTTCTTTGTTCTTAGTTATTTCTGAATAATTATAATATAAAACCAATAAAAGCTTTCATTGAGTGGTTAATGACAAAATGCAAAGAAGATGGAGTATACCAAGTCTCTGTGAGCCCCCATGGGCCCACGTTAGTTGACTCTGTAGGACTTCTTGTTGTGTCTCTGACCCCTCTGACTTGATCAATTTTATACCCCACTCTTCCAGAAGACTCCCTGACTATCTGCATATGCCTCCATCCACTGCTAGATGAAGCCTCTCAGGAGATGGTTATGGTAGGTTTCTGTCTGAAGGCATAGCAGAGTATCATTAATAGGGTCAGATGCTGGCTCTCTCGCATGGCACGGTTCTCAAGTTGGCACAGTCCATTGGTTGGCTGTTCCCTCAGTTTTTGCTTCATTTTTATCCCTGCACATCTTGTAGACAAGAAACATTTGGGGTTGAAGGTACTGTGGGTGGATTGCTTCTTAACTGGAAGTTCAGTAAAGAACTTCAATTTTTTTTTATCTCATTTTGGAGAAGCAACATGAATTAAGTGATGCGTCAAGAAGGTCTAAGAGAAATAGATGTAAGTCAAGCCTAGAGGGGACAGCAGGTGGTGACAATGGTAGAGTCAGAGAAGGAGGTGAGCAGACTGTGTCTGAGGAGTACACCACTGTGAAGGTGAACGCTCCCATGAGCTGGGAGATGAGTAATTGCCATAAAAGTCTCTGAGTGGCCAGGCGTGGTGGCGCACGCCTTTAATCCCAGCACTTGGGAGGCAGAGGCAGGCGAATTTCTGAGTTCGAGGCCAGCCTGGTCTACAAAGTGAGTTCCAGGACAGCCTGGGCTATACAGAGAAACCCTGTCTCAAAAAACCAAAAAAAAAAAAAAAAAAAAAAGTCTCTGAGTGGAACTTATACAACCTATTGGATAAAGTAAACTTTTGACAGAGAAATGAGAACTGATAGTATAGCTCACCACTGGGGCTACATTTCTTCTGCAAGTTTGAGGCATCAGAGTTGGATCCACAGCACTACAGAAAAAGAAAACTGCAAACTCGTGTAAAAAAAAATCATTCAAAACTCTATACCAAATGCTTTTCATTTTGTTTTAAACTTTGAAGAGAAAAATGGCATAGTAAAGAAAGAAAATGACACTATAAACTTACCTAGGCATAACATTAAAAATTAAAATTATAGAACATTTACAAAGCTGATAATAAGATTTGACAGAAACTTCCATTTGACAAAACCAAGGAAGAGCTTAGTCTACTTATGATATACTACATATGTATAGGATGTATCCATACATTGTTATTTACATCATTATATTAATTAGATATAATAGGATAATCAATGTTTTATCTATCACCTATTATACTAATCATTTTGCATATATTGATGGATAAACAGGTAATGTATTCAAACATAATCTACATTTCCCATACCCATGATTTTTATTCTTTCTGTCCATGGGAACTCTGTCCTTCTTCATGGAAGTGACTCACTTTTCATCTGTATTGAAGCTTATTTTGGGGGTGGTTTTTCCTGGTTCCCAGCTCATATGACTCTGACACTTTCTATACCAGAGGATTTCCAACCTTTACACTGCTATACTTGTCAGGGGTCGTCTGCTTTGTTGGACGCTAGTGAAAGGAGATACATCATAGCTCTGTATCTTGGCATTCCCTATTATATGTTATTTAGACATTAGAAGCTATTTGCTATTTGTGGTGGTTTGAACAGGAATGGCTCCCAGAGACTCACGTGTCTGAATGCTTGACCCATAGAGAGTGGCACTATTCAAAGGTGTGGCCTTGTTGGAGAAAGAAGTACCAGTGTGGGTGCGGACTTTGAGGTCTTATATGCTCAGTGTGGTACACAGTCACTTCTGTTGCCTGAAGATCAAGATATAGAACCCCCAGCAAGCTTCTCCAGTACCATGTCTGCCTGCACACCACCAGGACGAAGCCTCCGAAACTGTAAGCCAGCCCGAATGAAATGTTTTCCTTTGTCAGAGCTGCTGTGGTCATGGTGTCTCTTCACAGCAATAGAAACACTAAGTGAGACACTGTTAAAATGAATGATGGCCTTAGGAGCACCCTATCAACCATTAGAATAAGGAAATGAATAGGCAGTTCTAAAGAACTTACACGGCCTACATTTTACCTTGTTCTACATTGATAATATAAGAAATACAAATGAAAACATTTCTGTATATCATACCAATCACACACATATTAATTTTGTATATTATACATCATTTATTTAACAAATTAATATATTTCTATCATACTAATTATATATATATATATATATATACATATATATGTATCTACTTTCTAATTCAAATGCATATATCCTTTGTTAAAGAAGAATTAATAATAATTGTTGTTGTGGGTGTGATGAAATATAGCTCATAAATCACTCATTCTATGAATCCCACTTGCTAAAAATTCCCTTTAACAACTGAGTGTTACTCACCATAAAATTATATTAATAAAGTAATTTCACTGACTGCAGACTATGTATGTGATCTGAAGCTTCTGAAATTATTTCTGGCAGAGCCCAAAAATATTTTTTTTTTAAATCAGCATCCGTGTCTCCTTGATTGTGCTGAAGACAGCACGAGAGGCAGCGCTGCTGATGCACCAAATCTACGTGTTCACCCAGCACAACTACAGCATGTAGAGATATAAAAACCATGAATGAAAAGTAGCTTCACCAATGAGTCTCATTTGTGTATGCAGATGGATGAGTCTGGGGTTTCAAAATGAATACATTTTCCAAGATTAAAGATCTAGAATTAATAAGTTAATATCATTAAAATTGTGATTAAATTAGAAATATTAAAAAATCTGCCTAATTTCCTTTTTAAAATGAGGAGCAAGGTGGAGGTGAGTTGCCCCCCACCCCTTCTTTGGAATCAAAGCACAACTACTCATTTATTTCAACCATTGTATTTTACTCAGACTTATTCTCTTAATAGGGACAATGCCACAGGCAAAGGTGTCAGAGTAGCGCATTTTGCACAGCACTGCACAGCAGAGCACCAGGCTCCCAGCCTCACAAGGGTGGGGAAGTCCTTCAGGCTTCATTTGTTAGCTCTCAGTCGAGGAGGAATCCTTCAACCAAAGGGATGAACTCTGCAAAGCATTCTTGTTTAAAAGGAGACTGCTAGAAACCACAAGTATTTGCTCCTGCAAACACAGTATCTTCCATTCTGCTCAATCTACTATGTTTATTTATTATTATTATTATTATTATTATTATTATTATTATTATCAGAAATAGGGTGATCACTCTAAGTGGATTAGTGGTTCACTAAGATCTTTTATCCCTTGGATGAGAGAAGGTCTGCACTGTATTGATTTGAATGATTGTCTATTTGAAGATAATTCTGTCAGTAAGGCAGGAGGAAAATTTCTCATGATATGAAGAAAAATATATTTATACATTTACACACATGTGTATATGTGTATGTATGTGTGTACGTGTACGTGTGTGTATGTGTACGTGTACATGTACATGTGTATGTGTGTGTATATATATATATATATATATATATATATATATATATATATATATGTTTGAGAGTTTGCCACAGTGTAGAAGTGGAATTCTTTCCTTTACCTCATGGAAAACAGGGATTGAAATCTGTTCATCAGGCTGGAAGGCATGTGCCTTTACCTGCTGATCGATCTTTCCCATCCAAAAATGAGAACTTACATTTCTGTGTTTATCTGGGCTGAAAAATGTTAGGATGGAAATCACATACCTAAGTATTATGATGGAATGGGACCTTTATCTCAGGCACGTTTCCTACTCTCCTCAGAGTGTCACTGAATTCTGTGAAAAAGACCCAGTTTAGGGACATGCATCTGTTAGCTACAGGGCTTTTCCTAAAATCAGAAATCAGTGTTACAGACAGGACATTTTGGCACCTGTGTATTCTCAGCTATGTCACAGGGTCATAGTGAAGTTGTACATATTACAGTGAACTGAGGGTATTTATCAAGGCCGATTAATGAGGGCCTTCTTGTGTATTATTTTGTTTTCTTTTTTAATAGGTAGAATAAGAATTACAAATCTGGGCTGTGGTTTTATAAATAATGCACACTCTACATTTTATTTTTATTTATTAATTGGGGATGGGTGCTCTGTCAGCATATATGTCTGTTCATCACTTATGTGCCTGGTGTCCATTGAGACCTGGAGGACGACACGAAATGCCTTGGAACTGGTATTACTGAGGGTTGCTGGGGACTGAATTTGTTCCTTTGGGAGAGTAGACAATTCTCTTAATTGCCTAACACACACATTACATTGTTAATAATGTCTAGAAGTGTACACTAAGAAAGTCAAACATTGTTGTTCACATGGAACTCTCAATAATTACACACACAAACACTCACACACACACACACACACACACACACACACACATCTACTCAAATATGCTCATACGTTCACACATTCTCATACACACATAAATGCTGACAGTCATGGCCACAGACTTACAAACACTCAAACACTTACTGTGACACTTCAAAGCACTCTGTGCACATACTCACAAATGCTCAGGTCCATGCTCTCCAAATTCATTCATGAACAAACACACATTACTTTACCCAGTAACTCACTCAAGCACATACTTTAACTTCTATTACAGGTGGGTGGAAGGGAAATGTCCAGTTCAAATCTTAAAATATGCTGCAGGGTACGACTCTGGAGTCTAATCTTACCATTGTAAAAGAAGTGTTTCCAGAATTTCCCTAGTCTATATTTGCAGGATGGCTTCAAAAGAGTCATAAAGGTAAAACTTCTGTGGTCATGCATGTCCCATCAGTCAGAAAGTTAAGAGTTCAGAGTTTATCATAGACTTGGACACAGAGTTAGTTATCTGTAGTTGGGAGGGAAACAATAGAAAGAAAAGGCAGAAAACCATGAACAGGAAGATCAGACACAGCCTCCCACACAGGTAGCTTTCTCCTTCATTGATCCACATGTCTAGTACAAAGCTAAAGGCAGACAGGGTTTTCCTTAAAATTGAATAGGCTAGCCAGGCATGATGGCACACACCTTTAACCCCAGCAATTGGAAGGCAGAGGCAGGCAGACCTTTGTGCGTTTGAGGCCACCAGGCCTACATCTTAAATTCCAGGACAACCAAGGCTAGCGCAGAGAGACCCTATCTCAAAAATAAGTGAAATAAATAAATAAATAAATAAATAAATAAAAATGGAATGCATGCATCCATGTAAAACTCCTGATGTGATCCCAAGGCTATGCAGAGAGACCATATCTCAAAAATAAGTGAAATAAATAAATAAATAAATAAATAAATAAATAAATAAAAATGAAATGCATGTACCCATGTAAAACTCCTGATGGGATTCCTGGACTGCCATTCACAGGAGGCAGGATGTAAACAACCATTGTTACTGTTGTTGCAAATGTTCTCAGCTGGGCTCTAAGAGTATTCATTCCTGGCTGTCTCTCTGGAGGGAGCCTCCTGAGCATGTGGGGGCGTCATTGCTTCCTGCTTCACAAAGTGCTGTGTCTAGAGGGTTTGCTAGATGAAAGGTAAAGGGAAAACAAAGCCCAGTGATTGTACAAAAGTTAAGATGCGAAGGTCTTCCACGTTGACAACATCTGACATTCCCCAGCCCAGGGAACCAAGGGCAGCACAACTCTTAGATAACAGAATCCTCTGAATTCATCCCCTGGGCTTTGATGGTACCCTGAGCTAACTTTGGGGAAGCCACTTACCCTCAGGCAGTCCAAATGCCTTTATAAAAGTACATAGATCCTGCAAGGAGGATCTGTTTCCTAAGGGACCTCCCAGTCCTAAAGGATACAGCATATGTGACATGCTTTCATCATCAGAAACCATACTGAAAATGTCAATTAAGTCAATTATATAATGGCATTCTGGAATGCTAAGCATATGTTGTCAGCCAAAGCTAAAATCTCAATTGGGGGAAGAGTCTGGTAACAGAGTGGAAATGTGTTTTCTAATCCCTGCCTGCCTTTCCTCAAATGACTTCTTGGGTATTTATTTTCCCTTTAAAGTAGATGCTTTACTTCCATCTGAACAAAATGCTCTGCACTCCTACCCGTTAACAGGGAAATCAAAGTGTCCTCATTTGACCAGAACTATCAGTGAAACAAACCACCAAAGCTTAGACCAACACACACACAGTGTAACTCAAGAGCTTAGAACCTTAAGTGCTTTATCTACATTCATCTATAGATAGCACACATGAACGTACAAGTACTGTTTTAAAACATATGCAATACTCTCTTCTGGTCTCCAGGTCAATCCCCCAAACATACACAAACACACACATTCTCTCTGTCTCTCTGTCTCTTTCTGTCTCTGTCTCTGTCTCTGTCTCTGTCTCTGTCTCTCTCTCTCTCTCTCTCTCTCACACACACACACACACACACACACACACACAGAGAGAGAGAGAGAGAGAGAGAGAGAGAGAGAGAGAGAGAGAGAGAGAGAGATTACCTTCAACACTAGTGTACAAAATTAACATCAACCTTCCAAACTTTGAACATAACATGTCTAATTTGGGAATAATTTATTCTTTTTATCTTCATAGACACATTTTTATGGGAAAATGTTTGTTAGAAATAATACTGGGACAATGTCAAAAAAGTTAGCTTGCCAGTTGATTTTTAACATCCGTCTCACACACACACACACAAAATGTAATGTACGTTTCTTCCAAACCTGTCAAGCTTACACTAATGAATATTAACTTCTCTCAGTGGCAAGAAACAGAATTTCTGATGAATAAGCCAGCCCTTCTTCTAAAGTTTAAGGCTCCAAGGAGCCTGATTCTTTCACCAGAGCTCACACCATGTATCTGACTCCTCTGGAGGTGGATTTGCCTGAGTTCACACTGAGGTTTCTCATTTAACACTGTCCCAGTCAGCTTGTGAACCTAGAAACAGTGCATAGTGAATAGTTTATGGAAAATGATTTCTCATTGTTTTGGAGGCTGAGAAATCTAAATCCATGGTGCTGGTGGAAAAAAAAATAGATCCTCCTTCATAAGTAGCTCTTCCTCCTAATCCCGCATGCGGACCACATCAGGCGTCTCTTAGGGATTTCTATCCAGAACTAGTCCCATTCTTAAGAGTGTTACCCTCATGGTTGAACCACCATCTAAGTCACACTCTAAGGTATCTCCCTCCTTCTATAGCCTTTTGATGGGTAGGATATCAGCACATAAACTTGAGGTTGTGGGGAAGGATAGCTCATTCTAGCCATAGTGAGCCTCAATCAGGCCATTAAGCTGAGAAAAGTAACTTAAATTTAATTCAAAACCCACCCAAGGCATTACCATTCAGATATAGCTCTACATCTGTGCCACATCGTCCCTAGTCTCCTGAGCTGACTGTGATCTGGGTAAATGAGACAGCTTGCTGTGAACTCAAGCAAATCCACCTCCAGAGGTGTCAAATACGGGGCTGGGGGCAATAGAGTGAACTCTGGTGAGATCAGAGAAGGTCCTAGAAGACCCTAGAAGACCCCACACACGGAGATGCCTTTGTGGCAACATTGCATGTGCCATCTGGGAGCTACAGCAGCCAGAACCTGTGCTGATTTAGGTAAGCACACCAACTTTACCAAAGTACCTAAGAGCTACAATGGCAGTAGGAAAACAATAATAAATAATAAGCCCAGGAGTCCCAAATATCATAGAAACATTGTATGTAATTTGATTGACATTGCCAAGAGCTGAAAAGGCAAAGAAGAGAAAACAAGCAACTAGTAGATTAAGCTAATACCCATGTGCACAGAAGCCAACTTTATGGTGTTGGGTTTTTGTGGTGGTGGTGGTGGTGGTGGCCTTATTTTGTTTTTAAATAAAAATGCATTTTTGAGACATCGGTGTAGTGGCTATTCCTGGTTGTCAACTTGACTATATTTGAAATGAACTACAATCCAGAATTGGAAGGCTCACCAGTGAACCTAATCTGGAGACTGGGAGATAGAAGTTTCTGATCTGGATCTTGGTATGGAGATCTTGAGACACAGTGGTGATTGAATCCAGCAGATTAAGACAGGGAGATCTCCGAGTCCAAGATCATCTGGAATTAAAGGTGTGGTGGCACACACCTTTAATCTGGGCTACACCTTCTGCTGGGGACCATATAAGGACATTGGAAGAAGGGAGTCTGGCTCTCGCTCTTTCGCCTTCTTGCGGTGTGGGACTCAGCGACTGCTAGATCCTTGGACTTCCATCCACAGCTACTACTGAACCATTGTTGGGATTTGGACTGCAGACTGTAAGTCATCAATAAATTCCTTTACTACATAGAGACTATCTGTAAGTTCTGTGACTCTAGAGAACCCTGACTAATACAATCGGCTATTCAAGATAACAGAAAATGTCCTACAGTATCTTCTTGGTCAGCTGATACTGGAGGACTTATAGTGAGAACCTGCTGATTGGATGGATAGTGGGGGAGTGCTTTAGAATTGGCTTTCTTAGATATAGATGTTCATTGTGTCTCTTCACGGCTCTCACGTATCCTTCTGGAGTGAGTTGTATTATGTGCAGGGGACTTGCGGTTATGAGTTCTGACAGACATGGATGGTGTGCCAGGATCCTAAGTGGTGGGTGACTGGCTTGGTTTTCATTTGTTTGTCTTTTTTCCCAAAAAAGATTTTCTAGCATTTATCTACTACTGTAGATTTATTATAATTTCTAACTGCACGAAAAATGAAAAAAATAAATAAAATAAAACAAGGAGCTCTCAGTAAACTTTGGGTCTTAACTATTCTCACTTCTGAATAAAGACTGTGGCTAATAGGTTTTAAATACCATTGACATCTGTGATTATCAGAACTTAATTAATCTGACTGTGAGTTTGGGATTGATGGAGGGGACTTGTGTTAAGGAATGCACAACAGCCTTTACAATTGTTCTCCTGAAATCCATGTAATACTAACTTTTAAGGCATTCTAGGTGGAATATACATTCTGAAGTCTTAAATATTTTATGTAGACTCTTGTTAGCAGGAATATACTAAGTAGTGGTTAAAATGAGGGGTGTCATGCCTTTGGAGTTCTTACTGAAACCAAATAAGTCTATTTATGATGGAGACAGAAAATGGTACAATCATTAAGACAACAGTACACTTACAAATGGAGGGATGATCAAGAACAGGCAACAATTAACCTGAAATTGGCCTGAGTACCAACCAGCTAAGAGCTTGCACTGGTGAATTATAGCCTCACTCAGGACATGTGCTAACTGAAAGCAAACAAGTAGATTCTAGTAGCATGTAGCAGAGGCAATGATAGTAAAGCCAAGTGTCACTGATTCCCAGGAATCCCTGTGATTCAAGTGAAGGGTGCTAGCCAATCCCCTGCCTCTGCGCCTTCAGTCCATCATCAGACCATAATGTCAGTTTGACCACACCACTTGTTAAAGTTCTCCGAACTAGTCCCGTTTCATGAATATTCTTTGCTCAATTAAACCAGGGTGTATTTAACTTGTCGGAGATCTTTTCTTTAAGCACAACAGACTTCCATTTCATAGAGACAAGGCTTGACAATCCAACAAATGATCATTTTGCTAATTTCATATTCATGGGTGACTCATGACTCCTCTAGCGATACCGTCAAGCCTCCTTTGTGAGAGGCGACAGCTGCTTTCCATTTAAGCCTCATCAACAAACAGGTTTTTTTTTTTTTTCTTTATGAAGAGGCTGTGTCAGGAATAATTCCTTTGCTTAACATGGAGGTAGCTTTTCATGTTTAGAAAAGTAAATTTAGCAAGGACTACATATTCGACTGAGGCTTTGCACTTTAGAACATTCAACCCTCTTGAACCCCAGAATGGCAGTGGAGCACAGGGCTTTAGAACAAACAGACTAGGGCACAGATTTTATTTGGCTACCAGTCTCTAGATGACATTAGGGTGTATGACTTATTGAGATATCTACGGGTTTTCTAGGTAAAAATCCCACTGTGAGACTCATGGAAACTCATGCATAAGATTTTACATTTATCCCAAGTACTTTATTTTCTGTTTCTTAGTCAAATGTCCCCATCTCCCGCCCAATTCTCATGCCTCTGATTTCAGCAGTCTTGTGGGCAGTGCTCCTAACATGGCTGCCTTTCATTTAGGTTTGTTTCCCCAAGTTCTTGGTAATGGATACTCACACCCTTTCCTTCTCCAAGGGTATTCCTGATAACACAGTAGGACATTGAGAAATCAATGAAAAAAATTACTGTTGAATGTGCAGGACAGCTATTTCTGTTAAATTGCCATCTCGGAGCCCCCTCTTTCTGTGTGTGTATGTCTGACTCTTTATCTCTCTCTGTCTCTGCCTTTCTCTGTGTCTCTTTCTCTGTGCCTCTCTGACTCTCTGTATTTCTGACTCTGTCTCTACCTGTCTCTGGCTCTCTCTATGTCTCTCTCCTGTCTCTTCCTCTGACTCTGTGTGTGTGTGTGTGTATGTGAGCATGCATGTGTGACTCTCTCTCTCTCTCTCTCTCTCTCTCTGTATATGTGTGTGACTCTGTCTCTGTCTGTCTCTGTCTCTCTATATGTCTCTCTCTATCTCTATGTCTCTGTGTGTGTGCATGCATGTGCATGTATGTGTACGCGTGCATGTGTGTACATGTATGTGTGAGCCTCTGTCTGTCTCTCTCTGTCTCTCTCTGTCTCTGTCTCTCTCTCTGTCTCTCTCTCTGTGTCTCTCTGTCTCTGTCTCTGTCTCTCTGTCTCTCTCTCTGTCTCTCTCTCTCTCTCTCTCTCTGATAAGTGGTCTATATACGGTCACTCCAGATGAGGACTGACATCACTATAGCTCTGTTCACCATGAAGCTGTCACAGTGAGTACTCTCTTCTCTTCACCCATCTGCTCCGAGGAATAAAGTACTTTTCATTTTCTTTCCTTGGCCAAGTCTTCAGCCAGTTTCTTCATTCGTTTTACAGAATTGAGTTGTAAACCATGCAATGTGATGGACACTCTATTCCTTCAAACCTTTTATTCTTTTCTGCTAAAAAGAGAGCTTTCCTAGCTGAACTAAACTTTTGCAGAATAAGATATATGCTCCTAAAAGAAATAAAAGAAATCTTTGCCTAGATTAATTAACCCCATTATGGAGTTATTTTCTTCTAGTAGTTTCATGTTATATATTTTAATTCAATTTGTGATGATCTGTGCTTATGGTGAGACATAAAGGTTTGATTCTACTCCTTTGTACCTGAATATTCAGTTCCCTTATTACCTTCTTTTTCTTTCTTTTTTTTTTTTTTTTTTTTTTTTTTTGTTTTTCGAGACAGGGTTTCTCTGTGTAGCCCTGGCTGTCCTGAAACTCACTTGTAGACTCAGAAATCTGCCTGTCTCTGCTTCCCAAGTGCTGGGATTAAAGATGTGAACCACGACTGCCTGGCCACTCATCACCTTCTTAACGAGATTTTTCCATTCATCTACCATGTTCTTGGCAACTTTGTTAAAATTCTTTTGTGTAGAAACAGAATCTGAGGCTGTCTGTTTTCTACCATTGGTTAATATGTCTGTTTTAATTTCAGCTCAGCATTCTGCTGTGGTGGTTTCTATAGTGAGATTAGATTCTATGATGTTTTCCATTTTGTTACTTTTACTTGAAATTGCTTTGGGCTCCTTTGTGGTATGGTAGAAATTTTGAGGCCCTTTTCTATTTCTCTGAAAAATTTCCTTTGTATTTTGATGAAAATTGTATTATATTTGTAGGTTACTACAAATCCAGGACAATGTAGTAATAGTATCTCAGGGTTTATTTTTCCCATGCATGAACATGGCATATACTTTTATTTATTTTTATCTATTTTAATTTACTTCATTTCCTTTATATAGATTTTAGTGGAGAAATATTTTATCCCCTTGGTTAAATTTATTTCTTGGTATTATATTATACTAGACAATTATAATTGAAATTACCTTCTGAAATTCTTATTCTGATATTCCACTATTACTGCACAGTGACAATATTAACTCTTGCATATTGCTTTGCGGCTTCTCAATGACTTGAATTCATTTATTAGACTGAGTAACTTTTTGAAAAATATGGTTACTAGAGTTTTCTGTATATGAGATTTTTATCATCTGCAAAAAAAAAATTTTTTTTTCTTTCCAATTTGGCTACCGTTTATTTTTCTTCCCTGGTGTGTGTGTGTGTGTGTGTGTGTGTGTGTGTGTGTGTATTTCATTGCCATTGCCATGTTGAATAGTGGTGTTCTTCTCATCTTATTAGTTTCCTCAAGAGAAATGCTTTCACTTTTTCTCAGTTACAGTGATGGTAGCTGTAGATCTTTTTGTGACCCTTATGCTATGGAACACTTATATATAAGATTGTGAATTTTTGTTCTGAGAAGAATGCTGAATTTTATGATGTAGAGCCCTGGGCATGGGGGAATAAAACCCACATCCTGCCAGAGTTCTGGTGCTCTGGGCGGGCAGATGCAAGAAGACTGCCTCATGCTTTCCATGCAGCCCTGGGTGGGGATCTGGCTGTGGGAAGCCACTGAACCCAGGCAACCAGGGGGTGGACAAGGGGCAGTCTGAGGTCTCTGGGGCTCACTGAGGCCAGAGATATCAATCAGTTTCTCAGTCTCAGGCATCCCAGACACTGCAGAACTGAGAACAAAATGGGACTCTTGGGGTGGCTTGGTCATCCCCAGGGTCGAAGAGAGGAGAGGGCAGTGAGAGAGGGGGCATTGTGTGGTTCCTATGCAGGTGAGTGTCCTTGGTCCAGTCTGTGACTGGAGTGCAGAAAGGCCTTCCTAAGGGAGGTTAGACTTGGCATTTTAGAGGAAAGCCTAGCCCATTGTTCAAACACAGTGGGCCTTGATGAGCAGAGATCGACTATGGTTCTAGAGCTTTATTGTAGAAAGGCAGATAGAAAGAGGGAAGGTAGAAAGAGGGAGACTGGCCATAGCCACTTGGAGGGAAGTGGGAGGGAGAAAAGGAGGGCTAGTGATGAGAGTAAGAAAGGTGAGAGCTTAAAGAGAGAGAAGAGGAGCCACACAGTCCCTCTTACAGTGGGCTGGGGTACCTTGCTGTTGCCAGGTAACTGTGGGAGGGAGCATACCTGGCTATAGTCAGGTATCTGTGGGGGTGGAGTCTAGCTAGAATGCCAGGAGCTTGGGGCTTTGTCTGCATGACTGAGTCACAGAATTATGGAATTGGGGGCTCTGTGGTATTAGCCTAATGCTGGTTTCATAGAATAAATCTGCATGAATTCACACCCTTTGATTTTGTGAAATGATTTGAAAACAATTAGTATTATTTCTCGTTTAATTATTTTGTAGAATTCAGCAGTGAAACTGACCACCCTACACTTTCCTTTGATTGGGAGATTTATTTTTTTATTAGTGTTCAATTGCCATCTCATTATTGGTCTGTACAGAGTTTCTGAACTTTTTCCTCATCATTTAATGAAGGCAGAATGTGTCTGGAAATTTCTCACTTTCTCCTAATTAGTCCATTTCCTCTCTAAGTTTTCTGGTTTGTTGGTGTATAATTACTCAAGATGTTGCCCTTCATTCTTTGTTCTTTCAGTGGTCACTTAAAATGTCTTATTTTTCATTTCTTATTTATTCAAATCTTCTTTGTTTCCCTTAGTTAATGTAATTAAAGTCTTGAGAACTTTATCTTTCTCGAGACAAACCACAATCACCATGGTCTGTTTTGTTAACCTTCTTCCTTATTTGCCTAAGCTCTATTTCATTTATTTCTGTGATAATCTTTCTTATTTCTTTTCTTCTATTAAGGGTTGAATGCTCTTGTCTTCTTCACTTGTTGACATAGAGTTGATTCACTATTAATTTGAGATCATTTCTTTATGATACAGGCAGTTGTCAGTTGTTTCTGGTTTAGTGTGTTTCCGTGTTTTTTTGGCCTCAGAGAAGGGTTAATTTTTCCTTTGCACCTTGTTTCCTCATGGTTAGAAGCATATGGTTTGATATCCACATGTTTATAAAGTTTCTAATTTTTTTCCTGTCATTAGTTTGTAATTTTCTCTCATTTCCATCAGAAAGATACTTGGCATGACTCCTGCCTTGTTCTGTGAAGCTTTGCTTTAGTGCCTAACTTGGTCTATGCTCAAGAATATGTCACACTCAATTGGAAAGATGTAAATTTGTGCACTATTGGATCAGATGTTTCATGAATGCCTGTTAGGTCTATTTGGTCCAAAGCACCCCTGAACTCTGATAGTTTTACTCTTTTCCAGATAAGTGAATGCCTGTCTGCTGTGTGTGTGTGTGTGTGTATGTGTGTGTGTGTGTGATCTCAGTACATAAAACACTGTCTCTCTTCTAGAAGTCTCTATGGTAGGTTATAGATTATGTCCCCTATAATAGATGGGACAACAATGTTAATACTTTTTTTCATTTGAGATTACTCTGAGGTAGCTGTCTCTGGGGAAGAGTCTCTTTTGACCACTTTATTACAATGAGGTTTTGTCATCTAATGACATTTTCATCATACAATTGTCCTGATAGATGGTGTTGAACTTTAATAGTCACCCACAAACACACAGATTTGATGCTAGTTTTCTGACAGCAGTGATGATTTTTTACCATTTCTTTGTTTCAATCTCATACCGTGATAAGATAGTTTATTATAAAATCTTGCAGAATTTCACTTTGCTGGAGTGGCACTGGGCTTTTGGACCACACTGAGAAGCTAACTCTCAATGATCTTACCGTCAAAATAGTCAAAATATAATCTCTATTCCAAGTGTATGTGTTTCTTACTCTCACACTTTGTACAACCACAGTCCAGCTTCTCTTGGGTCTAAAATCACCTTTGGGTAATTTGCAACATAATGACTTATTATTGAGTAATTTATGACTTTATTGATTGGTAGTGATAATAGTTTATCAGTCAATGTTGCCATATGAGCTAAGTATAGTTGAGAATTTTGTATGTATTCCTAAGCTCAGGTATTTCTTTAATGGAGATAACATAATCTGATAAGGGGACAATCTTTGCAACAACATAAAAGATTTCTTTAATAAATGGTCATTCTCTCACTAAAATGTCATGTTTGAGGAATTTAAAATTCTAACATGGACTGGGCAAGAGCTCCTGAGTATCTATTGGCACTTAGTGTCTGATGAGAGACCGAGGAGACTCATGTTTCCTTGGGGAGGTTGTACGTTGTCCATGTCCCATTGTGTGGCCTTCCACTCATACATGCATGGACAGTGCTAATTAGTTTTAGTGGGCTATTAATATAATAATAATAATAATAATACAACTGAGATAATTTGGCAGGTCCCAAGGGAACTCAGAGAAAGATAGTCTGCAATCAATAAATTCTTAAAAATTATATACATGTATGAAATTGTCAAATAATGAATACAAATACTAGAAAACCCCATGTTCCACATTCTCAAGGTGAATTAAACACGATTCTAGCTTCATTCTTTCAGCCAAGAAGCCTAAGTTGATGAGAACTGTCCCCTGCACCATGGTCACAGCAGATTTCATCACAGACAGAGTCTCTTGTCTCCTGGAATTCATAGTGTAGTTAAACTGTATAAAACAAACAAATGACAACAACAAAAACCAAGTAAATTCAAATGGATAGAACAATTCTATAACGTGGTAGAAGGAGACTGTACTCTAGTGCATTTGTCTTACCAGAGCTTTCCTTTTTGCCTTTTTTTCTCACAAAAGCTACACTTTCTATACAAGGTAAGCCTGAATTTCAAAGGTCCATCTGAGCAGCCCTCTATTTCTCAGGTCACTCCAATCAATCGTTTCCCTTCAGCTCCGTCTGCAGCTTTGATATTCCTGCTATATGCAAGCACTGCAGAGATAGTGTGACTGATCCTTTACCACACTAGCAGAACATAACTACAGTGTTGGGTCTTTAACGCATCAACAACACAAATGATAAAATGTGTTTAAAAAGAATTGGGTAATGTCACAAAATTAGCAACGAGTGACAGAAACTGAAGCTAGAAGATAGCTGCTCAGGGTGTGAGCATATGAGCAGGGCAGAATTAGCACAATGTTAGGACTGGAACCTCATGGCCCAGGCCACATGAATTTCCAAAGAGAAATAAACACCTTTATCAGCAGCAAGCTAGAAATCATCCCTCTTTCCCCCAAAGTATTTTAAGCTCTATATCCCAAACAAGCTGGAGAAAACGGCAGTATAGTATTCCTCTCTGGTTCTCCATTATCTCTGCTGCATCTTTTCACAACCAGCCCAGGCTCGCATGCCAGTCCCACAGAGATGCTGGAAATGGATGAGCATGCTACATGATTTTGCATTTCCTATTCCTTAGATAGACTCCGATGAGAAGAAGTGATACTTCTAAATTTCTGGCCTCTCTGTTTGGCAAATACAGGATATGCTGAAATGAAGGTGAATCTTGGAGCAAGTTCTGTCACACATTCTCCTTAATAGGAATTCAAACAAGTCTTGCTTCCTTGGGCCACATGAGTCTTTGTTTTTGCATTTTTCATACCACCTTCTTTCAGGAAAGATGAGATCATGTGTTCACATCATGGTCCAGATAGACCATGAAGCAAAAGAAATAGACCTTATTATTTGCTTGAGTGGTCTGCTTCTGAATTCTGAGTCTGGATGGGGCTATCTGCTGCAGAATCTGGAAGGAGTTAGGCTCAATTGATCCTTGACCAAGAAGCATGCTGGTCAATGAGCACCTTTTGGGCATTTTCAAGGTCCCCTTTATTAATTAACATAATCTACATCAAAAGCTAAAATATTGTGGAAGAGTTATATCTGGATTATGACTTTGTGATTAATAGATTCTTCTATAATACATGATACTGAAGTTAAGAAACTGCTTCTACAATAAAGTAAAATAAAATAGAGTAAAATAAGCTTAAAGCTCAATGAAATGAAAATAATGTCATGCAGAAATTCAGCTGTGTATCAAGATGGTGAAGGGATATGTAGCTTAAAAACTTATATATTAGACTAGTTTGGGAATGTGGCTCAGTTGCTAGAGGACTTATCCAAAATACTCAAATCCCTGAGCTCGATTTGTAGCAGTTCATAAAACATGTGCATACCTTTATGTAGTGTGTAGTTTTACACTCTACCTGCCTTTGCTCTAGGAAGTGACCATGCTATCTGCCCCTACCCAGATTCCCTTGAATCCTTGGATAAAACACACAGACACATAGTTTCTCAACTACAACTTGCCTCTGACACAATTGCTGGGTGCTATTATCTCTGCCTAGAAAATGTGACCTTATCTATACTCTTAGCTCTGTACCTCTCACCCTCCCTAAATGTCAGTGGTTAGTCCCATCTAGCCCCTACCAAACAAACATCCCTGAACACCAACCTATAGTAGTGGCCACAGGACCCAGCTCTTCCTGAGACCTCACATGGCTACTGCATTCTTCTCCCTCCAAAGCATTGCAAAACCCCTTTCCTTCTTTATGTCTGCCTTTTCCCTCCAGGGACCCAGAAGTGCCCCCTGTACCTTCTGCCCACCAATGGTCTCTTAGCTTTCTCTACTAACAGATCAAGAACCAATTGGGGAAGAGGACCTTAGCATCCAAAGCTGCCCCTACACCTTTATCTCAGCACTTGGAAGGTGAAAGTGGAAGGATCAAGAGTTCAGCTAGATGGTAAATTCTAGGCTAGAATAACCATATGAAACCTTGAGACTCTCAAAAGCAAAAACATCAAAAAAAATCATAAAATCAAAGCAAAACAGCACTGGGGAGATGGCTCAATGATAAACTTGCTATGTAAGCCCGAGGATCATAGTTGTTGTGATGCCCAGAGCTCATGTAGGTGCTGGATAAGTCTGGAAGCTCATCTGTAATGTCAGTGCTCAAAACAAGGATTAACTAGAACAGAAAAGTCAAACAAAAGAAACAACAGCAGAAATAAAATACAAAAGCTATTCCACTGCTCTAGGCTGGAGAGACGGCTTTTAGTTCAGAGTTCATGCTGTTCTTGTCCAAGATGGGAGTTCAGTTCTCAATACCACAGGGCATAGCTTACACATACCTATAACTCCAGCTCCAGGACTGCTGATAGACCCATATTTAGAAATAAATTAAATCTTAAAGCAACAACAACAACAAAACAAACCACTACCTTCCAAGCTAAACCCAGTGTTTCTTTAAAATCCACTCTCCATCTTCCATTAGTAATCACTAGGTGTGTATTTAAGTCTATGAATGAAAGTTCATCAAATCCAGGAAACTTGTCTAAATAGTTCCACATGATGAGTGTATTAAGAGTAATATCCATGGTTCAGAATGCATTGAATTTCCCTTGTCCTCTGCCTAGGCCCTAGCATTAGGCCTCTCTTTCTAATTCTGTCTCATAAATCATAAGTGATAATTCCTTGATTCATGACCATTTTTAGGTTGAGGGTAATATTTTGAAGAACCACGGCAGGATGAAGAACACTTCATTTTTAAGATTCATTTTCTTTTTAATTATGAATTTACATATATATGATCTGTGTGTAGGTATAGTGCTCACAAATGCCAGAAAGGGGCATCTGATCCTCTGGAGTTTAAGCAGCTTCAAGCCGGGAGCAGAGTCTGGATCCTCAGTAAGTACAGACAGCTCTTGTGGCTGCTGAACCACCTTTTCAGCACCACCCTGTCACCTGTATTCTTCACCATTTAAGTCCTTGTAAATAAACTCACAAGAGACAAGGTTTTCATGAATTTCTGTGCTAAATCTCTAGATAATTTAAAGGGATATCTTCCCAATGAATATTGAGAAGTTACTCTCTGCAGAATTGCTTAAAGTTGCTGAGCTTTGGGATATAAGGCTGTCTGTGGCTTGGACCCACAGGAGCTTTTCAGTTCCATTTCTACCAGTGCAGTGACTCATCCTTTGAAGGATCTTAAAGTGGTTCTTGTTCTATTCACCCTATGCTCTGTCTGCCTTATGTTTCTGCGTCTGCTTCTGCCCAGGATGGTTATACCTTTGCTGTAGACACTGAGCTGTATCTTAAGACTTGTTCTTCTCACATACTTGCATGAGGATGGATCATGAGCTCTGTGACACAGATGTAGGATACTACATGCATCACACAGGAAAAAAAACTTCATTATTACCCCCTCCTTGATTGCCTTTTCTCTTGCCTATCTATAGTCTAAGAATGTGTTTCTGGAAAACAGTAAAACCACAGTGATCAGGCCCAACCAATGAGTTAATACATTGTACTAGATTAATTTGTTTAAAATGTCTAACAGAGAGACTAGAGAGAGGTTTGGTGTGTAAGAGCATTTGATACTCTTCCAGAGGACCCATGTTCAGTTCTGAGGACCCATGCCAAAATGTTCACAACCAGCTATATAAATCCAGGCCTAGGGGAGTCAACTCCTTCTTTTGTTCTCTGCACATATGTGCATTCATAATTATATACCCCTCTCACATACTTAAAAATCCTGGCTGTACGTGGAAACTCAAGACAGAGACTGCACGAAGCATGAAGAGCAGGAGCCTAGGCATCTTGATATCCTCCTCTTGTGTTTATTGTTACCATGGCCTTGAATCTGAGAAGCCATTCACATTATATATTTTAAAGTCTGCTTTCTGTTTTTATTTATCCTGTTTTCTCTTCAGGGGCTGCTCAAACGTTGGAATCTGGAGTTGTTCCCTACAGTGGCCTGTGTTGTGCTGATGGCTCAGACATATAGAATACAAGTGAGATCAGGCATGGAGAGGCACATCTGTAACTTCAGAAGGGCCATCCTATGCTACTGAGGTAAGACCTGCTTTGCTGAGGGGGAGGCTACACAGAGAAATCCTGTCTTTAAAAAAATAAATTAAATATAAATATAAGATGGATGAGAAACTTGTCATTTAGAGAACAGTCATTGGCTCCTGCGGATTTTGTGACCAGAGATTTCTCATTCCCTGTAAGCTATTGGCTATGTTTGAGTAAACTCCCCCCACCTTTTGTGTTTGCCTTTGTGTGTATCTGTGTATATTGCTCTGTACATATATTTGTGTGTGTGTGTGTGTGTGTGTGTGTGTGTGTGTTGTGGTGTGTGGTGTGGTGTGTCCTTTTATCTTCGGTGCTGGAGAACTGGGCTTTCCCCTTACCCTGCATTTATATTTTTGAGGAAGGTCCTGGAACTGTAACTCATGGTTGTTGCTTCCTTCTCCTTCAGGTGATTAGCTTGCCTAAAGTTTAGTCAGCACACTGTGAACTGTTGATCAGCTCCATTCCACAGCTGCAGGGGATGAAAAGGTCTTTGTTTTCATGCCTTGCACAACAGGA
Source organism: Mus pahari (assembly GCF_900095145.1). Taxonomy (NCBI): domain Eukaryota; kingdom Metazoa; phylum Chordata; class Mammalia; order Rodentia; family Muridae; genus Mus; species Mus pahari. The sequence goes on from NC_034605.1 coordinate 15,368,723, forward strand.
TTACAAAGTAAACGCCCATGACTCAGAGCTCCAGATTCTGCAGGTTGTTTCTTCAGAGTCAGGGTTCATCAAAGATTTAGTAGCCCTCTTTTTCATTATCAATGCTCCTATGCCCTTCTCTTCATGGTTTCTTATTAAAAATTATCTTACCTGTTGGGATCTTCTCCAATGCTACTGAAAATTCCAGTCTCAACGTGGGATCACTAATTAATCCTCACTGAGATTTGTGAAAGATTGCATAGAAATACTTGACTAAAGCAATCAGAATTTACATCTTTTCTTGTAACATTTTCTAAGGAATTTTATATTTTGTATCCTGTTAAATGATGTATTTTCTTCTTATGAGTTGTATATGGTAAAAGTTGGTATGAAAGAAATATTTGATGTTTAAAGTAACCCATTGCAAGTCTTCATGTGGACTGTTGCTCCGTATTTCTAATTGACTTGGAGGTTAGTGCTTCGTTGGTTTTTCTTCATTTAAATTGGACATATTTTGCACACATAATGTAATGAAGCTTTGTACCTATCTCATGAGTGTGCATGTGTGTATGCCTACATGTATATTTATACGTGTCTATCCATCTCTTAAAAATGAAATGTATTATGTTTCAAAGATATAAATATAGCTAAAGTCTGCTTATATATTTCCCTTAGTCTTACTGTCTCCTTCATTCTTGGAAGGAAACTGAATTTTGCAGTAATTGATCGTTCTTACTAGAGGGCTTTTGATAATATGATTGTCTATAAATGTAACATACTGTTATTTAAATGGGTTATATTTGCATAAATGATAATAATCTGTGTTTGTTTCTTCATATTGATTTATGATTTATTATTATTATTTTGTTTCTAAAGGTTTGTTTCTGTGACCATCCCCAGACCCAAAGAACAGGGAAGTAAACTTTAATTCTCAATAAAGCTGCTGCCAAATAATGTGGACTGTTCAAAAAGCAAAGGCCATCAGAGAAGCAGAAAGAACTCAATATATCATGCCAGTGTGAGTAGATTGCTGAGCTCTGTAAATATGTCACTGGGAACTGTGGAATTTCTCCCCCTTTGGCTGACCTGTGTAATCGACCTGACATCAGCATCAGTTTCACTTTTATTTCAAACATTGTGTGCCTATGTGCATGTGTTTCTCAATAATTACTGATGGTAGACTTTGTATAGGAAGTGTCTTAGTCAAGGTCTCCATTGCTGTGATAAAATACCAGGATAAAAATCAGCTTGGGTAACAAAGAGTTTATTGGGCTCACACACTCCTAGACTAGTCTAATGGGAAGGGAAGTCAGGGCATCATCTCAGGCCAGAAGTTCAAGTACAGTCAAGAGCTAAGGCAGAAGCCATGGAGGGACGCTACCTATTATTTTCTTCTCATTGCTTGTTCAGCTTTCTTTGTTATACATATCAGGACCACAAGCCCATGGGATGAGTGGCAAGGCTGACAAGGAGCTGGGCATACCCACATCAATTATTAATTAAGAAAATGCTACCGTGGAATTACATTCTGGCCAATCTATTGGAGGGATTTTCTCAACTGAGTTTTTCTTTTCCTAAGTGACTCTCACTTGTATCAAGTTGACATAAGCCAACCATCACAGGAAGCAAGTTCAAACTACAGGACTTCACTTAACTTTTCCCTTAAAAAACACACCATTTGTAGAGGTGATAGAGGACACCATTTGTCCCCTATCAGTTGTATAGTGGTCTCAAATCCCACCAGAGTTGATGATGTTTGGCTGTTCAAGCTTTTGATTGACATGACACATTCATATAAAATCCTGTTGGGGTATAGAATTGGATACACAGATGCACTGTGCTATCATCAAGTTAGAGAAAATGCCTTTTGTACCCTACTGTACAATCTAGTCTCTATGACTATTTTAGAGTCCCCTTTACTTTAACTTACTTTGTTCTAAGGTGACAAATGTGGTGCTTTTTACTACACTCCAATGGTCCTACACTTATGATCAGCAGCAGATTTTATATTAACATATACTTAACATCCTCCCCTTGCCTATATGATGACTGCTTTTTCTATTTGTCAGTTGCACACAAAATTTTGCTTTAGAAGGCTCAATGCAATTTCCATCAAAATTCCAAATCAATTTTTTCATCGAGTTAGAAAGAGTAATGTGCAAATTCATTTGGAATAACACAAAAACCAGGATAATGAAAACTATTATCAACAATAAAAGAAATTCTGGGGGAATCACCATCCCTAACCTCAAGCTGTACTACAAAGCAATAGTGATAAAAACTGCATGGTATTGGTAGAGAAATAGGCAGGTAGATAAATGGAATAGAACTGAAGACCCAGAAATGAATCCACACACTTGTGGTCACTTGATATTTGTCAAAGGAGCTAAAACTGTCCAGTGGAAAAAAAAGACAGTGTTTTTAACAAAAGGTGCTGGTTCAATTGGCAGTCAGCATGTAGGAAAATGCAAATTGACCCATCCTTATACAAAGCTCAAGTCCAAGTGGATCAAGGATCTCTACATAAAGCTAGATACACTGAAACTTATAGAGGAGAAAGTGGGGAAGAGCCTCAAACACATGGGCACAAGTGAAAAAATCCTGAACAGAACACCAATGGCTTATACTCTAAGATCAAGATTTGACAATTGGGACCTCATGAAATTACAAAGCTTCTCTAAGGCAAAGGACACTGTCAATAGGACAAAAAGGCAACCAACAGATTGGGAAAAGATCTTTATCAATCCTACATCTGATAGAGGGCTAATATCCAATATATACATAGAACTCAAGATGTTAGACTCCAGAGAATCAAATAACCCTATTAAAAATGGGGTACAGAGCTAAACAAAGAATTCTCAACTGAGGAATATCGAATAGCTGAGAAGCACCCAACAACCTCAGTCATCAAGGAAATGCAAATCAAACAACCTTGAGATTGCACCTCACACCAGTCAGAATGGCTAAAATCAAAAACTCAGTTGTCAGCAGATGCTGGCAAGGATGTGGAGAAAGAGGAACACTCCTCTATTGCTGGTGGGATTGCAAGCTGGTACAACCACTGTTGAAATCAGTCTGGTGGTTCCTCAGGAATTTTAACATAGTACTACCTGAGGACCCAGCTATACTACTCCTGGGCTCATACCCAGAAGATGCTCCAACATGTAATAAGGACACATGCTCCACTATGTTCATAGCAGCCTTATTTATAATAGCCAGGAGTTGAAAAGAACTCATATGTTCCTCAACAGAGGAATGGATACAGAAAATGCTGTACATTTACACAATTGAGTACTATTCAGCTCTTAAAAACGATGAATTAGTGAAATAATTAGACAAACAGAACTTGAAAATATTATCCTGCGTGAAATAACCCAATTGCAAAAGAACACACATGGTATGCACTCACTGATAAGTGGATATTAGCCCCAAAGCTCCAAATAACCAAGTTAAAATTCACCGACCACATGAAGCTCAAGAAGAAGGAAGACCAAAGTATGGATGCTTCAGTCCTTCTTAGAAAGAAAACAAAATACTCACAGGAGCAAATATGGAGATAAAGTGTAGAGTAGAGACTGAAGGAAAGGTCATCCAGAGACTGTCCCACCTGGGGATTCATCCCATAAACAGTTGTTACCAAACCCAGACACTATTGTGGACACTAAGAAGTGTATGCTGAAAGGAGCCTGATTTAACTGTCTCCTGATAGGTCCTGCCTGTTCCTTACAAAAACAGGTGGATGCTCACAGCCAACCATTGGACTGAGTGCAGGGTCCCCAATAGAGGAGTTAGAGAAAGGACTGAAGGAGTTGAAGGGGTTTGCAACCCCATAGGAAGAACAACAATATCAACCAACCAGATCCCCCAGAGCTCCCAGGGCCTAAGCCATCAACAAAGGAGTATACATGGCTCCAGCTGCATATATAGCAGAAGATGGCCTAGTTACGCATCAATGGGAGGAGAGGTCCTTGGTCCTATGAAGGCTCAATAGATATCCCAGTGTAGAAGAATAGAGGGTGTGGAGGGGGGAGTGGGTGGGTGGGTGGAGTAATACCCTCATAGAAGCAAGAGGGGGGGGATGGGATAGGGAGTTCTAGGAGGGGAACTAGAATGGGGATAACATTTGACATGTAAATGAAGAAAATATCCAATTAAAAAGGAAAAATATCAAAATAAACGCTTCTATTTCTTGAACATTCCATTTTTAAAAATATACTTTTATACTTTAGTCTTAATTTCAGTGGTGTACAAACTTTTCAGGGTCATTACTGATCATAATGCAGAACCCACAGTTCAAAACACCAGGGTTTTTTGTTTGTTTGTTGATTTGTTATGGTTTGTTGTTGTTTGTTTTGTTTTTTACTGTGTTTCAGTTCTCAGGTAGCACCTGACACGTTACAAAATGCTGCAGACGTGGAGTGCTGGTTGGACTCCTGAGTTTCTGTCCAATTGTACGTGAACCCCAGAGAGGTTCATTCAAGAATGATTTGTTCAGTTAATATAGATCCAAAGAAAGTAAATTAATGCATACTGTAAAAAAATGTAAAATGTCACAATGACCATTAAGTGACTCTTAACTGCATGAGTCAATGAAAGCTACTTTAGGTTTCTTTAAATAGAGAAAAGGTTAATGCTCCTTTAGAAATGAATTGCTCGTCACAATAGCTTCATAAGCGATCATAATAGTTGGATCTGGGCTGGTGCTGAGGAATTCAGCTTCACAGGAGCCATAGAGACAGATGGTTTGGTAAATAAAATACATACCACCAAGGTGTGAAGACCTGTGCTGGAGCATCAGCACACAGATGAAGCTGGGTGAGACATGGAGCCAGAAAAATCCCTGGAAACTGATAGGACAGTGAGCAATGCAAGAGATCTTGCTTCTATAAATGCCAAAGGCACAGAGTGACAACTGGCTAAGGCTTTCCTTTCAGCTCCTCATGCCCCTCTATGGCATGTACACACCTGCACTCACGTGCACACATAGATGAAAATTCTTATTTCTTGTGTGTGTGCATGATGACGATGTGTGCGGGCACAAGCTTGGCGGCAGCATGTGTGTGGAGGTCAGGGGACAACGCTCCAGAGTCCTGTCCCTTTCTACCCTTCTATGGATTCTGAGGGTTGAACTCAGGTCAACGGGCATGAGCTGCAAAGGTTTCATCTGCTGAACTATGTTGACAGCTCCACACGAAGAAACTGGCTTCGGTAGTATGTTTGATCTATGCCTGTGATTGCAAATGCCTGGTGGCACCACAAATCTCACCAGAGAAAATTAAAAACTAGATCAGTATATGCTATACCATTACATTTGACTTTTTTGTGTGTGTGTAACTGGAAAAAGATCATGTACATTCAGAAGTTTGTTTGCAACTTGTGCACTTATTTATGAAGTACTACCCATTTAGTCCTTCATGTCATCCTACATATTTAAAATTATATAGTTGGAAGATAGGAACCACAATAAACTGTGACAATAAAAAGAAATTTCTATGATTATAAAGAAATACCACAGGGGTGTCAGATGCATAATATTTTCCTAGATGTATAAGAATTATTTATTTTTTGGACTGGGCCAAAAATTATAAATTCGAATTCTTTAGAGGGAATTCTCATAGCTTGTATCTCAAAGATGGGTTAAAATTGATAAGACTTGGGCCATGTTGACGAATAGGTCTCTGACCTACAACTGATTATGTATATATATAATCATCCAGAGAGAGATGGGGTGGGGGAAGAGAGAAAAAGAACAAGACAGTAAGCAGCATTCATGCATTGTTTCTGCTTCAGTTCCTGTCTCTAGGATTTTCCTTAAATTCTGGACCTGGATTTCCTCACTGATAGGTGGTGTGACATGGAAGTGACATCCAAATCAACCCTTCCTTACGGAGTTGCTTTTGTTCAGAGTATCAAAGATTTCCAACAGAGGATAATATTGAAGATTTATGGAAGTTATGCGAATGAGAGACTGAGAAAGGATTGTATCTTTTGTTTGTGAGGTCCTGGCTATTTTATTAATCTCCTTTCAGATCCCTTAACTTACCTTAATAGGAATTAAAATGATCGTTGTTAGTAGTTCATCTCTCAGCTATTGTTAGCCATATAGTTAAGTGTATCACTAATAATAATATGAGTCATTTCTTAGGAATATGGCATGGGTTGTGATCATTTTGACTAGAGAAGTTAATATTTAATTAAAACCAACAACTGCCCATGCTTAGTTTGCTCATTGGCTCCAGAAAGAGTTTTCAATGAAGTTTTAAGGAAATACTGAAAACTACAAGGCTTCTTACATATCAGATGTCTTGTTGGATCATATGCTGGAAGAGTGTTGACAGTATTTCTTTAGACAACAGAATGGTAAGTCAGAGCTGGTCTGTGGCATGCACAAATATTCAGAACATCAAGGTTATGTTCTGCAAATACTGCAGTGCAGTTCACCTGTGAATTCATTTTAAGAAGAATTAGATCGTGACAATGCAAAGCCCCTCATGATTAATAAAATCTTATCAGTTTTATTCATTAATTTTAGAATGTGATGATTTTTAACATTCCAATAGATATCATCTTTTACTCAAGACCCTACTGTGTTGATGTTGTTGGTTTTTTTTTTGTTTGTTTTGAGACAAAAATTTCCCATAGCCTAGGCTGCCTTCCAACTCTCTATGTACCAAGGACTGTGCTTGGAGAGCAGGCTCCCATGCCTCTACTCCCAAGTACCAACACTTGAACTTTTAAAATGACTTAAATTTATCATTACTAAGTGTATGTGTGTGTGTGTGTGAGAGAGAGATAGACAGAGACAGAGACAGAGACAGAGACAGAGAAATAGAGGCCGACAGAGAGGCAGAGAGAGGAGAACACGCACTGTATAGAACACATGTGGAGGTCAGAGGACAACTTTCAGGAACTGGTTTACTCCTCTCACCGTGGGTTCTGGGAACTGCACTCAGTTACTCAGGCTTGCTCAGCCAGCATGTCTTTTCACACATGTAGCCACCCCTCTCCCTCTCCTCTCCTTTTAAAAGGTCAATGTCATTTGCTTTGTGGTGAATTTTTGCTGAAAACGTTCAGTCAATGGGTCTGAACTAATTTAGAAATGAAAATACCTAAAAGCAGCGAATCTTCACAGATATCCGTATGTGTTATACTGTATTGAGAAAAATCTCATCGACTTCCAGTGAGATATGTAAATAGAGTATGCCTTTTAATTATAAAGTTTTGATGTGAGCATATGTGCCACGATGTATAAACTGTGGAGGTCAGGAAAATTCACAGGAATCCTGCCTCGCCTTCTATAACCAGTTTCTGTGGATCAAACCCAGACCCTCTGGTTTTCTGCCAAGCACCTTTTACCCATGGAACCATCTTGCTGGTCCACAATACATTTTTGTCATGTTTCATGTCCCTCCTGCATCATTTTTGCTATTGGAGGCCTTGCTTGGAGTTGAAGATGCTGAGGGATGGAGGTCCTTGATTTCTGTGGGGATGATTGAGTTGGTTTGATTTTACGTTTTACTTCTCACCTTACTGATTGATAGTGACGACTAGACACACATTTCTCTCTCTACTGTATTGTGATATTTATTGCAAATATATCTGTTCTCTCTGTGTGTGCTTTTGAAATTATTACTGAACTATTTTCATTCAGTATTGTTTGTATTATAAAATCCATATTTCCAACTTCTTTTGACTTACTTCCTTAAAAAAGTAGAATTTTGGGGTAAGTCATTTTTCTTTAATTGAAGTTTTTATTTTACTACTGTTTTTTTTTTTTTTTGAGTTTGTTTTAGATTTTATTTTATCTTTATTTTTTTATTTATTTTTTGGTTTTTTTGAGACAGGGTTTTTCTGTGTAGCCCTGGCTGTCCTGGAACTCACTTGGTAGACCATGCTGGCCTCGAACTCAGAAATCCGCCTGCCTCTGCCTCCCGAGTGCTGGGATTAAAGGCATGTGTCACCATGCCCGGCAGATTTTAATTTTAATCATGTGTCTGTGTCAGTGGGCAGTGTCCACAAAGCAGAGAAGGGGGCTTTAGATGCCTTTGGAGCTACAGTTACAGGCGTTTGTAAGTTTGGTAATCCATGTGCTGAGACAGGAGTCTGGTCCTCTGCAAGAGCAGAATGTGCTCTTAACTGCTCAGCCATCCTCTGGGCCGCATGACCAGTTATTAATAGAATTTTCTTTAGTATTCATCAACAAATTATGCACTTTCCCCAACTAAGAACTCCACCCCACTCTTTGCTGCTTTTCCCCCCAAGCATCCTCCATGCTCCAAAGAACAATCTCATTTCTCCCTTTTCAGTATGCTTCTCTGTTCACAGTGTTTGATCCTCTTAATATTTCTGTAGTCACTCTTTCCCATTAATTTAACAGTTCACATATTATGCTATTTTTGCTGCTTTTAATAAGATGTACGCTTAGTACAACAACAACAACATATTGATAATTTGAATGAATAGATTAGTGTAAAAATGTTATTGTAGTGGTGTGTGTATGTGTGTGTGTGTGTGCTCAAGTAAGGTAAAAATATATCATGGCAACATGTAATACAAATAGTATCACTTGGTATTTGTGTACAAAATGTTTTCTATCATCTACTGAAACTTGATTTTAATTTTAATGTATGGAGAAATCAGTTGATGAATGGGAGTTAGGAGAGAGGGGAAAGACATTAGAAGCTGTGTGTCTGGGAGTCAGCATAGACTACATTAGACATAAAAGGAGAACTGGATGTATTAGGAAAAGTAAGAAGCCTAGCAAGGAGGCAGGGGAGGCTGTGGCAGAGAAGTGGGGGAGGAAAACACAGGAAAGAAAATACTTGTGAAAATGCCACAGTGAGAAACATTATTTGTTTAGAAAATTAAAGATCACTAAAATGATAATGAAGAATTTCTTAATTTTTTTTGGTATATGCATAGCTTGATTGCATGTATATACATGCACCATCTGTGTGTCAGTTACAACATACAAGGATGCTGGGCATTGAACCCTGTTTTCTGTGGGAATAACTGCATAGCCAACCCTCCACACCCCCTTTTTGTGGAGAATTACATAGGAAGAGAAAATAGTTGATGGTCAGGAGTCTTAGTGTGAAATTTCTGTAAATGCTTTTGCACAATTTGCCACATCATTGGTCGGATGTGTAGACTCAGTGTGTTGACACCATCTTAGATCAGAAATGATGTCTTCATATTATACTCCCATGCCTCGGTGCTGGGTGAGACTCTGACTGATGCACCTGTTAGAGTATTTAAGAACAGAATCTGGGGGTTGGCAGTCAGATGTCAGATTCCCTTGCTCCCCCCTCCAAAGTCTAATTCAGCAGCTGAGATGCACATCACAGCTATCTGGAGCTCTAATAAACACTCAGGTGTTTCCGAGGTAGTGTGTCGTGATGAGGCACAGCTGCCCCCAACACTGATTATCTCACATCATGCCTAGAGACCCATCATTTGCTGAAATGAATCAACTAGTCCAAGGAAACTTTACATCATATGGTCCTCATGATGTACACTGAGAAGTTTTTCTTCTCAAAGAGGTTTGTGATGTGTGTTTCTTGCACTAATGAAGCTATGACTCTGACTTGAATCCTCAAGAGCAACACGGGAAGCAACTGAGAAAATAAACTTAAGAACTGTGTAAGGAAAGGAACAGGGCAGAATGCGTGAATGTGCAAATCCAGATTCGGAAAGAAGGTTAGTGATTGGCAGGGCCTGGACAAGAGAAAAATCATCATGACTGCTAATTAAGTATGGAGTTTTGGAGGGGAACTAACCTAGCAGGAGACAGTAACAATGTAATGAGTGTAGATATACTAAAACACCAACGGTTGCACATTATATGGATTTATAGTAGGTGAACAGTGTGTCAATCAATCTAGTCAGCAAAAGAAAAGGAGGGCTAGCGACGTAACCCAGTCCTTTCATAGTATGCCCTCCATGGTTTTTAATCTCCAGTCTCCCAAATCTAAAAGATAAGAAAAATATAAATTAAATCACTGTGGTAGTTTGTTTTTTCTCAGTGTGACGAAAAACAACAATAACAACAACAACACCCAACAAAACCCAAGAAACCAACCAACCAACCAAAAAAGAACTGAAGGCAGAAGGGGCTTATTGTTTTTTTCCTTTTTCTTTTTAAATTAGATATTTTCTTCACTTACATTTCAAATACTATCCCAAAAGTCCCCTATACCCTCCCCCTGCCCTGATCCCAAACCCACCCACTCCTGCTTCCTGGCCCTAGCCTTCCTCTGTGCTGGGGCATATGATAGGAGGGGCTTATTTTGACTCACAGTCTGCCATGATGTAGGAAGATGGTGAGCTGAGTGGGTTTGCCCAGGGCCATGGAAGTTCACAGGGCTATTTGTTCACATCTTGGTGGCTCAGTAGGCAGGAAGCTGGGACAGAAACTGGAAGGGGATCTAAACCTTAATTCCTGTGTCTAGCAACCCACTTCTCCTAGCTGGTCCTCATGTCCCCAAAGTTCTCCAAGTCCCCCAAAGTTCCCTATCCTCCCAGTAGCCCAGCACAGACTGAGACCCAGTGCGAAACACATATGTACCTTTGGGTGGGACTTCCCATTCAAACCTTTGCAATCCTCAAGAGGTGGATTTAGTAAACAAGTGAATAACCATAGACTCCTATCAGGCTCTTCCCTCTTCCTGGGAGATGTCTGTAAGCGAGGTGGGATGCATATAAGAAGAGACTAATAATAATAATAATAATAATAATAATAATAAACAATAAACTTATGAGCCTTGAGAAATTTTATATTCAGGTGTGATTTTAAAGACCCCACAATCATTGCTGAACAATCACAGCAAACCTTTACCAGTTAAATAACATTGCATGCACTCTAACCAGAAACAAAGTATGTATTCACCATGTGTTAGCATGCACGCACCAGGGATTATAATCTATGCATTTTTCATGTTCCGTCAAAGAAATATGAAAATAGAAAAATCTCACTTATCTTTTCTGCAAGCAAAAACTGAATTTATTTCCCAAAGCAATTAATATTTTCCTTGAGAGACTACTATCTAGTTCTTTCAGAAGGACATCTGCATGCTCTCCTGCCACAGCACTAACCAAATGATTCAGAGGCGGGTAGCTTTTCACAAGGAGGAAGGATGGGTAACAGAATGAGCAGAGAGAAAAGAGATTCCAGGGAAAACACTAAGTAAACTCGAGAGTCTTCTTTGATTGTCAGAGAGACTCAGTGACAAGGCGTCTCTCTCTCTCTCTCTCTCTCTCTCTCTCTCTCTCTCTCTCTCTCTCTCTCTCTCTCTGTGTGTGTGTGTGTGTGTGTGGGGGGGGGGACTTGAGTTGGCTTGAGATACTTACTGTCTGAGACATGCATGTTGCCTCGCCTGCATACAGAGGAAAACCTTCACTGTGGCCTGCTCAAAGAGGTGTAGGTTATTTTATACTCCATCACACCAAGAGGGTTGAGTGGTGTTATTAATCTACATGTGCCATCTGAGAAAGACCCTCTTCTCCCACCAGAAGATAGGAGAGAACAATGCTTATGAAGGGTGTGCTTCAAGTCCCACATTTGCTAGTCGGGATGTCGACAGCACCCAGAATGGCAGAAGGAAGTCGCTTGTGGTGTGCTCTTATGTTTAAATACAGAGGTGCAAGGAATGTGGTAATATATTGTTGATATGGGGTAATTCAGAGGCATAAGGGACAGTTTATTGATTGATGGGCATTTGAGAAGGGGTTGCCTTGCTGGACACTGATGCTGAGCTAGGATGCAGTAACTGGTCCATCACTGTTACCTAGGGTGCCGTGAAATCTCTGTCTTTTGCCAATTTCTCTTTATCTGGGCAGAATGTATAAGACCCTGGGTGGTTAGTGCCACATAACAATCTTAACCTCTTTGAATTCCATCAGCAAACATCACTTTCGTTGTCTTTCCTTGGTGACTTCAGCCCTAATTCTGTAAGATCCATGGAAGAGGTAAAGTAATTTTAATGAAAACAACTATGCTACTTCGATGGGTGAGATGAGAAATGCCGTGGAAACTATTTGATAATACTTGGGCTGTTTTCTAGCTCGAAATCATTGTTACAAAATATGTATAATATTTGCATTGAGGGTTATTATTACTCCTTACTTTTGTTCTTTGTGCCATAGAAAAGCTTTGCTGGTATCTCCTCCTATACTAATTTACCGAGGTAGTCTAGATAAATTCCATTAAAAAGAGATTTTTGCATTCACCCGACTTGGAAAAGTGGGGAAAGTAAAGCTATTAATATCACGTTTTTATGGCATACCAAGTTTGATTAATGAACCATATCTTGGAATCCATATGACTTCTTCATTTTAGCTGTTAGTCTGACATAGTCTATGGCCACTTGAGGAGGGAATCGCAATGAAGGCATTGCCCAGATAAAATTGGCCTGTGGGGAATTGTCCTGATTATTAATTGATGAAGAAGGGTCTAGAAAACTATGGGTGACACCACTGGTGAGATGATGGTCCTGGGCTTCCAAAGAAAGCTGGCATGGCTTCAGCCTCAAGGTCCTGCTTGAGTTTCTTCCCTGACTTCCCTCAGTGAAAGACTGTGTCCTGTACACTGAAATAAACTGTTTCCTCCCCCTAAGTTTCTTCTGTTAAGAGTGTTCTGTTTATTTCAGCATCAATCAGAAAGGAAACTAGAACATGATAGCACCACACTGTGTGGGTAACAAGGGAATATCAACCTCATGCACTGGGTCTGTGACATGTCAAACAGGCATTCTCAGACATTGAAAGCTCATGTTCTGGTCAGCTGGGAGTCCTTCAAAATACAGATGAACCTTCTGCATTTTGGGGAAGGAGAAGGATCTTCTAGAGTTACTTAAGGTCATTCTAAGTGCAAATGCCCCTGGGAAGCCAGATGTCCACCTCCAGCTTTTCTTCAAAATTTATTTTCTTTTACTCAGCAAGTCCTAACTTTCACTATGAAGCTTCTGGCCTTTATCCCCCACATATAAACTGAAGCTAAAACAAAACAAACAAAAGATTTAAAGAAACAAATGTTGCCACAGCTTAACACATAGATAGTGGGTGTTTCAGTAAATAGCCATTTACCATTAGTATTGAACATATGTCTTAAAAACTAAGGTTTTTCAGTGAATTCTCAGCTTTGTTTATTGCTATATGTTTGCCACTGCCTGCATTTCTTTGACACCCCAACTAGTCAAAGATGTATTTTGATTGCTGCTCTGTTTTGAGGAGTTGGGTAATAGTGTTTATAAGAACTCATTCCTTTTGTTAATTTGCCTCATGCCTTTTGTTAATTTGCCTCTGCTTTCTTCTTTTGATTCAACTCTTCTGCTAACCCATTGGGAGGAAATGCTTACTATGGAAGGTAAGATGACTATTCTCTGCATAGCCAACCTCCCCTGTGTTCTAGGCCAGATCTCCAAACACTACAGAAGAAAGTACCATGTTGTGATTTCTCCTTGCTTTAATCTCATGTTTGTTTTTTTTTCTCTTTATCATGAGTTACATGAATCCAGAATCTAATATTACTAACATTATCAGAAGGAGCCCCCAATGGATGGTTGACCTGGAAACAGAATTGAATGTGGCTAATGACCCTGGAGTTGAGGTAACAGTGATATTGCAGCTCACCTGTCAGGCATGTCCCTATTCCACTGCTTTCATGATCTTAGAGAACAGAAAAGAGAGATGAGCTTTTAAAGGGCTTGCCTCTTAGGAGGCCATAGAGCTAAGGGAAATGCAAGAAGGGACTCTGAGTTTGGGAGAAAGTTTGAATTATCTTGATTGGAGACCAAATGTAGAAGCATATCCCTCTTGGCTTCAGACCGAACTCTACCAGAACAAAAGGTTTACACGCTGAAAGAACAGGCTTGGCTCTACTACAGGGTTCGATTGGCTGCCTGCTCTGGGTGGTTAAAAACAGCAAAATTAGTCACAGTTACATGATGTGAGAGGGAGTATTAAGATTGTGAGGGCTGATGGGAAGGCAGCTGAAGGAGTTTGGAAAATGGTAGTAGATCCATTGATTGTCGTGAAATCTAATCATTAAAGAGCACTCTTAATAGGGGTGAAAGCTGTGTACATAACAATAGCTGCCCAGCTACACATTTCTCGGTCACACTTGGCGATACATGAGGCATGGCTGTTTTAAAAAACAACAGATACAAAGACACCTTGGCTTGCTACCTGTGGTCCCTCAGTACTCAAGGATATTTGTTTTAGAAAGCAGTGACCTGATTAGGGTGTTACAATTTGCAGTCAGCAGCCAGAGGAAGATCAGAGGGATACAAGAAATGTAGTACATGAAGATGGAAAAAAGAATATGTGCAGAGACAATTCCCATGGCAACACCTGGCGACTGGAGTTTACAACACTGGGTCTGTTGTGGTTTCCTCATTTCTTTATCTCCAGCTTCTAACCAGGTGATCATTTACAAAAACATCAGTAAATGTTTGTTGAATTGAATCAGTTGAAATAGCTTGTGTTTGTAAAGCGGCCCTCTGAGGTCAGTAGAATTTCCTGCTTACAGACGATGGTATCAAAGCTGGAAAAATTAATAGAGACAGAACTGGAAGGAACTGGGAGGAACTGGAATTTGAACGTAATCTTTATGGATCAAAAAACTAATAACATTTCCATTATCAAAAGGATACTTCAAACTAGGTCTTCAGTTCTATGAGAGAGCTGCAGAGAAGGCTCAGGGTCAATGAACTTAGGGATTCTCAGATTCATTACTGCCCATCCTGAATTTTCATAATATGTGTTAAATATTCTGATAAAATGTCAATTATATAATGCTTCTTTTTGCAGTATCCATTACCCAGAAAGGTTTCTCACACTTTTTATATAACTTTAAATAGTTTTTTAAGGGTGTGAAGATAATGGTACCTAATGTTCATCATATATCATGGTGAGAAAGATTCCATCACTAGCTTGAACATGATGGAGTATAGTCATTACATTCTGGAAAGAAATAATTTCAACTTACTAGCCATTGTTCAGAAAGCATAAACCAGTGTTTTCTAAATTTGGAACACTCAGAAGTATATTTTTCTAGGTGTAATTTGCTATCTATCCATACTTCCTATAATCACAGGATTCTTACTGAAAACATATATATTTTTAGCATGCACTACTTACCTGAACTAAAACAGACAGTATGCAAGTATGTATCATTGAACTTTTCATTGACTTCATACTTGAGATTATGAAGTCTTTTTTGGTTTAGGCATTTGTTGTGTCATAGCATGAGACTACTTCCTGTCTTTATGGTTCAAATGGGTTAAGCATTATATGAAGTCAGAAATAATATAGTCATTTAGGGAGGTGGCTGGAAGTGAATTGATTCCTGAGTAAACAATTGGACTATAAAATCTGAGCTTTGAAAATGGGTAGTGCTTCAAAATGTCAAGTTATGAATAGAGGGTCAAATAAAGGGCAGGGAATTATTGATCATGAGAGACAGACACACACAGAGGGAATGAAGGAGGGGGCAGTAATAAAGTATTTAACTCACTTAACATCAACACAATGACAGTAATTTATACTGATTTGTGTTGATTTAATGTAAAACAGTATTTTAAGAGATTAGGCAATCTAGACAAAATATATATTAAGACTTAAGCCCTCATCTAATATATTATTTCTTTTCATCAGAAGTATATCATTATCCTTTCTAACCAGTCTTTCCATATTAGAAAGAAAAAATATAACTCAAATTACCCCCAGAATAGCATCTCATTTAAAAAAAATAAACTTGTTCACTGTCTTATTTTTTAAGTAAGCTTGTTCACTGATTTTCATTGAATGGCCATCACCTGTGAGGTTGCTAAAGTGGAAACTGAGGAACAGAAAATGGAAATGTGAAAAGAGCTGATGTTTGGATTGCTGTCATTTTTTAAGTTATTCTTTAGGTTATTAGTTGAAGCCATCCATAATAAAAATGCATCAGACTTGGTTGCAGACCCAGTAACTAGTATGTTAAACACTAAATATATTATTGTCCATGGACAAAGACCAAACCAAAATCCCAAACCAGTGTTATAAAAAGTTCCAAGGGTTATGACTATGGAGACGTCATAACAGATCAACTAGGAAACCTCAAAGGCAGTGGGGATTGGATCTGATCATGAGAGTTTATAATGTAAAGGCAGTAGGGATTGGATCTGATCATGAGAGTTTATAATGTAAAGATCCTACAGTTCCAGAACTTCTTAAGACCAAATCATTAGAGATGCGACTATATAAAGCAGTTGAGAGAAGAGGATGGAACAGATGGCAGAAGACCATTGTTAGCTTGACAACACTGAAATGTTCATGTTTGGAAGTGAAGAAAGTATGTGTTAGGAAACTTTACACAGAGTAATTGAAGTGAAAGGCAGGGAAAAATCTGTTATGATACTCAACTTAGAGATTGAACATTTTAAAAATTAGAGCGTTAAGCTTATTTTTAATCATTAAAACCTGCCTGAAGGCCAGAAAAGAGTGGTATAAATTACTAACAGTAAGTAGATTTGAAAAGATCTTCTGAGCTGGGTAATGGTGGTGCATGCCTTTAATCCCAGCACTTGGGAGGCAGAGGCAGGAGGATTTCTGAGTTCGAGGCCAGCCTGGTCTACAGACTGAGTTCCAGGACAGCCAGGACTACACAGAAAAACCCTGTCTCAGAAAATCATAAAAGAGAAAAGAAAAGAAAAGAAAAGAAAAGAAAAGAAAAGAAAAGAAAAGAAAAGAACTTCTGCAAACCTCCGGCTGAGCTGAGTACTCTAGCTTGTTAGGCACAGAAAGTAAAAGATAGTCTTGACATTCTGTAGGACTCATCAATTATTTAACATAATAAAATATCAAGTGTTCTGACTGTAAAAACAGAATAAGGAAATCAAATTTATTTTTGCCCATGTGCTGAAAAATAAAAGAATGACATAATAGTAATAACAATAAATATTAATGCACCAAAGAATAAAGCTAAATGCTACTACTAAAACCATGTGGATGTTGATAAATTACTATTTTATAATGACAAAAATAAGTATTTATTAACATTACTAATATAATATGCATAGGCATGCAAAATTTTATAAACAAATCATAAAACTTTATGATTAATATTCAATTAAATTCAATCTAAAACATTCTTTTTAATGTCATAACAAATATTAATTCTTAAAACCGTGAATCACACTAGTTAATTGAAATAGAATGAAACAATTATTTTTAATTTGAGAACAAAGTTGTGGAATTTTTATATAAGTGTGAATAAGGGGGAACTTTCTTAATTTAGGCTAAAATATAAAGTATGTAGCATTCAAAATAGCTTGCTATAGGCAAAAAGGTAGGAATGATCAGATCTAGTGACCTGCAAGAATGCAGATGATAAACAGGACATTCTTTTTTTTTTTCACATTTTTTATTATTATTTTCTTTATTTACATTTCAAATGCTATCCCGAAAGTTTCCTATACCCCTCCCCCCCACCTCTGCTCCCCTACCCACCCACTCCCACTACTTGGCCCAGGCCTTGCCTTGTGCTGGGTCATATAAANTTTGCAAGACCAANGGGCCTCTATTCCCAGTGATGGNCNATTAGGCCATCTTCTGCTACATATGCAGCTAGAGACACAAACTCAGGGGGTACTGGTTAGTTCATATTGTTGTTCCACCTACAGGGTTGCAGCCCCCTTCAGGTCCCTGGGTACTTTCTCTAGCTCCTCCATTGGGGACCCTGTGTTCCATCCAATAGCTGGCTGTGAGCATCCACTTCGGTAAAACAGGACATTCTTAATAAAGCCTGTCCATCTGAATAATATAACTAAGATCGTTATCTCATATAACAAATAAAAATGTGAATGGCAAAAATGTAGCAAAGTTGTAGGAAATTATCCTTTGGTCAGGTGTGGATTTCCTTAGCCATATAAGCAAACTGTTCTTAAAATAAGCATTGGATCCTGGAGAGGACCAGGGTTCAAGATGACTCAGTCAGTAAAAAATTTATCCTTGCAAGTATAAGGACTTTAGTTCACTCCTCAGAACCATGAAAAAAATGCTAGATATCGTGACATGTGCTTATAATAACAGTCCTAGGATGGTGGGGACAGGCAAATACTTAAGGCCCACAGACAACCATCCTACACTATTCGATGAACAGCAGGCAAATGAGAAACCCTGTCTCAAAGAGGTGGGTGGTACTCCTTTTAGGATGACATCCAAAGATGCCCTCTGGTATCCAAATAAATGCACACACATGTACATGCAGTGAAACACACATTTTCCCACACACAGGTGAATAAACATACAAATATACCAAAAAAGGCATTGGGTGAGTTTAGGTTCATGCAACATAAACTTCCTATTCAATTTTGAAGTTATGTAAAAAAAAAAAAAATCTATAAAACCTTCTAAGAGTCAGTAAGGAAGTGACAGCAAGTCTAACCCCTGAACGATAATGAGGGACTGATATGTGATAGCAGTTTATGCTTACTGCAGTCGTAGAAGCTGAAAAACTTAAGAATATGGGGTTGATTAACAGGAAAAAATGAGAATATTTGTAACCTGTCTGTGGGTTATGAATTGATGTTCCTCCTTTAAACAAACATGAGATTCCTGACATAGCACTCTGTATAGGAGCCAGTCCTGACCTGGGATTCTCGATACTCTGGATTCCTTACCAAGACTGTTTCACATTATCAAGAAGAATGTTTACAGTAATGGTTTTTTGTATGCAATGTATGTATTAACTACTATTTGTTACTGACATAGCAGAATACAAAGCAGAATGCAGAGTATATGTAAATTAGAACACAGCAGTCCACAACATTGATGGTAAATAATGGAGCAAAACAGAAGAGCAAAACCCCATGAATTTAATAGTGAATGAAATTCACTAGAATGAAACATGTCAGTAAGAAATATACACACTTATATTTGTCAAAACTGGAAAGGTAAACAATATCTTATTGAATGATAAAGCCACGAGGGGAAAACTTTGAAGAAACAGGAAGGAATGGTAGACAGACAATAACTAATGATTTACATTGGCTAATAAGAAAATCTGGGGGAGACCCTCACAAAGGGTATCAACAATATCCTAATGCTGTCCCTCAAGCTCAGTGGTGACTTCAATATATATTGGTTGAATGTGTTTGACTTAGTATAAAAAAAAAGAAATAAGGAAAGAAAACACCTGGAGTTTTAGAAGATTCTAATTTTGATATGAAATGCTTCTGAGTGTGGCATAATGGTTTGCATTCTTATACTGATTATAGATGACAATGGGATAATTAGTTGGTGAATATGCTTTATATTATTGGCTTTAAGTGGTTGGAAGTGTCAGGGCAATTTTTACAGATTTAGCAAACATGGCAAAGTTGATGGGACACATGCAGCCCTGCATCATGAAACTGTGGGGCCTTCTCTCCTTACCATCTATGTCTGCCTGGTCTTATGAGTCTTGCCGTCTACAGCAATTCTGAGAGGCCTGCCTGGCTGACTGAGATGACCAAGTCCTAAGTTTATGTGCTTCTAAATTTCAAAATGTTATTATTATTGTTACCTCATAGTCTGCTTGAGTGTTGACTTACAAAATATCTCCACCTTCCCCAGACAACAAGATTTTTGCATATGCATGTGACTGTTTATAGGTATGCACATGAATATGAAGGCTAGTGGGCAATGTCAGACGTAATTCCTAGGGCTCACCAAGTAGGCCATGATGTCTGGCTTCTCTTTATTAAGCTAATTGCGATGTGGAAAGGGATCCATTGTGTGTGGTGTCATCCCCTGAGTTGGGATTATGGTCTTAAAATAGAAGAATGTGAATAGAGTACCAGCATCCATCAGATTACAGATGCAATTGTAATCCATGTTCCTAAACACATGTGCCTGTGGCATCTCTGGAATGAAAGGCCTTATCCTCCAACTGTGAGCCAAATTAAACTCTTGCTTCCTAAGTTGCTTTCATCAGCATATTTTATCACAGTGGCAGTAAAGTTTCTTAGCTTTTAAGAAAAAGAATTCTATAAATCAAGTGTATTCCTTATCACAGTAAGACAAGCTAACTTCTTCACTCTGTTGACAGCAAAGTTTTACAAAACAGAAAGTGTCTGTTGCATTTGTAGCTGCATATCTAATTAAAAACCTTTCTGAAGTTGACATTTGGTGAATGAGTGTTTGAAGTTGATAAGACTCCAAAGAGGTCATGGAACAAAGAGCTAATTTGTTACATTCTAAGTCAAGGAGAGCCAGTTTAGATATAGTTCTTGAAGGTTTGAGCCCGTCTCAGAGAAATCTCCATGACTGTGTTGTGGGTCATTCATTAACCATTGATTTTATTGGAGAGTAGATTAAAAAAAAAAGTACTAGAAATACTGGTGCTTTGTCATGTGGAGAGGCCGGAGACCCATCCTAGCAGTTAGTCTGTCTGACTTCCTGATCCTTCTCCTTCTCTGTGGGGAAGAATTACAAGGTTTCTGAATCATGCGAGTTGACCACCTCACTCCTTGTAATGAATTCTTAACTTTTGCATGTCAATATATTTGTATGCTCCTTATACTATTTATTCCATCTTTGTCAGTTAATTCCTTGAAACATTCAGGGGTTAAGGCAGGAATTTGCTTTGCCTCCAAATATTCAAATGATGAACACCAGTTGTACACGATTGCTTCCTTTCATACCATATTCCTGTGGAGTGAAGAATAGACATACTCCTTAGGAATCCTGCCTAATACTGGGATACCCAGAAGTCCTGAGAATTGCTGTCGTGCTTAAGAATTTCCTTAGTTTGAACTCTGGGGTCAGAATATTGGTTGCCATAATTCCTTACACCTGTATTTTTCACTTTTTTTCATTCACATATGTACTCTTTCAGTTCTTAAAGCCTTCAGGTCAAGTCTGTCTATTAGCTATGTCCTGGATTCCGACAAGACACTAATTTATATCTGCACTGGAGTCTGGGTATTTATAAAACTGATCATGAACCCTGTAATTTCCATGGAAATAACACATTGGTTTTAATATTTTTAAATGCAGACTGAAAAACTACCCATCTCAACCACCATTCACTTTGAGGAATTTGTCTGGACTTTCAGTGTGTATAGAAATGAAGATTTACCTCTCTATTACCAGCTGTGCTTGGCTTATTAGAGTTCTTGTTTATTTGGTTGCTTGGGGCCTGCATGCTCCTGTGAGATAGTATACTTTCCACCTAAGTGTATGACACTCAACAAATCTTTCATGTAGACTAAGGGAAGAGAGTCTGTGATCATGATGAACGTTACAGTAAAGGCTGGGGAGAGAATGCTCTGTGGTTAAGAGCATGTACAGAGGATATAGGGTTCGTTACCAGTGCCTACATCAAATGGCTCACAACTGTCTGTAACTCCAGTTACAGAATCTTCCACACTCTTTAGGCTTCTTGGAACCAGGAATGAAATATGCTAGATATACATACATGCAAGCAGTCACACATGCACATACGTTTAAGAACATATATATATGTTTTTCAAGACAGGTTTCTCTGTATAGCCCTGGCTGTACTGGAACTCACTCTGTAGACCAGGCTGTCCTTGAACTCAGAAGTCGGCCTGCCTCTGCTTCCTGAGTGCTGGGATTAAAGGCGTGCACCACCACGCCCGGCGAAGAACATATATTTTTTAAAAAGAATATCACAGTAAATAACAATATATACTATTAATACTTAGTACCAGAAATGTGGAGCCAATATGGTTTTCAAATATCACATTGTAAAGGTCCATTGTTTGCCAAAGAATTTGCCGAGTCAAATAGTATATAAAAGCAAAGAACATTTTATTCTACCGAAGTCTAGCATGCGAGGTCTCTCATTCCAAGACGGAGACAACCAAGTGAGCTCGCAGGGCCGATTTAAAGCACATTAGGGTAATTCTAGGGTAGGTGAACTTTTTCTTGCTCCATCTCTAGGGACATTCAAGAACCACTACCAGAGTATGGGGGCTGGAAACTACTGTTGGGGATATCCAGAAATTGTTGCTGAGGAAATCTGGAAACTGTTGTTTGTAGGAGGCTACGGCCCCTCCCCTGGGCTACCCGAAGCCGCACCTTA
The DNA here is from genome assembly GCF_900095145.1 of Mus pahari. Lineage (NCBI taxonomy): Eukaryota > Metazoa > Chordata > Mammalia > Rodentia > Muridae > Mus > Mus pahari. Next base: position 15,390,774 of record NC_034605.1, read on the forward strand.
AAGATGGCACCTGTCGGCTATGGAGCATGTGGTAAATAAGTCCATATTTGGCGGTGATTTGTTCCTGCTCTTCTGGTTGGCTGAGACCACGCTCCTGGTGAGGTGACGTGGCCTGCTGCGATTGGAGTGGATAGGAGAGTATAAAAGGGCTTGTAGCCCGTGGCTCGGGGGAGATGAAGAAAGAAGGCTGCTGAATAAACTGCTGAGAGAAGAACTGGTGGTTGTGTTTTCCTTGCTGGTCAAAAGAGCAGATGTGACAGTTGTTGACCCAATTCCTTTGCCTCAGGCCAGGTGACAGGGCAGCTTCTGATGGCAAGGCAGTTTCTTTCTTTCTTTCTTTCTTTCTTTCTTTCTTTCTTTCTTTCTTTCTTTCTTTCTTTCTTTTTATTAGATATTTTCTTTATTTACATTTCAAATACTATCCTGAAAGTTCCCTATACCTTCCCCCCTTGGCCCCTGCTCCCCTACCCACCCACTCCCACTTCTTGGCCCTGGCCTTCCCCTGTACTGG
>NC_034605.1:15392444-15404217 GCF_900095145.1 Mus pahari
AACCCAATCACAAAAGAAGTCACTAGATATGCACTCACTGATAAGTGGATATTAGTCCAGACACTTAGAATAGGCAAGGCAGTTTCTGACTAGCTGTCTGAAGCCAGTTTTTTTGTTTTTTTGTTTGTTTGTTTTTTGTTTTTTGTTTTTTCCTAGTAACTGACCTGCCTGGGCTTGCCTGGACTTAGGCCTAGTCTCCTGAACTGTCAATTTAAAGCCTGTCATGGAATCAGCCTGTCTAAATATTATAATTTAAAATAAATGATTTTTTTCACTTTAAACATACTATACTATAGAAGGATACCAATATTATTATAGAATCAGTGTTCCACACAAAATTGAAGTAGTGGTTCTCAGTGGTGCTATATTGAAACATTTTCATATATCTTTTTTACTTCATTGATAATTATTCCTCACATATTTTATAATAAAAATGGATTTCCCTAGTCTCCCTAACTCAGAGCAAGATAAGGAAATGAGAAGTTATCTTACTGTATTTATTGATAATCAATAGATAACTAGGCATTCCCTTTTATAAAAACAACAAACAAACAAACAAACAAAGACATAAAGCAAGCAGGTCCTTGTGATGCAGGAGTCTCCTCCTAGCCCAGCTGTCACCATCTTCATGGAGCCAGCTGTTCCTGCTCAAAAACCTCATCATATCTGGGCTTGCTACATGTTGACCTTCCCTCATAAACAGAGGGATGGGGGGGTGTTAGATCCCTCACTCAAGTATCCAGCCGCTCCTCCCAACTGGCTGTATGCAATTCTGCCATAATTGCATGACCTCAGTGATGGGTTAGAATATATAGGCTGGGAATAACTAGGGATGGGGCCTCATCTCTATGGCCATGCATCCTTATCCATGCTGGGTGCAGACCTCGCTATGTGTCTGCTTCAGTTGTCCAGAATCCTACCCCTTACCATACACAGCACATTGCTCTGTTAAAAAAAAAAAAAAAAAAAAAGACTAATGAACTCATCAGCTCTTAAAGTGAACTTAGGTGCAATTCGTATCTCAGTTTGTGTTTGAGCCTGTATGCGAGGGACAGGTGTTATTTATATCTTTCCTAGGGAAACAACACTTGTTTGGTGATAAAGTCAAGCTATCTTTCCAGTTTATTGCAGTATATTCACATGTACGAGGTTCAGTGTAACACTGGAAATAAATGGCTTTGCGACTCATTCCTTTACAATTGCACTAAATAATAAGGGAAGATTTTATCAGGTAATTGGCATGCATAGGCATAACTGGGTGTGGGAGTCTTGCCCGACACTTCATATGGGTTCCCTCAGCCATAAGAAATTCATTTTTAAAAATCTAACTGACTCTTTTCTGGGTTACTAATATTTAATGTCAGGACATTTTGACCATGTTGCAGATGAGGGTTTGAGGTCTGCATGGAAGTTAGGTGATGTGTCTGATGCTGGCGTAGTTAGTTGCTTCGAAAGCTATCACTCAAAGCAAAGACTGCAAATTTGAGAAACCGAACAATTACTATGCGTGAAATGGCATCCTAGCAATCATTGTTTAAATAAATTTTCTGCCAGGAAATTAGAATGTCAAGTTACAAAGCGAAAGGCATGCACAAATGATGCAGAATGTAAAAGAATCATGGAACATTTCTGAGGACCCTGGTATCTTGGTATGTTAGGTATGTTCCTATATGTGATGTGTATGTGTGTGTGGTTTCATTGTGGAGTGTGTAGGAATTCATGTGGGGCATGCATGTATGTGTGGTGTCAGTGAGCTTTCTTATGTGATGTTTGTATGATGTGTGTATTTTACATGTGTGTGTGCATGTGTGTGTGTGTGTGTGTGTGTGTGTGTGTGGTTTTGGTGTGATGTGTGCAGGTATGCATGTGGGGTATGCATATGTATGTGTTATTGGTGTGCTTTTGTGTGTGATGTTTGTGTGACATGTATGTTTTTACATCTGTGTGTGTCTTTTTCATTTGCAATACCTAATATTCAGAGCTCTTTTGCTTCTTTCCTTGACAAATATTTCAAAGCCAATGATGGAAGATATGAATGATAATCTTAAGTAAATTTGGTTGGTTCCTGATTCAAGAGGCAAAGCAGATGAATTTCTTTGAAATGAAAATACCCATCTCCTTTAACCTTATTCTCAGTCCCCAGTGGACTAATAATTTCCCTGATTACCCCATCCCCATACTGAAACTTGTGATGAACTCAATGACAATTAAGTATGGAATAGCAGGCATTTACTCTATGTGCTTCGGGATAATATCCCGAAGGAGCTGGAAAGGAGCGTGATCCTGATGGCTACACAGCAAACAGCACCATTTTATGCAAGCATAATTGGAAATGCACAGGCAAACATACAAATCCACACAGGTGCATGCATCATGCATGTGCCTACATACTCAGTCAAGCTAATATGCTCATACATAAAAACCCAGATGATTATAAATGTGTGCACATACATTTGGTCATTTGCCTCAGAATTTACCTTGATATAAAAATAATTTATAATTTTTAAAAACTTTATATTACAAAAATTTTAGACTACAAAATAGTGTATAAAGTGTTTAAATTTTGCCGGGCAGTGGTGGCGCACGCCTTTAATCCCAGCACTTGGGAGGCAGAGGCAGGTGGATTTCTGAGTACGAGGCCAGCCTGGTCTACAAAGTGAGTTCCAGGACAGCCAGGGCTACACAGAGAAACCCTGTCTCGAAAAACCAAAAAAAAAAAAATTTAAATTTTGTGTTGTTCATATATGTATTGTAAGTGTGTGTGTTTTTGTGTGTAGTGTACGTGTACATTCTTGTGGGTATGTGCACTCACACACGTGTATACATGTGTGTGTATTTAGCTGCAGGTGTGGCAGCTGGGGATCAGTATTGTCTTCCTCAACCACTCTCCTCATTTTCTAGAGCCAAGATCTCTTGCTGACTCTGGAGCTCAATGCCTCAGACAGATTGGCTGGCCACTTAACAATAATGAACTTGTCTCCACTCTATGGAGCTGAGATGATAGATACATATGGCCACACTTGGCCTTTTATGTGGGCAATAGGGATCTGAACTCAGATCTTCATGTTTGAACAGAAAACTCCTTACTGACTAAGCTATCTTGCTAGCCCCATGTATTTTCATTTCAGTTAAAATTTGACACATATCCCCCCAAAAATGAATTGCCATGTAAGGGGGATATTATGAATATCATTAATATAATTATGAACTATAATGAATTATGATGTTTTATTAAACCCTAAAAATAACAAAAATTAATGTTTCTAGAGCCTCTGAAATCTTGGCTTTTTCCTCTCTTTAATAGGTATAACAATCTTGCAATTTTTCGTCTGTTTTCTTTTTATAGAGTTTCAATGCATAAAGAGTCCCAAAGAATAATGATAACTGAGTTTGTCCTTTCTTAGTTTTATTTTATTTAAGTAATTCATATTGTATATGAATATATATTTTAACAGACATATATATATATATATATATATATATATATATATACCATATACTATATACCTAGTAATAGAAAAATATATACATCAATAAAACACTAAGATATTAAGTAGGAAAATGCTGTAAAGCATTATAATACTATGATAATTAAGAATGCTAAAATAGGATCTCCTTGTGCAACTATTATGGAGTCGATTGCTATATGAGGTGACTGTAAGAACCTGTGCTCAATCAACAGAGCCAGAGAGCATCCCCAAATCCAACCCAGCATGCTGGAGACTACAGAGAAGGAGGCTGCATGATGTATCCTGGGAGGAGATAGGATCCTAGATGTTGACAGGGCTAAGCCATTGAGTATCTACAAGTCATTCATAAGAAAGCCTGAGAAAGAACAGCAAGGACTGCAGCCTAGACATGATATGATGGACTATGTTGGCCCTGGAAGTTGACAGGAGGTTGAAAGGTTAGGAAGCTACAAGGCCCATGACCTTCAATGAGCCTGCCAGCATCTGTCCCTCTGACTTGAACTTACAGATTCAATCACTTGATCAATAAGAAGGTTATTGATTAAATGATCCCTTCTCTCCTTTTCAGAAGAGCTCATGTTTATTGCACATTATATTCTTATTGTCTAATTTTATGCCACGCTTTTTTTTTCAACCATTTCAAATAATGCACATTCATCTGAAATTCCACATGGTAAAACTAGAACCAGGTCTTCAAGAGTTTTCAATAAAAGATCCAGAAAATTAAGTTCGAGATGAAAATGTTATATTGTGAAGTTCAGTGTACTCTGTTTATTCGTGTAATTGTCTCTATTTTCAAAGAATGTGTTGCTATGGCTTTTGTAACATATATAACATATCATTAAATTTTGTTCACCTTTGTGGCATATATGCGTGCAGGTGGACATGCATGTGTGTACATCAGTGGGTGTGTGCATCACAAACAGAGGCCGAGGTTGCTATCTTCTTCTGCCTCTTTTCCATCTTGACTAGTTCTTACCAATTCAGGGAGACTGGCTGGGAACAAAGATCCAGGTGTATGCTTTTCTGTCTCCAACAGAGATTTTTAAATTTTATTTATATGAGTTGACAGTAGTTGTCTTCAGACACACCAGAATAGAGAACAGATGGTTGTGAGCCATCATGTTGCTGGTAATTGAACTCAGGACCTCTGGAAGAGCAGTCCGTCTTAACCACTGAGCCATCTTGCCAGCCCTCCACCTGAGTTTTGTGGTTACAAACGTGTGCAACTGCATGGATTAATTTATGTGAGTGATGTGAACCCAAATACTCATGTTTATGTAGCCGATATTTTACCAGCTGGGCCACATCTTTTAACCTGAAATTGTTATCTTTTACAAAAGGCCATTTTCTAAACCTAGGCTTGCTGGAAATAAAGTCAAACACGGAGACATTGTGTGGGAAATTGACTGGGTAGGACTCTTGGAGAAAAAAAAAATCACACCTAGAAGGAATTGAGAATGTAAAATTGGGAAGAGTAGGAAGGTGGCCACCAACTCAGTTATAGCAGTGTCAGAATAGTCTTCAAAGTCTTGGATACTTGATTGTTAGAGAGGAGTAAAAGGCATTACTTGAAGAAAGATGTAGACATGAGCTAGTTGAACACCTTGGTCTTGCTGAAGGTGTCTGCAGAGTGCTGGGTCTACTCAGGCTGTTAGCTAACCTGCTGGTGCATCATTCTAAGGGGCGTGATAACGAGCTTCTCTGTTTTGTATGTCCTGTCATTGCAGACTTGTTACTTTGCATCTGGCTCGAAAAATGGCTCTGCTTAAGTGCTCGGCGTTTTTTTTTTTTTTTTTTTTTTTCTAGGCTCACCATCATTCTCCTTTCTGCAAATTACACATAGTGTGAAATGTAGCACTTTCTGCTTGAGAGAAAGGATACCACACATTGATTCTTTAATGACAATGGGTGGGAGCTAAAAGCCAGGAAATTCAAGATCTTTGCTACATTCAAATCCATGTCTACAACAATGGAGGGGTAAATCCATTATGCTTGTGAGAATTCTTCTATTTCTCAAAATGCTCCTGAAGGGGAGGAGCTGAGCCCAAGGCCTGGTATTTTCATGACATGAGTAGGAAATAGGGAGCACCCTTGAACTGTTGGCTGCAGCAAGGGACCATTCCAACAAGCTGCGAGGGTATGCTAACCTTCATCAACCTCACTATGGCCATGGGCTGCTGATACCCTAGGAAACAGAACGTCTGCATTCATCAGCCTTAGAGTGCCATGGGAGAGTCTCTTCCTTATCTGCGCAAGAAAATGGAAGGAGCAGAATTCTTCCCCAGGTGGTTTTCAATATGCTATGGGGTTTTATCTTCCACGAATGACAATATGAATAGGCAGGAGTGAAACTTCTATATCTTGGTGTATTAGTCAGTTTTATTTATTTATTTTTTAAACGTCTGCGACAAAATGCCTGACAGCTGCAATGTGAAGAAGGCTGAATTGATTTCAGTTCGCAGTTCGAGGGGGTACATTCCATCATGGTGTTGAAGGGATGGTGGCAGAAGGGAATTGCATCGCTCACTTCTGCATGTGTCAGGAAGCAGAAAGAAAGAAATGCTGGTACTATGCTAGTTTCCTTCGATACTCTTTATTCAATCTAAGCGCCCCCCACCCCCCTGCGTCAGAGTGGGCTTTTCTTCCTCTAAGAACCCCTGGAAATAAATCATAAATATGCACAAGGTATACCTCGCCAATGGTCTAAGTGTTTCTTAATCCAGGAAGGTAAGGAATTAAAATCAACCATAGCTTTTGCTTAAGACAAAATATTATAGAATGTCACTATACTTCCATTCATTCCATTAATGTTATCAGCCTCTTTAAGGAAATCCCAGTACACACTGGTGTCAGTACTACGCATGTCTTTGATTGAGTATCCTAAGCATCCTCTATTATCTGTCACCAAGGAAAAACAGTTCAGTATTCTGCCTTGAAATCATGTGGCAGTTCTGATTTTGAATCAGAGCCACCTGCTAGTACGAACAAGCTTCAAGATAAAGCCAGGCATCACCAAGGTTCTGCCTGATATTCATTACACAATATGGAGAACGCTTACAGTGGCCTGAGGATAGAGGCCGTTTTCTAGGATTCCCAAGTTGGAGAAAGTCTCAACGACGGTGTGCTCCTAAACAGCAGGAAACACGGGAGTTTTTACGGAGCTCATCAGAAGATGCGCTGGGAACACTGCATTTGAGGGACAGGTGAGGGGTTGAGCAACTTTCACAGGAGCTATTTAGCTTCAGCAAGAAGAGCCAGGCAGGGGGAGCTGCTGAGGAGAGAGGGGTCATCGAAGGAAGAGGTGGGAAGGAGAAGCAACAAGCGACCCATGTGGTGTTAGAGCTGTAATTGAAATGTTTACTCTTCTGGCCACTTCTGGATCCTCTTTGAGTTAACAGAGTGACAGAAGCTTGGTCCCCTAAGAGAGTGGCAGAACGTGGATCTATTCTATTCATACACATATTGGTGAAGACTACCAGTGGGACTTCTTGTGACTGTGGTTAAATTTCAATTGTGTGTGTGTGGGGGGGAGGGTTGTGTGCGTGCGTGCAATATTGAGTAGCTGTATTAAGTATTTAAATCTCTGAAAAAACACAATGGGCCTTAAGAGCCAAACACCTCAAGAGATTGAGTAGAGGGCTAGTCACAGTACATAGTAGATAAAACCTTGCCCAACTTGAGACTATCATGTGGAGAGACCGCCTCTCTTCTGGGATTTGCAGGTTAGGCAATCTATTCATAGACATGTTTCCATTTTGTTGATTTGAAGAATCAAGAAAATCCAGGGATTGTATTTTTGTTGTTCTATCAGTGTAATTATCAGGAGATAAGAGTAATGGATCTCTTAGACTTAGAATCAGAACAGTCAAAATACTGGAAAAATAAGTGCAAAGTACTTAAAAGTCAAATTCTAGATGAAATACTATGGAATATAAGAAATAAGATAGGATGTATTCTGGTTCAAGTCCTGAGTGGAGATTAGGCATCTTTTTATGGTAGCCACTTACCCTTATAAGAACCCCTAATATATGTGAACATGTCTTTTATTATCATAGGTTTAAAAATCTCTAACAAAGAATACAATATTGTTTCATGTGTAATGTACACAAACATAGTAACATAAACACATACATACATACATACACACACACACACACACACACACACTCATACACAATGTAACATAGCTCAGACCACATAAATTACTTTAATAGGTGCTCTGGACCTGAACATACATGTTTCTTGTGTTTGTGTGACAGACACATAACCAACTGAGCTATCTCCCAAGTATTTCATGATAGATTTCATAAACAGGATCAAAGGTATAGATACAAAAGGGAGAATATAATTAAATGTAACTAATATATGAAGATATGGCAATAAGTTTCCTTAGTAAATGTTGGGTTTAGGTATTAAAACATTATTAATGAATTACACAATAATTACACAATAAAAAGTTCAAGAAAAGAAGGAGAATAAATCTATGGAAGTATGGATATAAAATGAGGTGAATATGGTTAAAGAAGTCTGAACCATCAGCAGATAGCTTTGAAGTTTATAACAGTGTGGAGTTTTTCTGTTCTACCATAAGCTAGCTTCCAATCATTTCTTAGCATAACGGTGAGATCATATGAGTCCTTACAAAGTATAAGTGTTTAGTAAAGTAAAATTAGCTGTATTTACAGTTAGCAGGTGAGAAGAACAGAAATGAAATGGAAAGGCTGAGTTTGACACCCTAGATATGTGGGTGTCTGAGAAGCTAGATAAAAATCATTAAAATTAGAGATAAGGCAATGGAAAGAGCATCAGGGGGTGCTTTTTTTTTTTAATTCAGTGGAAGGAGTCCAGACCTTTACTATATGTGCCAGGCAGCTCTTGATTTGGTGAATGGAAGGATTCTACTTCGTTTCTTCATGACTTTCTGCTCTCAGATGTTATGATAGAACTTAGTTTCTCTACAGAAGAAAACAAAGTTGGAACATGGATATATACTCAAAGTTATGGGCTACAAGAAATGCATAGATTTCAATGAGCATTCCATTTAGCAAATCTCTGTCTCATTCTGTTAGCCTAAGGTCATGGCTCCTGAAGAAATGCAAACAGACATTTCATGGTCACTCACATATATACTCTTAAGAGATATGCTGGAGTAGGTTGACAATCTAAAGACAAACCACTTTCATACTTAAAGAATAATTTTCAAGACACAAAACTGACCTTTCAGAAATGATGATACAAAGAAAGGATGAACTAGGAAGGCAAACCCCGAAGCAGAATTGTTTGATTTTTATTGCTCTGGGGTTTGATGCAGGACATGACTTTGGGATAAATTGCATTCATTTTCTTGTAATAGCATATAGCCAGTGTGGTCTTGTGAGTGGCTAAGATTCATGTTTCCAAGGAGTTCCCAGAAGGAAAGGAATGCAGCAAATCAGAAGAACAGACAAATACTAGAGCCCACAATCAGAAGTCCTAGGTTTCAGGACCAGCACTAGTTCTGCCTTGTTATCCAGCCTTGAGCAATCAACTTATTCCCCTTGGGTGGGCATCCATCCCCATGCAGTCTGAACTTGAAAAAACTGGATATGAATGCCAGGGAAAGATTTAACTTGAACTTACTGCTTTCCTAATTTCAGTTAGTATGGTGGAAAATGAAAGAGCTCAGCCTGAATGTCCGATGACTAGTCTCTATCTCCCTTGATTCTATCTCTTTTTTTCTCTGTAATTTTTATTGCTTACTCCTTTTGTTCCACTAGGGGATATCTGTCATTGTTCCACAAGGGATCATCTGGTATTGCTTCCTTATTTTAACATCACTTAGTTTTTCAGTACTTAAACATTTCCCTTTCCCCTGGAAGCACATTTCCACAGGTACAGCGTTCTGAAAAGATCCTTTTGAAGACTTTGTAGGCATTGTTCTTTATTTTGACCCCCATGGATTCTTCTAAGAAATAGCTCTTAATTTCCCCATTATCCTTATTTATCTTGATGCTTTCCCATTGTGTAGATTCTCAGTAATTGCTTAATGGGAATCTGAGAGGACAATTAGAAGTGGCAACCACAGATGGTGCAAAAAGAGGGCAGATCTGATGACAAGAATGGTGGATGCTGCATGAGAGTCTTCATGGAGGCCCTGGCATTGGTTACACTTGATATGGCTAGAGGATGGAAAGGTGAAATGGATGCAGAATGTAGGAGACAGTTTTCCTAGACCAGACATACATTTGTTGTGGACACACCTGTTCTGTTAACTACAACTCTTTGAGAAGAATGAGTTCCCTCTTCCAGTCTCTTTGAAGATTTATAAGAGACAACAAAGGCTTTCAAGGACACATGATTATACTATTTTGTTTGTTTGTTTGTTTGTTTTTGTCTTGTTTTCAGCTATATCTCTGGTTTTATTGTAAGCCATTGCTTGGGGTTGGGGGCAGAACTGAAGTGCTTGCTATATTACTGTTGTGTTCATCTACATGTCTACATGACGTTCTTCTAACAGTGTGGGGTTGCAATGTGGCATTCAGTGTAAAGAGATACAGATACCTGTCGAAGCTGCATGCAAAAACTACCTACAAGCAGATCAGCAGAAATGAAAGAACACAACCGAATGAGTCAAGGATGATTCAGGAGTTAATGGGCAGGTGGTAGATGTGGGAACAGCGAAAACCACAGATGGTGCAAAAAGAGGGCAGTGTGGAGACAGTGTGGAGACAAGCTGGAGAATTGATGTAGATGTAGATATCAAATTCTGGTGTCGCAGTCTCATAAAAATATGCTAAATAGTTTGATTCATGTGACAAAATCTCAAAGTTATATTACTAGATGGGTACAGGGTACACAGATTTCAGAATGCTCGCCCACTGAAGGGAAGAAAACAAGTACCAGGGGTGGGGGAGAGGCATCAGCGGGTAAGAGGGTTTGCTAGACAAGTATAAATGGAGTTAGGCTCCATGGCACTGGCTTTTTTTCATGGTTACCTCCTGCTTCCGGTCTCAGCACTCAGGAAGTGAGAAGGGGCTGATTGGGTTTTTTTTGTTTTGTTTTTTGTTTGTTTGTTTGTTTGTTTTAGTTTTCGAGACAGGGTTTCTCTGTGTAGCCCTGGCTGTCCTGGAACTCACTCTGTAGACCAGGCTGGCCTTGAACTCAGAAATCCACCTGCCTCTGCCTCCCAAGTGCTGGGATTAAAATCGTGCACAACCACCGTCCGGCCTTAAAAGGACAGGTGTTGGCACACATGAGCCTACAATTCCAGTGCTGTAGAGGACAGAGACGGAAGGAGCTAGAATTGTTTGGATTCACTTCCCAGATAGTTTAGCTGAAGATACAATGAACCTCTGGTCTTGTGGGAAACCATATTCCAAGGAAATAGGGTAGCATATGATACAGGAGGACACTTGGCCTTCTCCTCCAGCCTCCATGTGAGCCATGGGCAAAACATACACTTGAACACTCTCATGCAAGCAACCACATAGAGAGAAGGGTGGGAGGAAAAGAGAGGAAGCAGGGAGGAAGGAGAGGGAGATGGGGAAAGGGGAAATGAGAAAGAAGAAATGGGAAAGGGAGAGTCAAAATATCGCAGAAGAAGACAAATTAGGAGATGGAGTAAGGACCAAAATGCTGATTAATAGGCTTGAGACAGATTCATCTTTCAAATAACACTTATCATAAATGATGGTCCACACATTGAAATCACGTTCCAGTTGACCCATAGAGCTCAGGCTGTGTGACAGCACGTCTTGCTGAAATGGCTCAGCAGTTGAGAGCAGTTGCTGCTCTCTGAGTTCAATTCCCAGCTGTCACATCAGGCAACCTGTAGCTACTTGTAACTTCAGATCCATGGGATCTGACACCTACTTCAGGATGAGACACTGTCTTGGGCTGCTGGTATCTTCTCTGTCATATTTTAATTAAAAAAAATACATAAAACACTGTTCCAGTTTCCTTTCAGTTGCTGTGATAAAATCATAAACTACTCTGACCAAAAACAAGTTAGAGGAGGATTGTTTTCCTTTGTTTTGTTTTGTTTTCCAGCTCACAGGTCACAGACATCAGTGGGGAAAGCAAGGCAGTGGCTTGAAAGAAGGGACTTGAAGGAGAAACCGTGGAGGGGGACTGATTACTGGCTTTATCTCTGGCTAATACATACATAGCCAGCCTTCTCTTTTCTCTTTTCTCTTTTCTCTTTTCTCTTTTCTCTTTTCTCTTTTCTCTTTTTTCTCTTTTCTCTTTTCTCTTTTCTCTTTTCTCTTTTCTCTTTTCTCTTTTCTCTTTTCTCTTTTCTCTTTTCTCTTTTCTCTTTTCTC
>NC_034605.1:15404592-15408586 GCF_900095145.1 Mus pahari
CCCTCCCCTCCCCTCCCCTCCACTCTCCTCTCCTCTCTTTTCCTTTCCTTTTCTTTCCTTTCCTTTCCTTTCCTTTCCTTTCCTTTCCTTTCCTTTCCATTTATTCTTCTCTCATCTACTACATCCAGAAGGGAGCAGTTTTTCCTCCCTCCACTTCTCCTATCCCTACCCCTCACCTCTTCTCTCCCTCAGAGCCACTCCTCCTGTGTTTCCTTACAGAAAAGAAAGGCCTCCTATGTATATCAAACGAACATAGCAAGTTACAAATCAAACATATTGTAGCAAGTTACAGTAAGAGTAGGCAGAACCTACATCTCAAAGCTGGACACGTTTACAGCCCCCTGCCCAGAATATCTCTTAATATTTAAGATAATCTCAGGGACATGACTAAAAGTCAATCTGTTCTTATAAATTTCTCAAATGTGATTTTTGAGACACCTTTAGGCTGTGTCAAGTGGACAGTCAAAGGGAAAGAAGACAAACATCTTGTTTATAAACCTATAGCACGTGGACAAGACTTAAAATGCTAAAAATGATGAGTTCCTTTGATAACTATGATTTGGGGATTTTTTTTTTTTTAACTTTCACATTCTGGTGGTTTCCACAGGCAACTGTGTTAACCACCCTGTCCACTTACATACTTATGAAACACAAACTTATTTGAATAATTAAAGACGCATGTGTTTATATTCATGATGCCTTGAGCCCAGTTACTGTCAAACTCCATCAGCACAACCAGTAGGGATTGTCCCAGAGTCATTGGCTTTCAGGGTAAGGGGTGTTGTTTCTTTCTTGTGTATAATAAGTAATGTTCTAGTTTTAAGATGCACTCTTACCATAATTTACTAAATTAAAGATTTAGTTGTTTCTTTGCAGAATTATCCTTAGAAAATATCACTCTCAAAATGTAGTATTTTGATTTTTCTGTTTTCAATAAGAGTTTAATATAAAAACAATTCAGTGTTCCCATATCACCATCTAATAGCTCTTTCTACTTGTATAGGAAGCAAAACAAAAGTTAATATTTAAACAAATAGATTTATTCAGAAAGATGATGGAACAATCACCTTGAAGTGACACATGTTCACTGGTTAGCTTGGTAAAGGGGGTGTCATGGAACTCTGTGACCATACAAAATGCCTTAATTATCAGCATTTGTGTCAAGCACAACTATTGATCATCGGTTGTCTTGAGCTGGTGGGAGAGCTGTCGTGTTCTAAGGAAGTGAAACACACTGTGTATGTTCTTTCTTGTGCTGTGCCGAGTTCTCCAAGGGAGCACAACTAAAAACACAAAATGCTTTTGTTCAGTGTGTTTTTCTTGGGCTCATTTTACTTTTCCAAAAGAAAATGTGTGCCTTTGACAGAATATTCTTCCCTGCTTGCTAAAGATTTCTCCAGCCCACTCTGTAACCTTCATGGAGTTGACTGGCTTGCATTGTTGTGTGGATTTAACATTTTTCATTTAAGGAATTGTTTTCCTCAGTGGGGAGTGATCAGGAGCTGTGGTTACTCTCTAGTTTGTTGTTGTTTACAGATTACTCATGTGTTAATATAGACATCCTATTAATTGAGGCATTTTCCTAATTAATTTTTTAACGTGGAGTATTGTGTGGTAATATTAAAGACAAGACACTATCGGATGGCTCATTTCACATTACATTCTCTCCTTTTTAATGTTATTGGTGTGAATTTGTGTGTGTGTGTGTGTGTGTGTGTGTGTGTGTGTTTGTACATATGTACATCTGTGAGCTTGCATGGCACATGTTGACTTGGTGTTTGTCTCTATACATTGAACACTTCAATTTTTTAATAATACTTTTATTCTTTGAGAGTTTGTTGCAATGTATTTTGACTACATCCATATCTCTCAACTTCTCCCCTATCTACCCCTACTTCCCTACCATCCAACATTTTACCCCCCGCAACTCATCAAGTCCAGTTGGTGTTGTCTAACTGCTCTTGAGTATGAGCCATAGCCAAGTGTGTTGATGTTCTTGATGTCACATCATTAAATAAAGCAATTATTTGGTCATACTTTCAGATTCTCCCTTTCCCAGCTGCTACCAAGTGCCAACAATTCCTCAGCTAGGGTGGACTTCTAGCCCACCTCTCCTCTATGGTGGGATTTTGTCCAAAAGACTTGTGTGATGCTAATCTGAGGAAATACAAACAAATGTGACTTACTCCCAATGAGAAACCTAGTTGATGAAAGTGGGGGTACCACCACTGTCCATCTTGGTATACCCATGAGTTTTATTGGAGTTATTACAGGACTATGTTGATGGGTTACTTACAGGAGTAGAGATGACTCAGTGACAACTGTATCACCAAAGCCCACCTCAGCACTGGTAACAGCTTATGAAAACTGGAAACCCAGCTGAAGAGATTAAGAAGTGTGCTTGCACACAGGACAGCTGCCCCCTGCTTCTTTTCTGCATCTTGGCTTGTCTTAGGAACTTCTAGGCAGCTCTGCTACACTGAGAACTTCCCTTGGAAGTCTTTACTTGTTACAAATTCCTAGAAAGAGAGAGAGGCTCAGTGAATCTGGTCAGAGGACAACCTGTGGAAGTCAAGTTTCTTCTCCAGCATGTAGGTCCTAGTAATTGGACTCAGGTCATCAGGCTTGTCAGCAATGTGTTCTTTTAACCACTTCGCCATCACACTAGCCTGGTAATGTATTTTTATAACATGCAAAGCAATTGAAAACACAGTAAAAAAAAAAAATAGCAAGAAGTTTTAGAGGATTAACAACTTCCCTAATGTATTTCTTCACACATATGAACTGTAAGAAGGAAATACCAAGTCCCTGAAATTCTCTGCTGGACTGGCAGAAGGCTTTGTCATTCTGGATACGTAGAGCTCTTAAGCAGACAAGTGCAACCTGGAAACATGAAGCCTGTTTTCCTTATAAGAGTGCTGGAGATAATAAAATACTTCCCTAAGAGGTTCATTACATGTACCAACTGACACAATGTGTTTACCTACCTAATGCAGCTCCTGGCCCTTAGTAGACATTTGATCCATTATAATTATCTTTGTTTCTCAGAACAAATTGTATACGTAAGAAAAAAAAAAACATGCTTGCCCTGCATTTAAAGTATTTTTAGCTATTGTTTGTTATCTAATGGGAATACTTTTTGTGACAAGCCTTTGTTAAAAAAAAAAAAAAAGGTAAAGAAAGAATGAAAAGAAGCAGAAATTTAATGGATTCCTGACTCAAGCATCTACCTGTCTGAATCTGACAGGAATACCAATGGAACACAACTGCACATAGTTTTGTTTTTTTCTGCTAATGCTGGATTCTCTAAACTAGTTTAGAAGTATACACTCAGAGCAGGAATATGCTGCTCACAACCACATCTATTATTCAGCTCACGTTCCATCAGCCTGATGTATTTTTCCTTTTAGTGCTGGCAGAATGCCTGTCTGTTGGGAGGATAGCTTTGTGTTATCTGCAGACACAATCCACTCAAAGAGGACATTCTCTTTGCCTACTTCATTTAAACACAGTGCACAGAGCTTAATGTGTAACACAGGGTTTCATTTTAACAGAAAGGCATTAACATTTGATTTAAAAAACAAGCAAACAAACCAACAAAAACAGGTGTATTGCGTAGGAAAAACTTGACCCAAATAATGGTTCTGTTATTGGAATTCACAACACCAAAGACAAGTAGAGTTGAGGAATCTGGTTCTTTGCATTTTAGGCTCAACTTCCATCTGTGGTATTAGATAGCATGCTATAGGATCACAGGAAGACAAGTGACATGAACTCATAATTGGAATAGTCCCTGTTGTATGTCTGCAGCGAAGATCTTGTCTTGGTCCTTTCTGTGTTCTTCTTTCTGTTTCTTGTCATGAAAGAGTAAGTTCTGTTCTTCCATACTCCTTTTAAACATTTGTCTTTATTATTTCCTTCTCTCTGTCTCTGTCTCTGTCTCTGTCTCTGTCTCTGTCTCTGTCTCTGTCTGTGTGTGTGTTTGTGTGTGTGT
>NC_034605.1:15408627-15417326 GCF_900095145.1 Mus pahari
GAGAGAGAGAGAGAGAGAGAGAGAGAGAGAGAGAGAGAGAGAGAGACTGCATATGTTATATTTATGCAAAGCTTTGTAGACCAGGGGCCTCAGGCACCCTAGACATGGATGCAGGGAACTGAACTTGGGTCAGTCCCAACAGCAGTAAACACTTTCGTAAGTACTTATAGTAAGCCAGCTCTCCTTCCCATCCTCCAGATTCTTCCTCATTATACTGTAGACCAGAATTGTCAAATCTCTAAAACCATGAGCACCAACATCCCTCCTTCATGTCTGTTGTAAAGCTAAACAATGAGCTTTTAAAAGCAGTACTTTGGGGACCAGAACTGGTTGCTCATACCTGTAACTTCTGTACTTGGGAGACAGAAACAAGATAATCAGCATGTTCAAAGCAAAGCCTGGTCTGTTGGAAAGTTCTGGACCAGAACAACTGGGCATATATAGCTAGACTCTGTCACAAATGAAAACAAAGAAGTTAACTAATAAGACACTTTATCAAATGTCCTTAAAATGTAAATCAGATTTAAAGGGGATTTCATAGACTTGGGTGTTCTAATAGCACTTGCATAAGTAGTTTTCATCCTGCCTTGAGTTGATCCTGAGATTGATGGTGGTACATGGACACTTCTGACTGATGTCTGTATTATATACACCAAGAGTTATAGATGGGTAATGATGATGATAGTTGCCAACAGTGGACTGAGATAATGTGCAATACAATTATGAAGAACTCTGGGTTCTGTGCAGATGTGTACAGTATCACTGCATCACTTTCAGCCTAGAACTGTGGCAGTGCCTTAAAAATTCTTCCTTAATATTAATATTCTATACTGCTGCTTGTAGTTTATACACCATCACTGTATAAACTAAGGATGTTAACCATCAGGGATGTAAGTTTGAAATTAGAATGAGCTATTTAGTTTTCTTCTTTATAAAGCCACATGTTTATGGTTGTAGTGTGTGTGTGTGTGTGTGTGTGTGTGTGTGTGTGTGTGTGTGAATCTGTCTGTGCGTAAGTACTTTACTATTTTTTCAGTTTCTTCATCATATGTCTTATTTACAGAAGTCTTTGAATATATTTTTTCTCCTCTTTCTTTCTTTCTTTCTTTCTTTCTTTCTTTCTTTCTTTCTTTCTTTCTTTCTTTCTTTCTTTCTTTCTTTCTTTCTTTCTTTTTTACAGTCCAATTGTTATCCCCCTCTAGGTCTGCCCTCTGACTGTTCCTCATCCCATACCTCCTCCCCAACCCTGTTTCCATGAGGATGTCCCCACTCCCCCACCACCACCCCACCAGATCTCCCCACTCCCAGGGGACTCAAGTCTCTTGAGGGTTAGGTGCATCTTCTTTCACTGAGACCAGACCAGGCAGTTCCCTGCTATATTTGTGTCAGGGACCTCGTATCAGCTGGTGTATGCTGCTGGGTTGGTGGCTCAGTGTCTGAGCAATCTTGGGGGATACAAGTTATTTGAGACTGCTAGTCTTCCTATAGGGTTGCCCTCCTCCTCAGATGCTTTCATCTTTTCCCTAATTGAACCACAGGGGTCACCAGTTTCTGTCCATTGGTTGGGTGTAAATATCTGCATCTGACTCTGCTGGTTGTTGGGCCTTTTGGAGGGCAGTCATGCTAGGCTTCTGTTTGTAAGCACTCCATAGCATCAGTAACAGTGTCAGGCCTTAGGACCTCCCCTTGAGCTGGATCCCAGTTTGGGCCTGTCCCTGGACCTCTTTTTCCTCAGACACTTCTCCATTTTGACCCTGCAGTTCTTTCAGGCAGGGACAATTCTGGATTAGAGTGTTTGGCTGTGAGATGGCAACCCCATCCCTCCACTTGATTCCCTGCCTTTTTCCTGCAGGTGGACTCTACAATTTCCCTATCCCCACTGATGGACATTTCATCTAAGGTTCCTCCCTTTGAGCCCTGTGAGTCTCTCACCTCCAAGGTCTCTAGTACATTCTAGATGGTCGCCCTACCTTCTACCTCAGGTTGCCTGATTCCATTCTTTCTGCTGGCCCTCAGGCCTTCAGTCCTGCTTCCCCATACCTGATCATGTTCCCCCCTTCCTCTCCCTGTTAAGTACTTTACTTTAAAAATAGGTTTAGGTGCTAGGGATGTAGCTCACTTGTCCTAGTGAAACCTTCAATTCAATCCCAAGCTCCAGATAACCCAGATATGGTGGGCAATGCCTGTAATACCAACACCTAAAGCTAGACAGAGAGAAGTTACATGAGACCCTCCCTAGTGGAATAAGGCAAGTTTATTATATTATAATCATTCAAGAAATAAAAAAGTGAGCCTGCTTTATTATTTTTGTCACAGGCTAAGTATGAATCAAAATATAGTAAATCCCCACACCAGAAAGTTGAGGCAGGAGGATGAATGTGAATTCCAGATCAGCCAAGCCTAAAGTGGAAGACATCCATGCAAAAACTCTTAATATGTAGTTAGATTATGAGTACATATGAATATCTTAACATACATCAGGATTTCATATATGTATCTACTGATGTACATATTATAGATACCCATGCTCCTGTAAGTGACCTTTTACCCATGTTCCCATATGTATCCCCTCCATCAAGCTCCTGTGACTAAACCCCAACCATGTTCCTGTGAATATGACTTTCCCTGTGCTCCTGTAAGGAACCCCAATAAACTCACCAATTCAACGAGATGGACTTGGATAGAATCTACTTTTATCCTCAGTGCACAATGTGAGGTGAGTAAATGATTTTCACCTCTTAGGAAAAGTCACAAAACAGGAAGCATAAAGGGAAACAAAAACTAGCAAATTGCATTATGTAATGTATTTAGTGAACCCCCAAAGGGAGGCAGGATCATAGGATCTCAACCCTGGATCCTTGTTTCCTTCATCAGAGTGAAAAGCAGCCACTGTGTACCCACTGATAAGTGTGGGCCTTTCTTGAAAGAGTGAACCTTCACTTGATCTTGCAGGAACAATTTTTTTTTTTACAAAATTTTGAGAGGAACGAATTTGTATACATAATCATGGAGATGTGTTTCCTAAAATGACAGGTGTTTCAAAAAGTTTGGATGATTGACAGCAATTTTGCTGCTATTTTCAATAAATAGGCATATCATTGGTTGCTTTTCAAGCTGTCATGGATTGCTTCAACAACCTTCCAAACAGTGAGAAGTTTCCAAAGAGGAGAAGTCATGAGCTGATTAGGTCACTGTAGCTCCGAGTGGGCTCACTTCTTATTTTACTACTGTCCCTATGTCTGTCTGTCTCTGTCTTTATCTTCTAAGAATTGAACATAAGTTATCATTTTTTTGAAGCCCCCTTTTTCTGAGTGTCCTCCAATATCATTCTTCTTAGGGCCAATTACCATGGGACTAGTTATTTTTGGAAGAGACGTGTTGTTTGTTGTTTTCTGTTTTGTCTGGTGTTGTTTATTATTACACTCTCCGTGTATTTGAATTTAGTAGGTTGACTAGGGTGTGGACCTGGTCTAGGAGATGCTTACCTGTCAGAAATAGGAGCAGAGAGGCTTTGCTGCTGTTGTGATGGTTTGGTTTGGCTTCTTGTTTCATGAGCCAGGAAGCTCTGACTGGACTTGAACTATGTAACTGATGTTGCCCTTGAACTCCTAATCCTCCTGCGTCCACTTTCTCGGTTCTAGGATTACAGATTTGCATGCCCTTGCATTCTTTCACTCCTGTGTTTCTATAAGATTTTCAAAAGGAGTCTGGAAGAACCTGGGAACACTCCTTTCAGCAGCTACCCACTCATGCAAACAGCTGTCCTGAGTTCCTCAAGGAAAGAAACGACTTTCTTAGCCCTCCTGGGATTTTGCCTGAGCAGTCAGTTTGTTAGTACCGTGTACCCCAGGATCAGTAGCTTTCATTGTCTTTTGGTGGACATCTTAAAATCCATAACCATTTATCATGGCTGATTGTTTCAGGCATGGGAGGGTAAATGGATCTCTGTTATTGTATCTTCATAGGAGTGACAAGTTCCCCACTAAAGAAATTTTGGTGCCAAATATACAAATTTTCCAAAGTTTTCTGTTTTAAAATTCTGAATAGAAGATGTAGACCCATTCCATCTCCATTTGGTCAAAAGCACATGCTATTATTTCTAACGTGTACAGTGTGTGCTCAGACCAAAGGGACATGATTGTTTTGAGAGCAGTTTTTGCTCTGTTCCTCAAGAAAGTCAAAGTCTATATTTTATCTTTCTATCCTTCAAGGAATCACTGAACCAGTGTCCTGTGTTGTATTTGTACTCCTAGTTTATAATTTCTATTACATGTTTTTTAATATTAATCCAGGTACATCTTAAGTTGTCCTTGGTAATCAGAATCATGTTTATTTCTTTTTACTGCCATCTGTGAGACATCATACTAAATTCACAAGGCACAGTGACATTTTGGACATTGAGTGAATGTCCTGTTTAAGTTAGTTCCAAACATCAACATTAGAATGTGTTCTTGTCCTTCTGAGTTAAAAGTATTTTTGCAAAGTAGATCAGTGAGAGTTGTGGTGAACAATAAA
The DNA here is from genome assembly GCF_900095145.1 of Mus pahari. Lineage (NCBI taxonomy): Eukaryota > Metazoa > Chordata > Mammalia > Rodentia > Muridae > Mus > Mus pahari. The sequence continues at coordinate 15,413,143 of NC_034605.1, forward strand.
TATAATGTAAATTTGGAGGTGAATTGATTATGGCAGAAGCAGCCAACCTGATTCTGAAGCTTGAGACATTGAAGATGATGAACTAAGAGATATATCCAATAAGTCAGTCACATAATCTTTTCAAGAGTGAATATGAAATATTTTTAATTCCTATGTCTGATTTTCAATAATGTAATCACCAAACACCTAAGTGATTAGGTTTTAAATGCTTAATTGTTTTGCATGATCTTTAAAAGGCATCTGTTTTAGTCCAGGGTCTGTGAAACAATCATGAGACCCTGAGTGTGGCCACAGATGGAGGCTTCATAGGTGCTAGTCTAATAGTGCATACTAGTAATGATATTTTTTAAGAGTTAAATTTATAGTATATAATTAAGCATCCTTAGTGTGGCTTTCTCTGGCGAGACATGAGCAGACATGCATCCATCACAGATAGGGCACTTACGACAGCTAAGGAAGTCATTCCACTCACGTGTGACTTAGAGAAGCTGAGAGCTGAGTGTGGGGACTCACAGGAATACTGATGACTCAAAGGCAGCTGTGTCACTGAAAAGCACAGCTGTCAGGCTGTGACTCATCAAAGCTGCATGCCTCAAGCTCCAAACATGAATTTCAGGGCCTTCAACCAGATTGAGTGTCTCCTCTTCTTAGCAATTGTTACTCTTTTACACACCCGAAGAGTGCCTTGTGAGCCTTGTGACTTCCTGGGCTTCCTCATTCTTTACTTCCTGGACATTGTGCGTTTTGTATACTTAAAAGCCTTAACATTCTTCCTCTAGAAAAGCATGTTTAAATTGGGAGGAAATAGCTCTACAGCAATGTCTTTTTCCTGCCACAGGCATTATACATCTTATTTCTAGTGAACACTATGAAATTATTATGTTAATGTAATTTTAAGACTCAGGAAACAGAGGCAGCCTCTTCCTTGCTTGCATACTGAGCGCATAACCCTTCTAGCCTTCAAATGGGAGTCTGGAAGATAATGACGATATTTGCCTATTCTTGTCATGACCTAAACCAGAGCAGTCACCATTTCCAGACACACAACCACCCAGGTTTGCATAAACTAGCTGTCTCTTCATGTAAACTTTAATTTACTTTTAAAACATCATCCCCATGTTGAAAAAAAAAATAAAATGGAAGAGAAAACACTCTTGAGATATAAATTCCTATATGGATACTTTCCATTTCCCAAACACTTTATCATCTTGAATTTAGAATTACACCAATTTTTTATACAGTTTAATAATCCCTATCCATAATCTTATATGACCAGACAACCCCTCCACGTTAAATGGCTTCTTAGTTATTTATATATAAGTAACACATGAAAAGAGGTTTCAGACAGTAATGTGATAGACATTAAAAATATATGGAATGCTTTTTATACAAACTATATAACTACAACTGTGCTAATTTGAGATGTGAAAGTAAGAAAGCAAACTAAATTACTGAAATACAGGATGACTGATTTGATCTGGAAAATTCACTTTCATTACTCTCAAATACTTTGATCAGCTAATGCTAAGTAATTACTGTATTGTCAAATGGGAGCTTATGTCTACATTTGATCTGAAGATTCCATAAAATGTTTCCAAGTTGGATTCTGCCAAATAAAACACCATTTCCTTGTAGAAATTTGAGGTTTGCATGATTAAAATTAAAAAAGAAAAGGAAAAGATATAGAACTTAAGACAGTTAGCTGTAATTAGGTTTCCTAGAAAGAAATTTAGAAATTACAAAAGTGTTCATTGCAAGAGAAACGATGTATAATTACAAACATTAACTACAAAGAGTTTAAGTCAATGGCTTGACAAGCAACTACCCACACTTCACATGAGTTCAAGACAGAGAACATTGCCATCCTTACAGAAATTTCTCACTTTCATCCTGTATTCCCTTCACCTTGACAGCCAAGAGTGACCCTGACTTATACAATGGAAATGTGTTCCATCTCTAAGCCTTTTTAATTGGGATCACATCTAAAGCTATACAACCTTAAATGTACCCAGTGTTGTCTGAAAGGAACCATTTGACGAAGTCCTGCCTTTATCTAAATTCTCTTGCTCAAGTCAGTGACTCTGAGATTCAGCCACGTTCCTGCTTGGTCACCGTACATTTTCCATCTTAGTAAGAGTTTATTTTCTGGGCTCAGTGGGTAAAGGGACTTGTGAGCATGCATGCCTGCTGGCCTGAGTTCAATCTACATAACCAACGGTGCATGAGAGAAATGACTCCCAAGAGCTCTCTTAAATCTAGACACACACACACACACACACACACACACTGAAATGTTAAAAAAATCATTTCATGCATACTATAAAATTGTCAAATTATAATTTGACATTGCTTGAGTGCTTGTTGAACAATCTGAGCATACTTTACATGTTATTTTAATAATAGCTGCTTTGAGATCTCTGAAAGCAGCCAAAAAGGACTACTGCTGTTCTTACCTATGTGTGACCTATCAATTTCTCATTTTTCTATATCTTTGGCTTTTTTTTTTTTTTTAATGAAAACAGCTATCAAGTCCAGGAATATCTACTGGGATGTTCAGCTCCTGTTGCAGTTTCTATGGCTCTCTAATAAATTATCCTAAATTCAACTGGCTTAAGACAGTCTTTCTTTCCACTCTGATTATTGTTGCTGTAAGTGGTCAATTTGAGATGAGCCAGACAAGAAGGCTTGTCTGTTCCTTCAGGATTACTTTCTTCTCAGGAAGACTATAAGACCATGGTGACATGTGAACTAATAGCAGGATTCAGCATTGGGCTGCTTATTGTATTTTGTGTGGAGGCATATAAGTAAATACAAAATAATTGATAGCAGGCATGTGATATGCCATATGGCTTTGATTCCTCACACTAGAGAAATAGACAAGTATTGTGGTGGTTTTCTTTGTGTTTAGGTATCTGAAGTATGTGTATGTGACTAAACTGTACTATATAGCTACAAGCCTATTCTTTCTTAGCTACAGAAGTCAGGAAGTTGCATTACTACTTAATAAATATTTAATATTTACATTTTAATATTTTAATTTAATTTAATATTTAAAAATACTTAATAAGATCACAGATTTATACATATTTATTGAACATTTTTCTTGTTCTAATCATTTAATTGGAGTGAAGACAAGAACATTTAGTTGTGTGTAGTATTTTCTTATTTCTTTATTTGTTCTTTCACATTTTAACTGGAATTCTGTTTCATCAAGTGAAACTTGATTTTAATTGGGATTACTTGAATATTTCTATCATTTGGAGACAGTAAAGTCCTTAAATACAGTATTTTCATCTTGGAGATACACAAAACTTCTATACTACAAGAGGTTTCAGTTTATGTAGTAAAGTTATGTCCATCTATGTCCTATTAATTTAAATGGGGTATGTCACAGGTATCTACTATTATTTAATAATTATTTTAAAATATCTTTAGTTTGATTCTAATGTCTGTATCTAATAGGTTTGCTATTTTATTTAACAGTTTCATTAGTTATTTTTCTTTTTATTATTTTATTAGATATTTTCTCCATTTACATTTCAAATGCTATCCCTAATGTCCTCTTTACCCTCCCCCTCCCTGCTCCCCTGCCCACTCACTCCCACTTCTTGGGCCTGGCGTTCCCCTCTATGAGGCATATAAAGTTTGCAAGACCAAGGGACCTCTCTTCCCAATGATGGCTGACTAGGCCATCTTCTGCTACTTATGCAGCTAGAGACACGAGCTCTGGGGGTACTGGATAGTTCATATTGTTGTTCCACCTATAGGGTTGCAGACATCTTCAGCTCCTTGGGTACTTTCTCTAGCTCCTCCATTGGGGACCCTGTGTTCCATCAAATAGCTGACTATGAGCATCTACTTCTGTGTTTGTCAGGTACTGGCATAGCCTCACAAGAGGCCGCTATATCAGGGTCCCTTCAGCAGAATCTTTCTGGCATGTACAATAGTGTCTCTGTTTGATGGCTGATTATGGGATGGATCCCCGGGTGGGGTAGTCTCTGGATAGTCCATCCTTTCATCTTAGCTCCAAACTTTGTCTCTGAAACTCCTTTTATGGGTATTTTGTTCCCTATTCTACGGAGGAATGAAATATTCACATGTTGGTCTTCCTTATTTTTGGTTTTCTTGTGTTTTGCAAATTGTATCTTGGGTATTCTAAGTTTCTGGACTAATATCTACTTATC